>NC_053427.1:55190054-55506432 GCF_007990345.1 Gossypium hirsutum
AATCAACTTAAAACTTACCTCGGATGTGGTCGAACAATTTCGGCGGCTATTCGATCACTTTTTCCTTCCCTTGTTGGACGCCTCTCCTTTAGAGTCTTGAGCTTAAACAAATAAATTAACTCATTTAACCCGCTTTGCTACATATATTGGTATCCACATTTTAATGATTTTATGACATACGAAACGACATGGTAAAATTTTCATCTTGCTACTTTATGTTTAGCTATTCGGCTAATAACCTCATGCAATTACCATACTATCATATTAATCCATGCATGCATACTGACTTCGGTATACTTTGCTTTTAACCACATCACATAGCTCCAGTGATGGCCGAATGCTCATTTTACCCACTAACATCAACACCTCAACCTCATACCACCCTTTTATGCCTAATTATCTAAGTCAAGATAAGATCATCAACATGCCTAACTATAGCCGAATGTGCAACATTATCTATCATTTCTATCTCATTTAACACTTAACATTTACCACATATCGATACACCAAACTCTCCATCTATTCATGCTCTCATATTCGGTCACCCATACCCAACTAACCATATAACTAATTAATCCTAGGGTTAAACACAAGTGCAATATTGAAGCACCATGGCCGAACCTTCATGAAGTTGCTAAGACCCCTCATTTCTACTCCTCACACACTCTCACATCCAAACCTTTTTATAAACACTCAAGCTCAATCATCTTCATGCCTCATCACCACACATCAAACACCAACAAGAAAGACAACACCCATGGCCGAATATCATCTCCATCACATAGCAAGATTTAGACCATGGGCTAGGTAGAACTCAAACTAACAACTAAAACATGCATGCATCTCATGGACATCATCAACATACCTTAGTCTAGTTACATGCATGGCCGAATCTCTTCAACCTTTCTTCTTCCTTCCACCTTCAAATTTTCGGCCAAGGTGTTAAAGGATGAACACCCTTTCTCTTTTTTTTTTCTTTTCTTTGTCTAGTTACGGCAAATGGAGGGGGGATGGATGAGACAACTTTGTTTTCATCACCCTCCCTTTTCATTACTTAATTACTAACCCTTTATTTATTCTTTCTAACATAACACACTAGGCCAACATGTTCCCAACATGTTTCCACCCATAGCATGGCCGGCCACTAGCTCAAATTTTGGGTAATTTGACATGCAAACCCATCATTTTCATAACATGCATTAATAGGCCACTTCACATTCTCCTAGCACATTTCTAATTTTTCTCACATAAGTCCTATTTAATAAAATTCACTTACAATTAACAAAATTCAAACATGAAATTTTCACACATGCATATATACATATAATAGACATAAAATATTATATTCAATTATTTCTGCAACTCGGTTTAGCGGTCCCGAACCACTTCCCGACTAGGGTCAAATTAGGGGTGTCACAACTCTTCCCCCTTTAGGGATTTTCGTCCTCGAAAATTTCTACCGATGCATAGTTTAGGATAACGTCCTCTTATTGAATTATATCCATATAAGCATTAGCTCATCGATAGCAATTGTAATTCATTACTGATTTCGCATCGATCCATAAAATCATTTTCTTATCTTAAAACAAATACATAAACATTTCTACAAGTATGCACATATATCTCATTTTCTTGATTTCATAAGCAATAATCACTTAACTTAATTCACAAATGCATTTCAAACACATATTGAGCACATATTAACATGTATAATTCACATCATCAACCCACATATTTGTAACCCACATTTTCATTCATGAATAAGCTGTAACCTAACCGAAAGTACACATATACTCAAACATCCCAATAAATATCCTTTATAACTTTATCACATCTCAATATTCAACTAAACTCATTTCCAAAAGAAAAGTCAACTTCCACGTACCTGAACATTTAGTTCATTTAGCACATTCAATCATAGTTAACGTTACCCGTATATAGTAGAATAGGCATAAAGCCTAATATAATACACTGGCATGAGATTTATTCTAGCGCATAACTCGTATATCCAAAATTATCAACATTCATCAAAAATTCTTTCAAACTTTCGAATGTCGAAACTTAATCAAAATAATTTCTTGAACAAGATTAACAAAATAGTGTCCATTCAGCAATAGCACATATAGCTCTTACAATGCCATATCCTAGATATGGTCTTACATATTCTCACATATCGAGCCGATGCCATGTCCCAGACATGGTCTTACACACTATCTCAAATCAATGCCTTCGTCCAAACGAGGTCTTACATGAACTCCACTTCACACACTTAGTGCCCACTGACCGATCTCGCACTCATAGTGCTCGGTTAAAGGAATTCGCACACACACAGTGCCTCTAATCATTCACATACATAGTGCTCTTATTCATTAGTTAATACACATTGAAATGACTTAACCAAGTCTATAAACATCATGTATGTACACTTTTAAACATATCATCTCATTTAAATTTGAATTCGTATAGTAATGAGCACTTAAACTTTGCTCAAATTACCGGCACGAAGCCTACTAGGCACGAAAGCCCGAATACACGTCACCAGCATGATTACTCTTCGGGACCTAGCTCGGATATAACACCAGCACGAATGCTCTTTGGGGTTTAGCACGGATATATCACTAGCACGAATGCTCTTTGGAACTTAGCCCAGATACATCACTAGCACGAATGCTCCTCGGGACTTAGCCCGGATATATCACTAGCATGAATGCTCTTCGGAACTTAGTCCGGATATGGTCACTTAGCACAAAGCCTTCGGGACTTAGCCGGACATCATTCGAATAACCATGCACATTAACAATAAATCATGACACATTCGTATTTCATTTTCATTAGCAAAACTCAAACACAAGACACTTATCATTCCTGCAATTTCGGCTCAATAGCCACACACAAAGAGCATGATTTTGATTTGCTTAAAGCATGATCTAATCAAATCATAATTTAAGCTCTATTACTCAAGAACTTACCCCTTTCCGCTGTCCGAAATCGACTTGGTAAGGTTGCACCCTTAATATAAATAATTGATAGAAAATATATATATAGTGGGTTCACACACATAGTGCTTAATAATCAACCACGCCCACTTATTGCCATGTACTTTAAACTCGCACACTTAGTGCCATGCATTTCAAGCCCGCACACTTAGTGCCAATCTCACAACCGTGAACACTTATTGCCCGCACATTTAGTGCCAATCTCACAACCGTGAACACTTCTTGCCCGCACACTTAGTGCTGAAAACCAACCACTCTATACGCTTCACTGCCTTTTTACATTCGACAATTTCGTCTCTACATACATATACACATATAGCAATACACATTAGTATATCATTTACATTACTTGAATACAAACACAACATGCTTATCGACCATTCAACTTCCAGTTCCATAGCCACATACAAAAATCACATTTATAGTCATAACACTCCTTCAAAATTGCATCACTTATACCCTTATAATTCAATCCAAATCGAAATTCAAATACGAGTACATGATACGTACCTGATCAACTTAATAATTTAGGCATATCTAAATGAAGTTATATCGCAAATTCTCATAGTCAGAAGCTTGCTACAGCTCGATCGGGATCAAGATTCATTACAATACAGCAAACACATTTTAATAGCCAAAAATCATCACACTATCATTTTATCACTTTATGGCATGTATAAATAGACTCACGCGTGCTACGTTAGTCCTAGAATTGACTAAACCGTAGCTCTGATACCAATCAAATGTAACACCCCGAACCCGAGGCCATCGCCGGAGTCAAACACGAGGTGTTAACAGACTTCAAACCACTTAAAAAAATTCCCAGACAAGCTGCCAGTCTGCGTACTAGTCGCTTTAAAAATTATATCTTGAGTTCTGAAACTCGAAATCCAGTTCCGTAAATTTTCCCTGAAACTAGACTCATATGCCCATCTACATATTTTTTCTAGAATTTTTGGTCGGGCCAACTAGTACAGTTTATTAGTCAAAGTCTCCCATGTTACAGGGATCGACTACACTGCCTTTGCGCATTACGACTTGGATATCTCCCTGCACAGAGCTTCAATACTGATGCCGTTTGTTTCTATAGAAACTAGACTCAGAGAGGAATCTATACATATATGGCATGACTCCTAATTATCTCTGGTTAATTTATAATGAATTTCCAAAGTCGGAACAGGGAATCCAGAAACCGTTCTGGCCCTGTCTCACGAGAACCTGAATATCTCTTAACATACTGTCCATATGATCGTTTCGTTACTTTCCTATGAAAATAGATTCATCAAGGTTCATTTACAGAATTTATTCATTATTTAATTCCAATCCTACTATTTTTAGTGATTTTCCCAAATCTACATCACTGCTGCTGCCAGCATCTACCTTTAAGGTAGACTTTACCTATTTCATAGTTTCCATGATTAAACTAGCCCATTTAGCATAAATAGCACAAATTATGATAGTGATTAACCATTCCATACCAAATGATTATAACATTATGCTCAAACATATATAAGCCATTTTCGCATGGCTATATACATTAACCAAAATATTCTTCCGCCACTAGTCTATTTTATACATGCCATAAGATAATCCAAAACATAGCAGTACCAAACAGTGGATAGTGATAGTGTGACTAGTTGCTGACGATCCCCGAGCCTGTAGCTTCGCAATGAGATCTATAAAACAGAGGAAACAGAGTAAACGGAGTAAGCATTACAATGCTTAGTAAGTTTTAAGCAGTGTCAACAGATAACAATCAAATTGTAACATAGTTGTTCGTATTTTTATTTCACTCTTCCTTCGGGCATACCATCCCTTTACCGAATATGCACATCTCATCATATACAATAGGCAGATAAACTTTCACATAATAGTGAGCTCATGTGACATAGATATATCGTATGATTTCACATAACCTCTCACTCTGATCCGATGTCACATAATCATAGGAATAGTCTCATAGATTGCTCTCGTATGCGTCACATAACTACCTTATGATTTAGTGCAAATCAAGCTCACATATAAACTTAGAGTACATACCTGTTTAACCTTTCGCATTGAATATATTTATAAGCAATTCTTATTACGAAGTCTTACCCGGACATAATCTCCACACGAAGTTATCGGGTCTTACCCGGACAAAATCCCCACACGTAGTCATCGGGTCTTTGGAGCTCGGATATAGTACGAGCACGAAGCTTACGGACATTAATCAGTGATAATATTCTCGCATAAAGCCTGCGGGGTTTTAACCCGGATATAGTACTGACACAAATGCCCTTCGGGACTTATCACATTGATCACATCGGCCATTAGGCCCTATCACATATATATACACTTTCACATTCATCACATCGGCCATTAGGCCCTATCACATATATATACACTTTCACATTCATCACATCGGCCATTAGGCCCTATCACATATATATACACTTTCACATTCATCACATCGGCCATTAGGCCTTATCACATATATACACTTTCACATTCATCACATCGGCCATTAGGCCTTATCACATATATACACTTTCACATTCATCACATCGGCCATTAGGCATTATCACATATATACACTTTCACATTCATCACATCGGCCATTAGGCCTTATCACATATATACACTTTCACATTCATCACATCGGCCATTAGGCCTTATCACATATATGCACTTTCACATTCATCACATCGGCCATTAGGCCATACTATCATTTCATATTCGAATACTCATAAACTTACAATATCACGATTTAGAATTCAAGTATGGGTTTAATCAATAGCTTGTGAGCAACTAAAACAAGTTTATCAAGGTTCACAACATAATCTCAAATTCAGCACAAGCTGTTTTTCCTGAGCAATAGTCACTAAATTATTTATGACTGGAGCTGCAAAACTCCAAATCACTTTCTGTTAATTTTTCCTGAATATAGACTCGTATATCTTCCATCCATAAAATTTCCAGAATTTTAGGTTTGGCCAATCAATACCAGATTTTTCTTAAAGTTTCCCCTGTTTCACTGTTTGACTAATCTGACCACTCTTCACTACGAATCAAATTTTTCATTTTACTGAATTCAAAATGTATTGTATTTGATTTCATTTGAAACTAAACTCATTAAGGAGTCTAAGAATATAAATTTTATCTTATAACCATTTTTGTACAATTTATAATGATTTTCTAAAACAGAACAGAGGATTACAGTGTTATTCTGCGCTGTTTCACACAACTTTAAGTATCTCATTATCGGAAATTCCTTTGCTTACACGGTTTCTTTTATAAGAAACTAGACTCATTAAGATTTAATTTCATGTCTCATTCAGCCTCTAATTCAAATCCATAAATTTATGGTGATTTTCTAAAGTCACGTTACTGCTGCTGTCCTAAGCAGACTATTTCAAATTACCCTTGAATTCCCAAGCTCAAACACTTAAGAACTTACCATTTGAGCTTAGAACATATCATGGCCACATCATATCTTATTAAATCAACTCATCATGTCCTATTATAATTGAATTTACTCAACGTTTAATCACTTAAAACTTACCTCGGATGTGGTTGAACAATTTCGGCGGCTATTCGATCACATTTTCCTTTCCCTTGTTGGACGCCTCTCCTTTAGAGTCTTGAGCTTAAACAAATAAATTAACTCATTTAACCGCTTTGCTACATATATTGGTATCCACATTTTAATGATTTTATGACATACGAAACGACATGGTAAAATTTTCATCTTGCTACTTTATGTTCTTAGCTATTCGGCTAATAACCTCATGCAATTACCATACTATCAATAATCTAATCACACATGCATATGCATACTTGGACATTCGGTAATCACCTTTGCTAATTTTAAACTCAACATCACATAAGCTCCCAAGTGATGGCCGAATGCTTCATTTGTTACCCAACTAACCATTCAACAACCTCAACCTCATTACCACCCTTTTATGCCTAATTATCTAAGTCAAGATAAGATCATCAACATGCCTAACTATAGCCGAATGTGCAACATTAATCTATCATTTCTATCTCATTTAACACTTAACATTTACCACATATCGATTCACCAAACTCTGCATCTATTCATGCTCTCATATTCGGTCACCCATACCCATACTAACCATATAACTAATTAATCCTAGGGTTAAACACAAGTGCAATATTGAAGCACCATGGTCGAACCTTCATGAAGTTGCTAAGACCCCTCATTTCTACTCCTCACACACTCTCACATCCAAACCTTTTTATTAAACACTCAAGCTCAATCATCTTCATGCCTCATCACCACAACATCAAAACACCAACCAAGAAAGACAACACCCATGGCCGAATATCATCTCCATCACATAGCAAGATTTAGACCATGGGCTAGGTAGAACTCAAACTAACAACTAAAACATGCATGCATCTCATGGAACATCATCAAACATACCTTAGTCTAGTTACATGCATGGCCGAATCTCTTCAACCTTTCTTCTTCCTTCCTCCTTCAAATTTTCGGCCAAGGTGTTAAAGGATGAACACCCTTTCTCTTTTTTTTTTCTTTTCTTTGTCTAGTTACGACAAATGGAGGGGGGGATGGATGAGACAACTTTGTTTTCATCACCCCTCCCTTTTCATTACTTAATTACTAACCCTTTATTTATTCTTTCTAACATAACACACTAGGCCAACATGTTCCCAACATGTTTCCACCCATAGCATGGCCGGCCACTAGCTCAAATTTTGGGTAATTTGACATGCAAACCCATCATTTTCATAACATGCATTAATAGGCCACTTCACATTTGCCTAGCACATTTCTAATTTTTCTCACATAAGTCCTATTTAATAAAATTCACTTACAATTAACAAAATTCAAACATGAAATTTTCACACATGCATATATACATATAATAGACATAAAATATTATATTCAATTATTTCTGCAACTCGGTTTAGCGGTCCCGAAACCACTTCCCGACTAGGGTCAAATTAGGGGTGTCACAGAATTTGTGCTCGTTTTGGAATTGGTTGGCATTTGTATGAAAATAGGTAGATAAGGGTGGCAATGAGGCTTGGTAAATAGCCATATATTGTCGACACGGGTAGGCACATGGGCGTGTGTCTAGGTCGTGTGTGACACACGGTCTGCCCTATGGGCATGTGGTTCAGTCGTGTGTCCCCTGCACGTAAAAATTTCAAGTAAGTATGCATGGTAATAAACACACGGGTAGAGACACGACCGTGTGTCTCAGCCGTGTGGAGGACACGGCCCACACACAACCCAGCACACGGGCGTGTGCCTTGGCCGTGTGAGGGACACGTGCCATTGACACGGGCATATGTCTGGCCGTGTGAAAACCTCTGTAAATGTGAACTAGAATTTATTTCTACACGGGTGTGGGACATGGGCGTGTCCCAGGGTGCTTAGGCTGTGTGAGCCACATTGGCCATCAGCACGACCATGTCGAAATTACACAACTAAGACTCATATTCTTCCATAAAATTTTAGAAAACACCCTAAATGCTCTCATGGAAAAACCCTAGACCTTCAACCATTTTGCAACATATACCCCTCATTTGAAAGCTCATGCTTCAACGGTCTCAAAAATGAAAAAATTATCAACAAAGGATACGGAAATCACTTACTTGTGAGTGCTTCAAGTTGCTGAAAATTTTTAACTCTCAAACCCCCTTCTGTGGCTAATTTTCGGTGGAGAAAAGAGATGAGTAAGGGATGATACCATCCTTCTTTTTTTTATTTCTATTTTAGTCAAAATTGGTCACCTAACCAAACAAATTTTGAAAAATTTGACCACATATGTCTCCTATGGCCGGCCATTCTTTTTCTAAGGGTCTAATTGCCTTTTAAAATCCCCCAAATTTGCTTCTAACACCTTTAGCTATCAGAATAGAACTTTTGCACTTTATGTGATTTAGTCATTTTTCGCAATTGGGCTCACAAACATCAAAAATTAACTCACCAAATTTTTCATGTACTAATATACACATGCTATGACTCCAAAATAATAATAAAATAATTTCTTTGACTTTGGATTTGTGGTCTCGAGGCCACTATTTTGACTAGCCCGAAAATTGGGTTGTTATAAAAAGAGAAGAAATAAAATCATTTAGGGTTCGGCTAAGTTCAAGCTGAATTAAGGTATGTGTTTTGATCGGTTTTTGATAATATCTATGTTTTTGTAATTGTTGCTCCGAATACTATCAAGTCCATATCTCAATTTTTGATTTTGTTGATGATTTTGAAATGTGCCATGGATGAATTCAAGAGCTTTATGTTGTTAATTGATGAAATATGAAAGTTTGATGTTGGGTTTATATGTTTTGTCTTTGGATTTTTGATGAAATTGAGTAATTTAGGCTAAATTGTAAAAATGTTATTTTGAGGGACTAAAATGTGAAATAAATGAAATGTGTGGACTTGTATGAGAGCTATGAATATTTGGCCAAGCATGAGTATATGCAAATTATGTGTATATTGTGATTTTGTAAATTAGGAACTAAAGTGTCAAAATATAAAAATATGAGGACTAGTTTGCAAATTCACTTAAATTTGTGTTTTTGGATTGTTTTGAATGAATGTGTGATTAAATGAGTCAAATTTGAATTTATATGGATCAAGAATTAAAGAAAGCGGAGTTAGATCGGGGAAAGTCGAAAGTCATCGAGTAACCAATTCCATCTATTTGAATCCCTATGAGGTAAGTCGATATACAAATAAGCTTGTTTAAATTGAATTATTATTATTCATTTGATATTGAATTGTGATGAATGAATGTTTGAGCTAAATATATATACTATTTGAGAAAGTATCGACAAAGTTCCGACGTTTGAAAAGCCCTGTACGAACCCTAAGAATAGTAAGGATACATATGTCATGACATAGGATTTCGTTATGTGACTTCGTGTAAGACCACGTTTGGGACATTGGCATTGACTTATGTTTTACGTGTAAGACCATGTCTGGGACATTGGCTTCGTATATGATTTCGTGTAAGACCCTATCTAGGATAGTGGCATCGATGTTTAATTACACGTAAGACCACGTCTAAGACATTGGCATTGTATTTACTTTTTGATCTATCCGCGTATCATTATGTTTCCGAAAGGTTCAAATCGGGGTTCCGATAAAATGAATAACTTTGTGAAATCATATCATATTCAGGTATGTTTACTTTGTATAGCCTATTTAAGAATGAAAGGTAAGTATTTGAATATGAAATTTGAGTTAACATTGGTATATAAAGTATAAATGATTTGATGATACTTCTTTGCTTTGAATGATATGTTTATTTGTATATGGCTTACTAAGCTTTTGAAAGCTTACTTTGTGTGTGTTTGCATTGTTTTTTTAGATATTGAAACTACTTGGAGCTCGGGGATTGTTGAGGATCATCACCACACTATCGAACCTTATTTTGGTACTTTAAAAATGTATATATTAAAGTATGACATGTATAGGCTAGAAGTTGTGGGATTATGTTTTGTGATGTATATATTTAGCCATGTGATATGGTTAGTTTGTGTTTGAACTTATAGTTTGATAATGGTATATGATATGTGATGTTAATGTGAAATTGTGGTATGTTTTGGTTGGCCAAAAGAAATGGTCAATGTTGAGAAGTTTTGGTAAGTTTTGAGTATTTGATTGAATGATGTATTGATCATATTTTTAGGTAAGATTTTAGTTTAAGTTTTGGTATGAATTGATTGATGAATTGAGATTTTAAATGATTGGTAATGTTATAGCATGAATTAAGTATGATTTCGTATCGATATTGGCTGAAATGTTTGTGCATATATGCTTTGTTTGGTTCTTGTAGGTTCACCCAAATTGGGGTGGCAAATTGCCTATTCAAATGGCCTATTTTTGTCCACACGGGAAGAGACACGGGCGTGTGTCTCAGCCGTGTGCGACACACGGTCATGTTACACAGGCGTGTGTCCCTTGGGGTACCCTATGAATTAAAGTCAGTATATCCTCCAGTTTTGACACGACCCAAACACACGGGCGTGTGGTCAGTCGTGTGGCCAAGTCAGCAACCTCCTTAATTTTCACACGGCCTGGAACACAGACGTGTCTTGTGGCCGTGTGGATAAGTCAGTATGTATGCCCTGTTTTGCCATGGCTTAGACACACAAGTGTGTCTAAGGCCGTGTGAGGCACAGGCCTGTTCACACGGACGTGTGAGGCACACGGCCTATTCACACGGACGTGTGACCATTTAAAAGTTGAAAATTTTCTAAATTTCTGAAACTTTTATATGTTATCAGATTGGTCCCGAATGCATAAGTTAGGCTTTGTATTCTCGATTTAAGTTCTTATTGAATGTGTATGAATGAAATTTACTATAATGATATGATTATTTGATAATGATTATTTTGAATGTTATTATAAGTCCGGTAATGCCTTTTAACCTATTTCGGCGACGGTTACGGGTTAGGCGTGTTACATCAACTTCCCTATCTAGAGGTACTCTTGGAAACTCCTCAGAAAATACATCCGGGAAGTACCTTATGAGAAAGGAGAAATAAATCCTGAAAAGATTAATGTATTGGATGCAATCCATTTTATTAATGCTGCTTGGAATATTGATATGAAGCTTACAACTTGCAAATTGCTTCTGACATTGCAAAATTCTATCTGAGGAGGATAAGCCTCTCGAATAAGAAATTGATGATGTTGAAGGCATTCATAAATTAAAAGAAGTAATTTCTGATTTACACTATAGAAATATCATAGATGTTGAGCAGATTTTGAATTATCCAAGTGAAAATGGATCTTTGATGGAGTCACCTACGGATGAAGAAATTATTCAAGGAGTAATGGATGTGCTAGCTGATGACGAGCAAAATCTAGATGACAGTAGTGTTTTACCACATGTTTCTCCAAAAGGGGCTTTTCTAGTTGTAGATACCTTGAAGAATTATTTAATACAACATGAGAAGAATATATCAGATTTGGTTTATGCCCTTCTAAAAGTTAAAGATGAAATTGTATTTGATTCACATGCAAACAAGTAGCAATTAACTATAAATGCATATTTTAGTAAAGAATAAAATTGAAAAAAATAAAAGTTTTCTAGAAAGCACTTTAGTTTGATGTATTGTATATAAAATTTTCAATATATTTAATAAATTATTATTTTATATTTTTATTGGGCCCTTAAGGATTTTTCTAAAAATTATTATCTTATGCATTTAGCGAGGTTATTATTTTATCCACTCGGCCCAAGTTGGGACCAAAAATTTTATTATTTCACCAAGATTATTAATATATCGAATAGTCATTTATTGAGGTTTTAGTGTAGTAATAAAGTGGCCGAATTTATTTTTTAAAAATAATCACACGTGTAATATTTGAAAAAAGTAAAAAGTAAAAAGTAAAAATAAATTAAATTAAATTAATGTTATAATACTATATTATAGTTAATAATACTTTTTGAATAATAATAATATACTTATCCATGAGTCTTTCAAATAATTAAAAGAAACAAAATTATAAAATAAAATACTTTTGTAAATTGGATAAATAACAATACTATATGAAATCACATAAATAAATTTATCAAATAATTTGTAATGATAATATAAGTGGTTTTTATTATGTAAAAAATTATTTAAAGTTTACCAAAACATTATTGAACATTAAGTCTTTAAAATAACATAGATCAAATGTAAAAGTGACATTTCATTAAAAAAATGGATGGATTAAACATGGAATTAATACGTAAAACTACTCTTAAGAAGCGGTTTCTTTATTTTATTTTTTAGTAAAACACTGTTCGGTGGAAATTACATTTTTGTAAACATTGTGTAGATATCTATAATCTATAGATATAGAAATATAAAAGTACTAACAATATCATTTATTTTTTACTACATTATAAAATTAATATTTAAAAATATTTATAATTTAATTTTGAATCATTAATTATAGTTCTATTTAAAAATAAATTATGATAATTTTATTGACTCTAAAATAGAGTTAAAAGTTGAATAAAACTGTAAATATACTCATTATCAATAAGCTTAATTTAAATTTTGAATTTTTTTTTATTTTTTTTATAAGTAAACTTTTGTACTTTCATATTTATTAATATAATAAGATAAAATTATAACTTGAATAAAAGTTTAAGTATAAAATAGAGATTTATTTCGTCTTTTAATTATTATTTAATTAGTGTTGGAGTTATATATGAATTAAAATATAAGTTTAAATTTATAAATAACATCCATCTAAGAAAAATAATATGTGAAAGAATAAGTACAAAAAAAATTACTAGTATTAATGAAAAGAATGGAGCATTAAAGTAACAGTTTTTCGAAAAGAGAAAATATCAAATAATACTAAAACTACCAGCACCAAAGAGATATTTCATATCATTTTTAAATTTTGTTTTATTTTAAAACAAATTTATAATTTGAAAGTGCACAAAGCAAATAAGTATAATGTTATTATTAACTACAATATATTGTTATTTTTTACTTTGTACTTTATTATTAACTTAAATTATGATACAAACTTCTTTCCTTCATAAAATATTATTTATTTTAAGGGTAAACTATTGAAATGATCATCCACTTATGCCTTTCATTTTATTTTGATAACGTAACTATTAATTTTTTTTATTTAGTCGCTAAACTTTTTGAAATTAAATATTTTAGTCACTCTGAGCTGATAGGGTTTTTTTATTGGTTTAGTAACAAAATTAGTCCTCAATGTTTACAAAATTTGTCATTTTAGCTCTAATTCTAAAAATTTCAATAAATTTGGACCTCAACATTTACAAAATCTATCAATTTTATCCTAACTCTAAAACTAGAAAAAAATATTTAAAAAAATCATTTTTAGCCTTGTATAACTCATTGGTTAACCCATGTGAGATATTAGAATAAGGAAAATAGTTCCCTCTTTTAAGTCACTTGCAAAAAACTTTAAAAATTTAGAATAAAACACAAAAATAATTAAGATCCAAAAGAAAATAAAGACATTGAAAACATTATTTGTTCGGGTAGTAGTGCAGTTAATTATTCCAGATAGGTTCCAAATCAATTGGTTTGGTCTCTGACCAAGTCCTAAAAGTAATTTTATTAAAGTTAGGGCATAAGATCGAGTGGTTCTACGCGTATCATTTTATCAGTCCATGCTAAATTTTTTTTGAATCAAGGTTGTCAAGCATATTTGGCTTATGTTATTAAATTGAACTCGGATCGAAGCCAACTAAGCCAGATTCAGATAGTATGTGAGTTCCCGTAAGTGTTTCCAGAAGAATTACCAAGATTGCGTCCTGATAGTAAGGTTGAATTTGTAATAGAGATTTACCTAGGTATAGCTCTTGTGTTTATTGCTCCGTATTGTTTGAACCAACGGAGTTAAAGAGCTAAAAATTCAAATACAAGATCTCTTGGACAATGACTTTATATGTTCGAGCATATCGTCTTAGGGAACTCCAAAGTTATTTGTCAAAAAAATAAGGAAAAATAGGTCGATGTGACGGTATATTGATTATCAAAAACTGAGTAAGCTGATAATCAAGAAGAGATATTTGATGTCATGAATTTGCGATTATGTAACGCCCTAAAAATTCCGAAATCCAACAATCCTGAAATCTTGAATTTTTTCTTTTTTATGCTTAATAATTCCGGTTAAGTGCTAATTAAGCAAAGGTAGGTCTTGGTCAAGGTTTGAGTTTGAATTACGGGGTAGAAGAAATTATAAGTTAATTATTAAAAGAATTAGGGTTGGCAAGTAGTTCGGGTTTTAAATAAAGATATGGGAAAATAGCAGCAAAGAGCCTAGTAGAGGAGTGGCTAGGTAACGCCACTTAGAGTGTAGGGAGGTGGCGTTAATAGCTAGCAAGGAGGTCCAAGGTTCAAATCCTAGCTTAGTATTTTTAGAAGTTTAATTTTGACCTTTTAAAAGGATGGAAGTTGCATGAAAGTGGACTCCAAGGGAAGTGTTCAGGACAGAAAATTAAGGAAATGATCAAGGGGTTATCAGGGAGAAAAACGAGGAGATGAGAAGGGAGAAGTTATGGAGTCAAATAAGGAATTGGGCATGGGAAAATTTGGCTATAAGGCTTATAAATAGGTGCCGAATGCTAGGGTATGAAGCTAGTGACCGAATTTCCTTCACCCTGTTACCAGAAACTCTTTTCTCTAAAAGCAGAAAACACTCAGCCTTTCTTTTCTTTTTCTTCTTCCTTGTACCAAATCCTATTCTTCCTCTACCTCATTACTGAATTTTCTTTCTTTTTCCTTGGAGCCGAATACCCTCTTTTTCCATACAAAATTGTAAAGGGCCGAACCTCTTTGGCCGAATACCCTTGGTGCAATCACTACTCCTTCTACTTCGGTCAAATCTAGTGTAAGTGTTGTTCTCCCAATCGGTTTCTTTGCTAAGTATCGAATGTTGTCCCTCACTCTTTCTAATCAACTGTGGTAGGGAATTAGTATCGGATCTCGGATCTTAGCTCATTGCCGAATTGCTCTTTAGGTGTTGTAGTTTCGGTAAGTGTTCCTCATCCATTGGCTAAGGTTGGCCAAATAGCCATAGTAAGGTGAGGGGGCTTGTGTTGGATACAAGTCACCTATTATTCTGGTTTTAATAGTTACGATTGGTGCAGATCTAGGAGGTGATCATGGTTAGTGAAGGGGCTGTTATACTTATCCCGCAAGGTAAGGTTAAGGAGATTCTGACTTTTCTTAAAGTATTCAATAAGTATGTGAGATTAATCGTTAAGGAGATTCTGACTTTTCTTAAAGTATTCGATAAGTATGTGAGATTAATCTTTAAGTGATATCGATTGTAGGTTTAGGCTAAGGAAATCACAGCACGCTTGCCTACCAGGTGTGTACATACACTACACACACACACACTGAATTGGCAAAAGCTGAAATGCCGAAATGCCGAAAAGCTGAAATACCGAAAAGTCAAAAGTTTTGCTACTGTAGTTTTACAAGTGCGCGAACACTCGTAAGGGGGAGACCAATAGGTTGCCTGAGACCCACAGGCGATTTCGTGGGCTTGGGTTGTGATTTGGCCATACAGGCCAAAATGGGCTAAATGGGCCCGATGGGTTGTTGGGCCCATAATAGGAAAAAACTAAATATTGATGCTATGTGATAGGAATTCGTATATGAGCATGAATATGAATGTGACTGGGCCTAACGGGCCATATAAATGTGATTTGGGCATAATGGGCCATATACATGTGATTTGGGCCTAATGGGCCATATGAATATGAATAGGCTTAATGGGCCAGATAGAGGTTTGTGAATTTGTTTGGGGCTTTGTAAGGGGTTTTGGTCCTAGTATATGATAACTACATAAGACTTAATTAATATATTGCAACCGTGAACAAGACATATGGTTAAGGTGTGGCAACGGGTATATGCATGTCTAGGACTAGATCTAGGGAGAGCTTGGTATTTAAGCGGTCTTAATGACCCACGTCCTCTTCTTTGGAATCCTACCTATGGCATAGTATTCATTCATCTTAGCTAGCAGAACTTGTTCATGGGCCAAGGTAAGTGAAAATAGTAATTAAGGGAAAATTACCGAAATGTCCCTAAGGGCGAACATGACCAAAATACCCCCTGGTGTTGAATGTAAGTTTTATGGATGTAACATGCATACATATGATGTTCTGCGTAGGTTGCATATAGGGTGGGAACTATGGAACGGAGGAAGTATATGAGGATCGCATGGTTGCCAGACAATCGTGGATCCACCGACGGCTTTTAAAGCCCAATATGTAAATGAAGGTAGTTCCGCAACTGGGCTACCATTGGTGTGTGGACTGGCTGGGTCGATATTCATATCCCCACATGGTGTGACAAGAGACAGAGCTGGTGTGTAGCGAATGAATAATTTGGATTGGATTGCATTGCATGTTTGATGATTTCTCTTTGAATGCTTGTTTTTCATCGAGGGTTGTACACACTGAGTTTACGAAAACTCACCCCCTCTTTTATTTTATTTTAAGGTGATGCTCAGTAGAAGGTTTGATGTTTGGAGGGACTCTGGGTGGCTGGCGAGCAAGATAATTCAGACTTGGTTTATTTTCTAAGAATTTAAGTTTTTATTTCTTTTTAAGTGTGTTCAGATTAGATTGCAATAAAGTTTTCATTATGTTATTATTACTTGAATTATTATTATTATTTTCATTGTAATTATAAGAAGTTGAACATGGTTTCTTAAACTATAGTATGTCTTTTCTATGTTTCCACAATTAAATTTTTAAGCGACATGTTTTCATCAAATCTTATGTTTCAAACAAGTGATAGAAAAGGGTTTATTTTTAAGATGTTCTTTTATTTTTAGAAGGGTTTTCAATGAAAACACGATTTTCGCTAAAACATTTCAATGTAACACACCGGATACGGCCATAACGTCTCGGCCAGGTTTGGGGCTTTACATTTAGTGGTATCAGAGGCGAGGTTGCAAAACTCAGGCTGTGAATTGGGCCTTATTACCTGGATTCTTTTTGTGTTTGAAAAAAAATATTTTTGGTTGAATCATAATGTTTTTGAAAAATGGAAGTCTTATTGAGCGGCACATCGAGTCTCCGACGCTGAACCAAGTAAGTACTTTTACTCTTAAATTTATTTAAATTGTTATACCGTAGATAGTTAGAGGGCTACTCTAGATGATTTTGTTAGAATGGAACCAAAGCCCGTAGGAACTTGAAACTGCAAATGATTTTCGAAAACAATCTTCTCTTTAATTACTTTCATAAAACATCAGGTTAATTATTGAAACTAAATAAGACTTCATAAAATTTCTAATCCAGATAATACGCAAATCGATGATGAGTGCTAGAAGAGGTGCAAGGGGACGTGGCCGAGGCTGCGAACATTTTAGGGCTGAATTGTCGGCATCGGGCCATGTGCCCAATGTTAGAGTAGAAGAGGCTCCGGCCTCACCTGTGGTTGGGAATGGACCATATGATCAGGCCGTGGGAGAAGATGCATTGTCGTAGACAATGCTGAGAATTTTGGAAAGGGTCGTTGGGCCCAATAATGGCAACGGAAATCAGGGGTCCATTCCAGAGCGACTTCATTCGAACGGGGCTGAGATCTTTAAGGGCGTGGCTGGCGTGGCTCCTAATGTGGCAGAATATTAGTTGGAGGCCACTGAAAGGATAAGGGAGGACCTGGGCTGCTAACCTGAGCAAAAGTTGAAAAGAGCAGTGTTATTGCTTAGGGATAAAGCCTACCACTAGTGGCTAACAGTAAAAGAGGGAACCCAACTGGAGCGGGTCACTTGGGAGTTTTTCAAAGCTGCATTCCGAGGGAAGTATGTGGGTGCAAGCTATATGGATGCTAGAAGGAAGGAGTTCCTGAATTTGACCCAAGGGAACAAATTGGTGGCGGAGTATGAGGCAAAGTTTTTACGCCTTAGTAGGTATGCGAGAGTAATGGTGGCAACGGAGTATGAACGTTGCGTGAGGTTTGAGGATGGACTTAGAGATAGCCTCAGGGTACTGATAGCTCCACAAAGAGAGCGAGTTTTCTCGGAGTTGGTGGAGAAGGCAAAGATAGCGGAGGAGGTAAAGCGCAATGAGCACTTAAATCGGGAGAAAAAAAGGGGTAGGAATAAGGGGGAGGCTGAGACTCCTAGTGTAGGATAGATGCCTAGGGCTAGGGCCAGAGTTAATGCGCCAGATAGAGCAGGGCCCCTTGCTGTTAATCCAGGGGTGCCACTTTGTGCTGATTGTGGGAAATGTCATCTAGGCGAGTGTTGGAAGAGGATGGGAGCATGTCTAGCTTATGGATCAATAGAGCATAAGATCAAGAATTGCCCTAAAATGTTAGCTCAGGTGCCAGTCATGGACCAAGGTGGTGTACAGCCACTGAGGGGTGGTCAACTACCGCCGATAGGCCGTGATCAGGCTAGGGGTGGAAACGGTTTGGGTCGTGGAGCACTAGGTAGATGTGCTGATCATGCTGAGGCGAGGCAACCAACTTTGGTCTATGTAGCACGTCGTCAAGAGGATGGAGACGCTCTAGAGGTGAATAATGGTATGTACTTACCCATAGTGTGCTATTTACCTAAGTTGGAATTAGAGTGCATAGTGGAAGTGTGGTGTGGTAGTCTGTGTTAGTAGTTGAAAATTTTGAGGATGAAATTTATTTTAGGGGGTAGAGTTGTAAAGCCCTAAAAATCTTGAAATCCAAAAATCCTGAAATCTTGATTTTTTTTTCTTTTTGTGCTTAATAATTCTGGTTAAGTGCTAATTACGCAAAGGTAAGTCTTGGTCAAGGTTTGAGTTCGGATTAAGGGGTAGAAGAAATTATAAGTTAATTATTAAAAGAATCAGGGTTGGCAAGTACTGGGGAAAATAGCAGCAAAGAGCCTAATAGAGGAGTGGCTAGATGACGCCACTTAGAGTGTGGAGAGGTGGCGTTAATAGCTAGCAAGGAAGTCCAAGGTTCAAATCCTAGCTTAGTGCTTTAAGAAGTTTAATTTTGACCTTCTAGAAGGATGGATGTGGCGTGAAAGTGGACTCCAAGGGAAGTGTTCAGGAGAGAAAATTAAGGAAAGGATCAAGGGGTTATTAGGGAGAAAAATGAAGAGATGAGAAGGGAGAAGTGATGGAGCCGAATGGGGAATTGGGCATGGAAAAATTCAGCTATAAGGCTTATAAATAGGTGTCGAATGCTAGGGTATGAAGCTAATGATCGAATTTCCTTCACTTTGTTACTAGAAACTCTTTTCTCTAAAAGTATAAAACCCTCTGCCTTTGTTTTCTTTTTCTTCTTCCTTATGCTGAATCATATTCTTCCACTACCTTATTGCTGACTTTTCTTTCTTTTTCCTTGGAGCCGAATACCCACTTTTGCCATACAAAATAGTAAAGGGCCGAACCTCTTTGGCCGAATACCTTTGGTGCAATCACTACTCCTTCTATTATGGTCAAATCTAGTGTAAGTGTTGTTCTCCCAATCGGTTTCTTTGCTAAGTATCGAATATTGTCCCTCACTCTTTCTAATCAATTGTGGTAGGGAATTAGTATCGGATCTCGGATCTTAGCTTATTGCCGAATTGCTCCTTAGGTGTTGTGGTTTTGGTAAGTATTCCTCATCCATTGGCTAAGGTTGGCCGAATAGCCATAGTAAGGTAAGGAGGCTTGTGTTCGATACGAATCACCTATTATTCTAGTTTTAATAGTTACGATTGGTGCAGATCTAGGAGTTGATCGTGGTTAGTGAAGGGGCTGTTATACTTATCGCGCAAGGTAAGGTTAAGGTGAGATTCTGGCTTTTGGTAAAGTATTCGATAAGTATGTAAGATTAATCTTTAAGTGATATCGATTGTAGGTTTGTGCTAAGGAAATCATAGCATGCTTGCCTACCAGGTGTGTACATACACTGCACACACACTATGAATCAGCAAAAGCCGAAATGCCGAAATATCGAAAAGCTAAAATGCCGAAAAGGAAAAAGTTTGGCTACGGTAGTTTTGTGAGTGCGCGAACACTCGTAAGGGGGAGACCAATAGGTTACCTGAGACCCACAGACGATTCTGTGGACTTGGGTTGTGATTTGGCCATACGGGCTAGAATGGGCTAAATGGGCCCGATGGACTGTTGGACCCATAATTGGCAAAAACTGAATATTGATGCTATGTGATAGGAATTTGTATGTGAGCATGAATATGAATGTGATTGGGCCTAACGGGCCATATAAATGTGATTTAGGCATAATGGGCCATATGAATATGAATGGGCTTAATGGGCCAGATATAGGTATGTGAATTTGTTTGGGGCTTTGTAAGGGGTTTTGGGCCTAGTATATGATAAATACATAAGACTTAATTAATATATTGTGACCATGAACAAGTCATAGGGTTAAGGTGTGGCAATGGGTATATGCATGTCTAGGATTGGATTTAGGGAGAGCTTGGTACTTAAGCGGTCTTAATGACACACCTCCTATTCTTTGGAATCCTACCTAGTGCATAGTATTCGTTCATCATAGCTCGCGGGACTTGTTCATGGGCCAAGGTAAGTGAAAACAGTAATTAAGGGAAAATTACCGAAATGTCCTTAAGGGCGAAAATGACCAAAATACCCCTAGGTGTTGAATGTAAGTTTTATGGATGTGACATGCATACATATGATGTTCTGCTTAGGTTGCATTTGGGGTGGGAACTATGGAACGAAGGAAGTATATGAGGATCGCATGGTTGTTTGACAATCGTGGATCCACCGATGGGTTTTAAAGCCCAATATGTAAATGAAGGTAGTTCCGTAACCGGGCTACCATTGGTGTGTGGGCTGGGTGGGTCGATATTTATATCCCCACATGGTGTAACGGGGGACGGAGCTGGTGTGTAGCAAATGAATAATTTGGATTGGATTGCATTGCATGTTTGATGATTTCTCTTTGAATGCTTGTTTTTCATCAAGGGTTGTACACACTGAGTTTGTGAAGACTCACCCCCATCTTTTATTTTATTTTTAGGTGATGCTCAGTAGAAGGTTCGATGTTTGGAGGGACTCTGGGTGGCCGGTTAGCAAGATAATTTGGACTTGGTTTTTTTTCTAAGCATTTAAGTTTTCATTTCTTTTTAGGTGTGTTCAGATCAGATTGTAATAAGGTTTTCATTATGTTATTATTACTCCGACCGTTCCCGATCTCCTAGCCAGCTCGACAAAACTACAAAGAATAGAGAGGAGGGAGTAAGCATAATTTCTTAGTAAGTTCACATGTAAATAGAAAGTAACAGAACCATGCAATAATACGAAATCCACCTTTGCATAAATCTCCAAAGCATTCATATCATATTTCTCATTCATGATCCTACCATATTATTGTTATATTGAAGTCTCAACCCGAGGGTTAAGTACATACCTGTACAAATTTTCTCATTCACCACACTTACCAACATGTCACCTTCGTTTTAGGTACTCACCTTATCCACTTAAGATTTACCCGTTGAACACATTGGAATATGATTCGAATACACGGATTTCAAGCACATAAGTGCCATACTAGCAGCTAGACAAACCCAATAGCCTGCAGAAATTATGTAGCCAAGCTACCATGTAACCCGCCTATAAGTGAACTCGGACTCAACTCAATGAGCTCGGGCGTTCGCATCCATAAGTGAACTTGGACTCAACTAAATGAGTTTAGACACCTAGTTACATCTCATGAACTTGGACTCAACTTAATGAGCTCGGGTGTTCGCATCCATAAATGAACTCGGATTCAACTCAACGAGTTCGGATGCCTAGTTACATCTCACGAACTCGGACTCAACTCAACAAGCTCAGAACTCAAATATCTTAGTGACATGTCACTTGTATTCTAATCTATTCCCAAGGTTCAAACGGGCTTTTTCCTCAATCACACATATTTGCCGTCTTCCACGGAATATCGAAACCGATACTCGGTAGCAATTCATATTTAACAAGTAGAACACATAATTTGCATATTACTCAATAATAACCACAAAGCATAATATTTCATGATATTAATCATCATATCATATAAATAACATTAAATTACTTAAAATGACAATTATGTTACTACATTTACACCTGAACTTACCTCGGTACAAAATAAAAAAATTTTGCACTTTAGTCCACAATCTTTTCCTTTCCCCGATCAAGGTCGATTCCACATCTTTTTTGGTTTAAAATAACAAATTTAGCTGATTTAATACTCACATTTATCAAAATAGTCCTTAACTCTAAAGTTGGAAAAATTATGATTTTCCCCCTAAACTTTTGCATATTTACACTTTTGACCCAAAGCTAAAAAATTAATTTTTTTTCAAAATTATTATTTTTTATGACATGCTCGTAATTTTTCCCTTCTATGGCAACATCAAATTCTCACTCTAACATGTAGTTATAAACATCAGATATTTTTACCGATTATGTTATTTTACTCGTTTTCACGTAAAATCGTTTAGGAAAAGTTGTTTAACACAATTTAAAGCTTAATATTCTACCATAAAACATCAAAATAAACACATTTCACCTATGGGTATTTTCCAAATATAAACCCTAGGTTAAATTATTAGTAGAATAAGCTAAATCAAGTTATCGGGACTCCAAAAACGTAAAGAACATTAAAAACGGGGCTTGGAATCACTTACTATGAAGATTGGAAGCTTGAAACAAACCCTATCTATGGAGAACCCTTGAAATTTCATCCTAATGAAGAAGATGGACATATTTTGCCATCTTTTTCCTTTTTTAATCTTTTAATTACCAAATAACTAAAATACCCTTCATTAAAAACTTTGGTTATTTCTACCTATGTATGTCCACTTTTGTCCATGAAAACCTAATGGTATAATTACCATTTAAGGACCTCTACTTAAATTATGCTCTTCAATTAAATCCTTTAACGTCTAAAACTCATATTTATCAACTTTTGCAATTAACTCCTAATGGGCAAATTAGACATGCAATTCATGAAATTTTCTATCGATATTCTAACACATGCATCTAATCACTCAATAAATTATAAAAATTATTCGGAATAAATTTTTCTACTTCAGAATTATGGTTTCAAAACCACTATTCTGTTTAAGCCCTAATTCGGGATATCACAACTCTCCCCCTTTTAGGGATTTTCGTCCCCGAAAATCTTACTGGTAAATAGGTGTGGGTATTGATTTCTCATGGTTTCCTCAGGCTCCCATGTAGCCTCTTCTACTCCATGCTTTTTCCATAATACTTTCACGAGAGCGATACTTTTATTTCTTAGTTGCTTGACTTTCCGAGCGAAAATATTAATCGGTTCTTCATTGTAAGTCATATCCGGTTGTAGCTCAATTTCTATCGGTGAAATTACATGTGAAGGATCCGAACGTTACCGACGTAACATAGATACGTGGAACACATCATGAATCTTCTCTAATTTAGGTGGTAATGCTAACCGATATGCTATAGGTCCAACTCTTTCAATTATCTCATACGATCCGATAAAACGCGTACTCAATTTGCCTTTCCGACCAAATGTAAGAACTTTCTTCCATGGAGACACTTTTAAAAATACCTTATCACCGACTTGAAACTCAATTTCTTTTCTTTTCAAATCCGCATAGGATTTTCTGTCTATCTGAACCAGCTTTCAAACAATCTCGAATCACTTTCACTTTTTCTTTGGTTTCTTTAATTAGATCAACTCCGTAAATCTAATTTTCTTTGAGTTCAGTCCAATACAATGGCGTCTGACACTTACGACCGTACAATGCTTCATAAGGTGCCATCTTCAAACTCGTCTGATAACTATTATTGTAGGAAAATTCTACCAACAGTAAGTATCTTTCCCAACTACCTTGGAATTCCAATACACAACATCTGAGCATGTCTTCAAGAATCTGAATTACTCTTTCTGATTGTCCATCAGCCTGCGGATGGAAGGCAGTGCTGAAATTTAACTTCGTACCTAATGCCTCTTGCAACTTTTGCCAAAACCGTGAGGTAAACCTCGAATCTCTATCTGAAATGATCAAAAAAGGTACTCCATGAAGTCTAACAATCTCACTGATATATAATTCAGCCAACTCTTGCAACTGCAACTTTAATTCTTTCAAATCTGTTGGTGGCATTTTATATGGAGCAATCAAGATCGAAGTTGTTCCTGGTATCAACTCAATACCAAATTCTACTTCTCTGATAGGAGGCAAACCCAGCAACTCTTCTGGAAATACATCCGCAAATTCACATACAAACGGCACTGATTCAATTTTCTTCTCAAATTATTTTGTATTCAACACATACGCCAAATAAGCTTCATAACCCTTTCTCAAATATCTGTGAGCCGACATTGAAGAAATCATACTATGCAATGCCTCTGATTCGCCTGATTCAACCCGCAAAATTTTACCATTTTCACATTTTAATTCAATAACCTTTTGTTTACAATTTAATATAGCATCATGCAATGTCAACCAATCCATACCCAAAATAACATCAAATTCGTCAAATGGCAACAACATCAAGTCGGACGGAAAATAATAACCTCTAATCATCAAAGGACATTTCTTGCATACTTTATCAACTATAACACATTTGCCTACTGGGTTTGACACTTTAATCATAAATTCCATAGACTCAACAGGTATACTCATATTAGACACCAATTTCATGTACACATATGAATGAGTAGAATCGGGATCAATCAAAGCAATAACATTAACATCATAAAGAGAGAAAATACCAGTGATCACATCGGGAGATGAAGCATCTTCACGCGCCCTTATGGCATAAGTTCTAGCCGGAGCTCTAGCTTTAGTTTTAAATGCTGAATCTCTGACTACATTCTTGCTGCTTGCCTCATTCCCAATATTTCTTGAAGATCTTCCTCTCGAAACTGCACCATTGGGTTTTGCATTCTGAAATTTTTCTTTCTCAATTCTTTCGGGACAGTCTCTAATAAAATGATCTGGAGAACCACACTGATAACATTCATTAGTTCTACATGGACCAAGGTGACTTCTACCACATCGTTGGCACTCGGGTCTAACAAATCTCGAATTTCCCATACTAGCCACAAAAGTAGTCTAGGAGTTAAAACCCGCATTTTGCTTCTTACGATTCCCATATGAATGTCCGGCCGAAACATGACAACGAGAATACATATCTCTGGATTTTCTAGATTGCGATGGAAATGCACTGCTCATTAGTCTTTTCTTCAAATTTCTAGTCTCAGCCTCAGGCTTTCTCTTTTCTTTAATTAGTTTTTCAGCCTTGTAAGCCCGATCAACAAGTACTACAAACTCTTTCAACTCAAGAATTCACACAAATACTTTAATGTCTTCATTGAGTCCATCTTCAAATCGTCTTCACATTTTAGCCTCTGAAGGAATATATTCTCTAGCATACTTACTCAATCAAACGAACTCCCTTTCATACTCAGTAACTGTCATGTTTCCTTGTTTCAACTCGAGAAACTCTTTACGCTTCTGATCAACAAATCTTTCACTGATGTATTTCTTCTGAAATTCTTCTTGAAAGAACTCCCAAGTCACTTTCTCTTTCGGTACCACTGAAATCAATGTCTTCCATCAATAATAGGCTGAATCTCTCAACAAGGATATAGCACATTTCAAGCACTCTTTAGGTGTACAAGACAATTCATCAAATACCCGAATAGAATTCTCAAGCCAAAATTCTGCTTTTTCGGCATCATCATCAACATTTGCCCTAAATTCTTCAACCCCTTGCTTGCGAATTCTATCAACTGGGGTTCTATGAAATTTCATCCGATCCATACCTTGAGGCATCGGGGGTACTGGTTAAGGAACCAGGGGAGGTGGGGGAGGTTACTGAGCATTCGGTTTCGTACGAATGAACTCGGTGTACCATGCATTCATCATTTAGAGAAAGGCTTCCCGAGCCCTTTCTCCTCCTCCTTGATCAATAGTAGGAGGTCGACTTTCAGTTGGCACCGCCCCTTCAGCAGGAGCTAGCGCATTGCTCTCTACATCATTAGCCACAGCTGGATCGGGATCCATTTACTATAAAAAAATCATTTTAAAGGTCAGGAGTTGTCACACTATCACAATATATATATGGCATGTATAGCAAAACCCGTACAAACGCCACGTTATTCCGAGAACTAACTAAACTGTAGCTCTGATACCACCAAATGTAACGCCCCCTTACCCGAGACCATCTCCGGAGTCGAGCATGAGACATTACTAAACTTATTTTAGCATTTAAACAAGTTCAAACAATTCTCGTAGTAAACTGTCCATTTGTGTCACAGTCGGTCAAAAAATCATATCTTGAGTTAAAAACTCAAAATCAAATTCCATAAATTTTCCCTGAAACTAGACTCATATATCTACTTACTAATTTTTTTCTAGAATTTTTGGTAAGGCCAATTAGTACAGTTTATTAGTTAAAGTCTCCCCTGGTTCAGGGTTCGGCTACTCTAACCCCTGTGCACTACAAATCAAATTTCTTTCTGTACAGAGATCCAATGACCATGTCATTTGTTTAACTCAATAATTAATCCATACATATAAAGTGTGAGTTCTAATTAGTTTAACACAATTTATGATGAATTTCTAAAGTCAGAATAGGGAATCCAGAAATCGCTCTGACCCTATTTTACCAAAACGTAAATATCTCATAAAATATAACTCTTTTAACTATTTTGTTTCTTACACATGAAAATATATTCATTAAAATTGAATTCCGTATTTTATTCATCATCTAATTCTATCTCTACTATTTTTAGTGATTTTTCAAACTCACGTCACTGCTGCTGTGTGATTCTGTTTTATAGCCAATTTCACCATTTTATAGATTTCCATAGATTAGTTAGCACATAAAGCATACATGTTATCAAATATAACCTTGATTAGCCACTCCAATAGCTAATCATTCTCAAACATTTCCATGCCATCCATGAGCCATATCATAAGATTATATACACAAAATGATTATAATGCTATACATGCCATATTCCCAAAATATACAAGTCATTATACCGAAATAGTTTATTGATAGTGTGAGCGCGCCTCCGACTGTTCCCGATATCCTATTCGGCTTGACAAAACTAAAAAGAATAGTAAGGAGGGAGTAAGCATAATTGTTTAGTAAGTTCACAAGTAAGTAGCAAGTAACATAACCATGCAGTAATACAAAATCCACATTTGCATAATATCACCAAAGCATTCATATCATATTTCTCATTCATGATCCTACCATAATATTGTTATATTGAAGTCTCAACCCGAGGGTTAAGTATATACCTGTACAAATTTTCTCATTCACCACACTTACGAACATGTCACCTTCATTTTAGGTACTCACCTTATCCACTTAAGATTTACCCGTTGAACACATTGGAATATGATTCGAATACACAGATTTCATGCACATAAGTGCCATACCCCCAGCTAGACAAACTCAATAGCCTGCGAAAATTATGTAGTCAAGCTACCATGTAACCCGCCCAGAAGTGAACTCGGACTCAACTCAACGAGCTCGGGCGTTCGCATCCATAAGTGAACTCGGACTCAACTCAACGAGTTCGGATGCCTAGTTACATCTCACTAACTTGGACTCAACTCAACGAGCTCGGAACTCAAATATCTTAGTGACATGTCACTTGTATTCTAATCTATTCCCAAGGTTCAAACGGGCTTTTTCCTCGATCACACATCTTTGTCATCTTCCACGGAATATCGAAATCGATACTCGGTAGCAATTCATATTTAACAAGTAACACACATAATTTGCATATTACTCAATAATAACCACAAAGCATTATATTTCATGATATTAATCATCATATCATATAAATAATATTAAATTACTTAAAATGACAATTATGTTGCTACATTTACACCTGAACTTACCTCGGTACAAAATAAAAAATTTTGCAATTTAGTCCACAATCTTTTCCTTTCCCCGATCAAGGTCGATTCCACATCTTTCTTGGTCTAAAATAACAAATTTAGCTGATTTAATACTCACATTTATCAAAATAGTCCTTAACTCTAACTTTGGAAAAATTACAGTTTTACCCTTAAACTTTTGCATATTTACACTTTTGTCCCAAAGCTCAAAAATTGATTTTTTTCCAAAATTATTATGTTTTATGACATGCTGATAATTTTTCCCTTCCATGGCAACATCAAATTCTCACTCTAACATGTAGTTATAAACATTAGGTATTTTTACCGATTATGTCATTTTACTCGTTCTCACGTAAAATCATTTAGAAATAGTTTTTTAACACAATTTAAAGCTTCATATTCTACCATAAAGCATCAAAATAAACACATTTCACCTATGGGTATTTTTCCAAATATAAACCCTAGGTTAAATTATTGCTAGAATAAGCTAAATCAAGTTACCAGGACTCCAAAAACGTAAAGAACATTAAAAACAGGGCTTGGAATCACTTACTATGGATCTTGGAAGCTTGAAACAAACCCTAGCTATGGAGAACCCTTGAAATTTCATCCTAATGAAGAATATGGACATATTTTGCCATCTTTTTCCTTTTTTTAATCTTTTAATTAGGAAATGACTAAAATACCCTTCATTTAAAACTTTGGTTATTTCTACCTATGTATGTCCACTTTTGTGCATGAAAACCTAATGGTATAATTACCATTTAAGGACCTCTACTTCAATTATGCTCTTCAATTAATCCTTTAACATCTAAACTCATATTTATCAACTTTTGCAATTAAGTCCTAATAGGCAAATTAGACATGCAATTCATGAAATTTCTACCGATATTCTAACACATGCATCTAATCACTCAATAAATTATAAAAATTAATCGGAATAAATTTTTCTACTTCAGAATTTTGGTTTCGAAAACACTATTTCATTTAGGCCCTAATTCGAGATATCACATTTTCGCAACTAAATTTTTAAGTGACATGTTTTCATCAAATCTTATGTTTCAATCAAGTGATAGAAAGGAGTTTATTTTTAAGATGTTCTTTTATTTTAAGAAGGGTTTTCAGTGAAAACACGGTTTTTGCTAAAACACTTCAATGTAACACGCCAGATATAGCCATAATGTCTGGGTCGGGTTTGGGGTGTTACAGATCAGTTGAACATTATTATCTAAGAATGATCAGATGTAACACCCCTTACTCGACCCGATCGTCGGGTCTGAGTTACAAAATTCCACAACCTTTGTCGGAGCAACTGCTGTCAAATATACTATAAATAAATTAATCAAACATTGAAACATGTCATAAATACATCCTCATTATGATACGCAATTAAATTCAAGCTTTAATTGAGTTTACAAAAGCTCTTTTGTTGACCCAAGTATAAAATAAGATCAAATTGTAAAGTGTTGAAATTTTAGGCTCGATATCGTGATATCACTTCCACTACGTCGTGACGTTGCCAAAAATTTTGCCACATCACGACGTCAGGCCACTCGACATGCAACATCATATACTGTTAGTCAACATTGCAACAAGGAGGATTGCTCGTTGGGACATGGACCCTATTTTTGGTAAAGTTTAGGCCATTTGGTACCTATTTCATGTATACCTTTCAAACTTCACATTCGGTTCATATTTGCACAACACTATTTGTACAAATATCATTCTAAATAATACCAGAACATGTATAAACATTTTCAACTAAACATTTACATTGCTAAAATCATGCATTGGAAAGGTTTGAAACTAAACTATCGTTCAAGATCCAACAAGTTCTTAACACCTATATACATGCCACAAAATTGAGGTTTACAATGATTGAAAGACTACAGAGTAAAAAATAGGATAGAGTGAGCTTCTCATTGATCAGCTTGATGTGTTCCGCAAGTTGGCAATCTACATGGAAAAAGGGAGGCAACGGAGTAAGCATATTGAATGCTTAGTAAGTCCATATGAAATTACTTAACTTACCTTGTGTGACAGCCCTAAATTGACCCTAGTCGGAAAGTGGTTTCGGGACCACTAAACCGAGTCACAAAAATAATTAGATGTTATATTCTATGTTTATTTCATGTGAAAGTGCATGTGTGAAAATTTCATGCTTTGATTTTGCCAATTGTGAGTGAAATTATGAAAAATGACTCATGTGAAAATTTTTGCAAATGCTATGGGCTAATTTATAGTGGCCAAATAACTTATAGTATGAAATAGGTGGATTTGCATGTCAAATTTCCCACCTTAAAACCTAGTGGCCGGCCATGATGGGCATGATAAGCATTTGTGCAATTTTTTTATTATATTGAAATTATGGCATAAGTATGGCACAAATAAAATATGTTATTTTGTGTCATAAAATGTTAGTAATAAAATAAATAAAAGAGAGAATAAAAGAAAAGTAATGAAAAAAAAAAGATCATCATTCATGTTCTTGCTAGCCGTGAGCTAAAGAAAAGAAAGGAGAAAAAAATGTGTTCATCCTTTTTCATCTTCGTCCTTGGCCGAAAATGCTAAGAAGAAGGGGGAAGGGGAAGTAAAACATTCGGCCACTCCTTCTAGTCTTGAATAAGGTATGTAATGCATGGTAGCTTTTGGAAATTTTTGAATGTATTAAGCTAGTTACTAAGTCCCTTAGTTAGCCCATGTTCAAATCTTGAATCTTGTTGGTAACATGAGCAATCGGTCATGAGAAAATGTTCAAGAAATGGTTGTTGTTCATGTTATTTGGATGAGAAATGGTGAGTTTTGTTGTTTCATGTTAAAGTTAGGTGAATGATGATAGAGGAGTGTTTGAACTATAAAAAGAATCATAGGTGAGCATTAGACACTAAGGAAAAAGAATCGGCTACCTTGTTATGAGCTAGGGCCGAATGTGAGTTTGGTTGTGTTTGAATATTACATGCTTGGTGGAATGGTGGATGAAAGTGCCGAATGTGATCTTTGGTTTGGCATGAAGTAGTAAATTAAGGTTTGCTAAGCTAGCTAGTAAGGTGAAATGCAAATGTTAGTGTTTGATATGGTAATAATCTGCTTGGGGAAAATTAACAGCAAGTGATTTGGAGTTTTGTAGCTCCAGTTATAAATAATTTAGTGACTGCTGCTCAGGAAAACAGCTCGTAGTGAATATGTGATTTTGTTGTAAACATTATTGAAAATTTGCTAATGAATTATTTATTGATTTTTATAAAGCTTATTATAATCTATGTGTGTGAAAGTCGAATCAATATATATATTATTCTGAAAGTAATACTTGAATAGTCGATTAATGACTATTTTAAAATTTGTTGAACTTAAGTTCAAGAGCAAAGGGGAACTAAATCCGATAAAGGGAAGGCATTTGTGCGAATTGATATATCCGGGCTAAGACCGGAAGGCATTTGTGTGAATTGATATATCCGGGATAAGACCCGAAGGCATTTGTGCGAATTGATATATCCGGGATAAGACCCGAAGGCATTTGTGCGAATTGATATATCCGGGATAAGACCCGAAGGCATTTGTGCGAACTGATATATCCGGGTTAAGACCCGAAGGCATTTGTGCGAATTGATATATCCGGGCTAAGACCCGAAGGCATTTGTGCGAATTGATATATCCGGGCTAAGACCCGAAGGCATTTGTGCGAATTGATATATCCGGGATAAGACCCGAAGGCATTTGTGCGAATTGATATATCCGGGATAAGACCCGAAGGCATTTGTGCGAACTGATATATCCGGGCTAAGACCCGACGGCGTTTGTGCGAATTGATATATCCGGGCTAAGACCCGAAGGCAATTGTGCAAGTTGATATATCCGGGCTAAGACCCGAAGGCATTTGTGTGAATTGATATACCCGGGTTAAGACCCGAAGGCAATTGAGCTTGTGGTTATATCCGGCTAAATTCCGAAGAAACTTGGGTTTGAATGTGAGCGTTTTGTGCTACAATAAATTCAATTAATACGCTCGATAAACCCAAACGATAAGGTATGTTTGCATGTGCTTCGAAAAAAAAAAAGGTCGATTCGTTTTAAATAATATTCGTTCAATCGACTAACGAATTTTCGGCTTTTAGATAGGTTGATACCTTGTGTGTGTATATGTTGATGAAGTGTGAAGTAAGTATGCTTATGAGAATGTGAATTATTAAAGTGATTTATTTAGCTATGTGAATGCAATACTTTAGTCAAAGCCGATTTCATTACTTGAAACTTACTAAGCTTTAAAATGCTTACCCCGTTGCTTTGGCTCTCTGTTTTATAGATATTGTTCGTTAGCTATCGGATTCGGGATCATCGAAGTCGAAGTCATCCACACTATCAAAGCTCTTTTGGTACTCTTTTAGTTGAACTCTGGATATGGCATGTATAGGAGGACTACCCGTTTGTTGTGGGTCATGGACCCTTTGGACTTGTATAATTTTGGTTAGCCATGCGAAAATGGCTTATATATGTTTGAGTATAATGTTATAATCATTTAGTGTGAATATGCTTGACAAGGATTGGCCATGGGAATGGTTAATCACCATCATCATTTGTGCTACTCATGCTAAAAGGGCTAGTTGAATCATGGAAACTATGAAATAGGTAAAGTCTACCTTAAAGGCAGATGCTGACAGCAGCAGTGATGTAGATTTGGAAAATCACTAAAAATAGTAGGAATGGAATTAAATAGTGAATAAATTATGTAAACGAACCCTGATGAATCTATTTTCATAGGAAAGTAACGAAACGATCATATGGACAGTATGTTAAGAGATATTCAGGTTCTCGTGAGACAGGGCCAGAACGGTTTCTGGATTCCCTGTTCCGACTTTGGAAATTCATTATAAATTAACCAGAGATAATTAGGAGTCATACCATATATGTATAGATTCCTCTCTGAGTATAGTTTCCATAGAAACAAACGGCATCAGTATTGAAGCTCTGTGTAGGGAGATATCCAAGTCGTAATGCGCAAAGGTCAGTGTAGTCGATCCCTGTAACATGGGGGAATTTGACTAATAAACTGTACTAATTGGCCTGACCAAAAATTCTAGAAAAAAAATATGTAGATGGAAATGTGAGTCTAGTTTCAGGGAAAAATCACGAAACTGATTTTCGAGTTGTGAAACTCAAGATATGATTTTTAAAGCGACTAGTACTCAGATTGGGCAGCCTCTGGGAAATATTTTTATAAGGGGTTTAAAGTCTGTTAACACCTCGTGTTCGACTCCGGTGTCGGTCTCGGGTTCGGGGTGTTACACCTTGACATTAAAACAAATTAAGCAATTAAAACATATTGGCATATAAAATGACATCCTTATACTTTCATATACAATTCAACCGTACAACCAATTGGTAAGTTCAATTGCATAACAATAACTTAAAACCCAAATCATATAGATTTACAACAATTCCATCTTATATCATATACTATCCAATTCATATTCAATTTGCAATCATAATTAATTATGTAACAGATTTTTTATTGGTGTCGGAAACAGTGGTTTTGAGACCACAAATCCGATGAGTGAGTTCAAAAATATTATTAATTAATATTTATGATTCAAGTATAATATTATTGAAATTTTAGTTTAATAAAATTTTTTTAATTGAAATTAAGTTCAAGTAGTATGTTCCTAAAGCCAAGTGGTTTTAGAAAATTAGATTTCGAGACATCGTTTCTGTAAACTGAGCTCGTAAATATATTGATATAATGAAATTTGGTTAAAAAATTTTGATGTTTTATAGTCAATTAAGGAAAAAGGACTAAATTGTAAATGTTGTAAAAGTTAATTGGTATAGGTTCATTTGTATTAAATGGTTATAAAAGTATGAGATGAAGGTTTTAAAGTGCAAATAGACCTTAATTGTTATGATGGATGGTTAGTGGGTGGGAAAATAAGAAATATTATGTGTTAAATGTTTTAATTAAAATATTATATGTTAAAATATTAATAAATGAATAAAACAAAAGTCATTATTATCACCTGTTTCATTTTCATGATTTTAAACCTAAAACCATTGTTGAAGAACATAAAAGCTTGGGTCAAGCTTTGTGGGTGTGCATGGAAGTGTAACTTTATCTTGTTTCTTGTAATTTTTATGTTTTTGTGATCGTTGCAACTAGGTCTAGCTAATCCTAGTGTTAAATTACAAAACTGTTAAATTTTTTTACATGATATTTTTGTAAATTTCATAATTAAATAGGATTATTTTGTAAAGTGATTTTAGTTAATTTTATAGTTTAAGGACTAAGTTGTTAAAATAGTAAAATTATATGAAATAATTATAGGTTTTGTTAAATATGGGCTGAACAGAGATTATAGGAAATTAGGCAAGCATGAATTGAGATTAAATGTGGTTAATTTGAAAGTTTTGGGTTTAGGGACTAAATTGATTAAAAAGTAAAATTTTATTATAGAAGTGTAAAATGATGATTAAGGGTCAAATATATGAATTTGAATATTTTATGATATTTAATTGGTTAATTGATAAACAAACGTGGGAAAAAAGAAAATTGTTGATAATACTTTGGGGTCATGTTTGTTGCATAATCAATTTAGGTATGTTTGTACTACTATTCCTATGCTTATCATGATTTTTAGTTATTACATGCTTTATTATACGTATATTTTATGTTGTCATTTATCTAGTGAATGATTAGAAAATAAATAATAAATTAATATAGTGAGTACGTGATGTACTTGAATAGTAGGCCTTGAGCCGATGTTTATTAACAGGCCCTAAGCCAGTGTTTATTTAGAAGGCCTTCAATCGGTGATTATTTAGCAGGCTTTGAGCTGATTGTTTTAGCAGGGTTTGATCCCGTAAATATTTAGAAAGTATTATATGCCGATGATATAGACTCAACGATGGCTTGAGATCCTGCATGTGTTGTGGATACTCTAAAGCTTGTGTGAGCAGCATCGTAAGTAGATTAAAGTTCTAAAGCTACCATGAATGAGTGTTATCCTTTTGGTTATCTGAAATAATATGTTACTATAACAATGACTTGACTTATGCTCATTTATCATATGGTATTTTAATGATATGAATTATCCAGGTCTAAATGTTTCGGAAAGTTGAAACCATTGTATGCTGGAAAGAATTGTTGGTTTCATGCTTTGTATATTTTATAAATAAGAATAAAGGTTATATGATTTATATATGTGAGTTGGAATATGATGGTATGAACAGTTTAAATAGAAAAGTGATGCTTATTTGTTAAATGAAGAATGAAATGCGTACATGGCATATTTATTATTACAAGATCTATTATATATTCGAAATAGTATATTTCATTGTTACATTTACTAACCTTATGAGGTTTATATGTATAGAATAGTACTATATATACATATTAATGAATGAATTTATAATAATGATTATGGGATAAATGGTTTTATGTAACGGCTATACGAAATGTTTATATAGAAATAGATATATGAACAGTTATTTGAAGTGTTTATATGAAGTATTTGTTAGAATATAAATATGTAAGAAGGGATAATTGAAATGAATACTTGAAATAAAGATATTAAATGTTAAGTGAATATGTGATGGTTGAGCTATGTACCAAATGTGTTTTTGGGTAAATATATTTGACAACATAGTAAAGTTACATGTATTATATATGAACTCACTAATCATGTTAGATTTGTGACGTGTATACGTAGTTAATGAACTTACGATCGAGATATTGAATTATCTTGTAAAATGGTGAAGTTACATCCTTTTTGGTAAGTTAAAGTTTAAGATTATACGAGTTTACTAAGCATTATTTGTTTATGTAGTTGTTATTTTCATCTTGTAGGTCATCAAAATTTTCGATCGGTTGGAATTTAGTTGGAGTAATTCACACTATCCATTCTTCATCTCAGAAGAAGATTTAGTTATTTTGTTGTCAGTTTATAAATGGCATGTACTAGGAGCCTTTAAGTTAATTTGTTTAAGTTGATGTTGTTTATAAGTTAGTTTGACTAAGCTTTGTAGTTGTATATCTATCTTTGGTATCTTGGGTTTTGTTTTAGACTTGAAGTGCTTTTGGTCATTAGCTAAATGCCTTTAGTGATTAGCTTGATATATGGTAAATGGATGTGTTGAAATGGAGGCTTTAGTTTGTCTTAAAGGTAATGTCATGTAAACTTTGAATATGGGTTTGATTGGATGCTTAATATGTGGTGTCGATGAGGGCACATTGGTTAGGCACCTAGGTTCATAATAGTGTTATTAATAATGAATAGTATGTTTAATATGTGTGTGAATCAATTTTGTGGCTCTACGACCTCCATCCCTTCGTCCTCAAAGTCCTATAATAGAATATTCACAAGATTTTTATTGCCAAAGTCTGAAAGTGTGGAGCAGAAGAGTTTAGAGGTAAAATGAGTGATGATTCGACCTGAGCTGAGTACTAATTAGAAATTATATAAAGAGTTTTATATGAAATGTTATGTCTTCCCGAAGATTTTTACTAAGATATGTTGTATCACTATGAAAAGAAGTAGGTTTTTCACCAGTAATTGACTTTAACTACTTTGGTATCAACAGAACGAATTAACTAGGATTTCTTTCGAATTGAATTCTGAAAGAAATATGTCAAAAAATGATATCTAGACAAGAAGAAGAAGGAATTTCTTAAGTTGAGGCTAGGAAATAATCATTTTTGAAATATGAACGATTGTTTGTTCAGCTCCGTAAATATGCTCATAATTATAGAGCCGATTGGAAAGAAATTGTGTGTACATTTCGAAGATGGATCCTAATTCATTTGCAGATTTAAAGATTATTATAAGTAAGACTGTTGTATCGAGTTGATTGAACAAAAGTTGGAATGTAATACTTATTGTTACTTCTACGAGAGGCAGATGGCCAGGAATTTGAAGCACAACTAGAGTTAGTAGAAGTGGAACAAAAGACAGTCATTTTGAAACAACTAGTTTTTAGTGATATCGAAATAGTGGTTTTGGGACCACAAATTTGAGGAGTAAATTTTTTATTTTATTATTATTTTAATGTCTACGAGATATTATTAAGGTCGTATTAAAATTTCGTTAAGAAATTTTGATGTTTGCATGATTAATTATGTAAAAATGACTAAATCGTAAAAAAGTGTTAAAGTAGAGTTCCATTAGTTAAAAGGGCTAAATGACTATGGAAATGGAAGTAAATGGACTTAGATGGTAATTGTACCATTCTTAAAGTTAGTGGACAGATATGGACATAATTTAAGTGATTTTTAAAGTTTTACACTAAGGTTAAATTAGTAAATTGATAAATAAATCTAAATTAAACAAAGAAAAGATTGTATCATCTTTGTAAATGGTCTTTCTCCATTAAATTATTCATGAAAACACCATTTTTGGTGCTTTAAAGATTCGGCTAGCATTATTCTTGCATGTGGTCATTTTTTAGTTTAGTTTTTACTAATATTTATGTTTTTGAGATAGTTATATCTTAATCTAGCTAGCCCGATGATTAATTTGTAAAATTTTTAATGATTGAGGGTTATGCCAAAATTATTCTTGAATGATTCTTGATGTTTAATGCTAGATTATAAGCCTTTGTTGATAAATAAACAAGTTTTGTAAAGTGATTTTTGATGAAATTTGCATTTAGGAATTGATTGAAAAATGCTAGAAATTCATGTTAAATTTATGAAATGATGGTTTATTTGGATTGATATAAGTCCAGAATAAATTCGGATAGCTTGAATGGGGGATTAAAATGCTTAGATTTCAATTTACGAGATTAAGGACTAAATTGTGAAAAAGTTAAAATGTTAGGGGCGAAATGGTATTTTTTCATAAATGTGAAATGTGGATTGAATTGAATGTTTAAGGTTAATTGAAGCACTTAATTAAATATAATTATCTATTTAGATCAAGATAAACCCTGTACAGAACTAGATAGAGGAAAAGCTAAAGCTTCGGAATAGCTCGTTTTAACTTCTACGCCCCTAGCTATCGAGGTAAGTTCATATGAACGGTTGTTATATTCATGTTATTTAAATGTATGTTATTGTGTTAATTATAATGTTAAATGATTGATGTATAATTAAATCAATGAATGGCGATTATCGAGTCCCGGTTGAACCTTAGGAATTCGTAGGATACAAATGACATGTCATTAGGGATTTCATGTTTTGGGTGCTGGTCTTGAATGTTCTACGTTCCTACATTTGTTGTAGATACTCCACAGCTCGTGTAAACAGCATCGTGTAGCTTACGTTCTGACCCGTAGCTCGTTTGAGTAGGCCCATTTCACAGCTCATATGAACAATGATGTAAAGGAAAGGTTATGGTTATGTAAAGGAACACTTCGTGTTAGCTTTCCCAAGTATCTGATGAAATTCTAGATGGTTCAACAGGTAAGAAAAGGAAATGAAATGGTAAGTTTCAAATGGAATTATGCATAAGCTTATGGAAAGGATGCATGAATCATCTGATGTATTTCATATAAAAATGACTTACTTGTGCGTTGATGGTGATGTATAAGCTTATAACAAGCTTACGGTTTGGACTTTAATGTACCTATGCTTTAAATTATGCAAATGGAAATGGTAAGTTATATTTTGATCTTTACGAACTTACTAAGCATTAACTTCTTACGTAGTTTCTTTCCTATGTTTTATAGATTATCGAAAATTCAATCAGTTTGGAAGCTCTTCGAAGATCTACGCATAAATATCGGTAGTTTTTTAATGCTTTGGGCAAGGTTATAATGGCATGTATAGATGGTCTTGTAAAGGTATTTAGTTGAATGTTTAGTTGATGATTTGGTATATATCAGTTGTGTAAGTTTACTTTGTTGGTACCTTTGATGTCTTGCTAGTTTGTCTCATTGTGGCTATCTTATGTTGCATGTTTTGAATGGCTTATTTGGTATGTTTTGAATTGGTATGATTATGGTCAAGTTATGGTATGTTTTTGAAAGTATTTAACTAGATATTGATGTTTGAAATTAGGTAAAGTTGACATGTTTAGGTAAGTTTTGATGATTGCATTTAAGGTACCTTTGAATGGCATATTGGTTAGTTGAATTAGGACTTTTAGAATGGAAAATATAAGTATGTTTTGGCAGGGTCTTGGTGCCTTAAAAATGTGTACAAAAGACCTAAACGCTCATGCATGAAATGGTATTGGAAATGGCTTGATTTTAGGCAAATTTAAGTCTACACAGCCTAGGAACGGCTGTGTCACTCAGCCATGTGTGACACACCGCTTGGCGATATGGTCGTGTGTCATCTGAGATTTCCTTTGTATGCAAGTTAGTGAGTTACATGACCTAGCACACAGCCTATCACATGAGAGTGTGGGGAAACTCAGAGAGTTACACGGCTTGGTAGAAAGGCATGTGACACGGCCGTGTGGCCTTTCTTGGAGAGTTACACAGGTGAGGACACGGGTTGGGACACGATCGTGTGCCCATCGTTCAAAGGTTACACAGCCTGGGACTCAGGCGTGTGTCTCAGCCGTGTGAAGCACAAGACCTGGCCACACAGTTGTGTGACCCCGGTTTCCAGTTTTTTGTGATCTTTTCTTAGACTTTCCAATTTTTTTGAATTTAGTCCCGAATTTGTTTCTAAAGTATTTCTAAGGCCTCGAGGGATCAATTTAAGGACGAAATGTGTATGTATGATTGGTTTATATATGTTTATGATAATGTATGAAATTTATATTTAAATGTTCTTTTTGTAAGGTAATGCTCTGTAACCCTAATCCAGTGACGAATATGGGTTAGGGATATTACACGTTTAATCTGAAGTTCAAACTCTCGTTACAGCTTATGTGATCAGAGTGCACGAGAAAGCCTCAGTTCTTAATGATATTGCTGGTACCTTTTCTATATTGCTAGTACCTTTTCTATCTTTGATGTTATTATGTATCACTAATTGACACTAGCATGACACATTTGTATATATATGCACTATGTTAGTAGCAGAAAAGAGTTTACTGGTTGAGTCAATTGATAGAAGACCTGATTTACAAATAGTGTCCACTAAAATTTCAAGGTTATGACTTTTATGTTAGATTGATGTTGGTATCTTTTAATGAATATGATGTTATCCTAGGAATGAATTGATTGACTGTTCCTGGTGCTACAGTAAATTGTTGACAGAAATGAATTGATTAGAGATGCTAGAATGGTGAATTGACTTTGATTGAATTTGCTCAGTCTGATTTGTTTCGAAAATGATTTCAGCGATATCTATATAGAATTTGATCCGAAAAGGTTGTGATACATTTTTTTTGTGTATGTCCTAGATTCTAGACCATCAGAAATGAAAGTTGATCAGGTACTGAAAGTTACGAGTCTACAGAGGCTTTCGACTGAGTGTACCCTTTTGGGACACACTTGCACTGCATTGTGAAAAAGAAAGGCAGTCGATGAGTTTGTATTTAACTTTTAGTAGTTGAATAAAGTCACGATAAAGAATAAACATCCATTGCTTCGTATTGAAGACCTATTCCATTAGTTGAAAAGTGCTATCAGGTTCTCGAAGACAGATTACTGATTTGATTATTATTAGTTGTGAGTTACAAATGTGGAAATGTTGGAAACAACGTTTAGAACTTTTTGTGGATATTATGAGTTTTAGTGAAGCTTTCTGAATTAAATACCATGAAACGTTTATGAATTGATGATCCAGGTTTTGGCCATATCTCGATGATGATTCAATATGAATTTATTGATAATTATAATGTTGATAATGAATGTAACACCCCTTAACCCTTATCCGTCACCAAAATAGGATTATGGAGTACTATCAGACATTTAAGAACAAATAAAAAAATCATATAATAATATAACATACATATCATAGTATAATCATAATGTCCCTTTATTGAGCCCTTGACGCTCAAATTAAATGTTAGAAACAATTCGGGACTTAATCGAAAGTCTAGAAAATTTTTCGTGAAATTTCAAAATTTTTCCTACGTACAAGGCTCACATGCTCCTGTGGCACGCCCATACTCCAGGCCATGCCCGACCTCGTGTAACTCTCTGACTTAGGCCCACGGCTCCGTGTGCTAAGACATGTGCCTCACACGGTTGAGACACACGCCCGTCTCTTTAGCCATGTGTAATTACTTGGGCATTCTACTTTAAATTTTTAAGATACAGGGGACACACGGGCTATCCACACGCCCCATGTATAAGCCGTGTGGACTCAAAATGAGCCTTAAACATCAAGTTTACCAACCCTGCAAACTTATACACCAAGCAACTCAAAAATCAAATGATCAACCAATTCAAATCATAATCAAATACATCTAATTCATGTTCAAACAATCAACCTAATGACCTAATCAATGTACATTCATATATACTTCACATATATTATCCAAATCAATCTAATAGTATACTATTTAGATAAATTTTATATTCCCACTAAGTTAAACCAAAACATACCATTTGATAGTTTTGAACATAACACATAAGTTCATATGTATTCAAACAATTTCATATTATAACCTCATTTACAATCATTTTCCAAAATGACAAGCACATCATCCTAAGTACATGCCATTATAAAAAAGAAATGTACTTCACCACAATGAGTTCAGGATCGGCCTTAGATGTTGATTCAATGATTTGACTTTAACCTAACCTGCGCACAGAAACAAACTATACGCTAAATGTAAACTCAGTGGTTTCTATATTCCGAATACTATTAAGAAAATAACATTATAAAACATACATTTTTAACCATATAAAAACATTAACTAATCAATAATTCAATTCATCCATTTTGCCTTCATGTCTCATCAATAGCTTTCTCAATTTGATTCACATATCATTTGGCAATCACAATACTCTTTTCATAAACCCTTGATTCATGCGTTTGAATTATACAATTCATTTCATTGTCAAATTTCAAATTCACATTCAATATCATTCATTATAAATCTTATTTCCAATTCATTTATAACCCTATTAACAAGACTCGAAATTTGACGGATACACGGATCCAACCAAAACACACTAGTAAGGCACCCGGTGCCTTATCGGATAATTCGAAGTAATAAATTAACACCCAGTGTCTCATCGGCCTTGCCGAAGTAAATTGGTAACTAATACCTCATCAAATTTATCTGAAGTAATAATTTGACATCAAGTGTCTCATTGACTCGTGGTCGAAGTATCCCTGAACACTTCCAATCCTATGGCATGCCAACTATATCCAAATCAGCCCAATACAGTTAATAGGGCTTAATTTCAATTTTTCAATTCAATTTCAATCAAAATCCATAACAATCACAAATTCTCATAATTTCAATTCAACTATTTACATTTGCTCATAGAATTCAATTCTATTCTATTAAATACGACAATATTAATTACTTACCTCAATCTACTTACCATGCACATTAAGTAATAAATTCAACAATTAATTATTAAATTCGAATTATAGAAATACAAACTGTAATTTCCGAGCTAATCCAGATTGACTTTGTCTTTTCCTTTCCTAATCGATGTCTCCAGCTCAACATTAGCTACGGAAATCGAAACAATTAAAATTTATCAATACACTACAATTTCATATTGAATATTTCAATTTATACTCAACCTTTGCTCACATTTCAATTTAGTCCCTAATCAAAACTAGCTTTATTTTATTTAAAATTAATTTCATATTTTCATTCAAATCTAACTTTAGACTAATTTCAACTTTCAAATTTCATCATAAACCCTATTTTTGAATTCTCTCAATTTAGTCCATATTACTCAAAACTTATGATTTATTTTACAATTCAATCCCCTTTTCTTTTCTAACTTGAAATTCTATCAATTTAACCCCTAACACTTTAATTTATTCAACATAAACAACATCTAAAAATTCATTAACTTCTAAACTTTCAACATAAATCAAGTAGTATTTTGTTCTAGGATTCTAAAAACATCAGAATTTCAAGAAAAGAGACTAAATTGACTTACCAAGTTGAGTTTGAACCCTAAAATCCCTAATTCTCCTTTCTTTTTCTTTTTATTCTTTCTCTATTTCATTTCATTGTTTCTTTCCTTTTTCTATTTTATTCTTTATTTGTTTTGTTTTATTATTTACTTTATTATTATAATATAATATTTAAGTATTACTTAATTATTATATACATATGTATAATATTTCTACAAGTACATGTACATAAATACTACATTTGTTATTACTTATACCATACACTTGTCATCTTTTGGGTTATTTGCTTATTTAGTCCTTTAGCTTTTCTTCTATTCTATAATTCAACTTTTACCCTATTTACAATCTAATCCTTACATCTAATTACTCTTAATTCTAGCTAATTCACCTAACCAAAACCTAATGTAACACCCCGTACCCGAGTCCGTCGCCGGAGTCGGACACGAGGGGTTTGCAGACTTATATCACTTCTTTGCACAATCCATTTTAAAAATTTCCAGGCAGTTGGCTAACTGCGTCACTGTCACCTTAAAAATCATATATTGAGTTTCACAACTCAAAAATCAGTTTCGTAAATTTTCCCTGAAACTAGACTCATATTCCCATCTACATATTTTTTCTAGAATTTTTGGTTGGGCCAATTAGTACAGTTTATTAGTCAAAGTCTCCCATGTTACAGGGATCGACTACACTGACCTTTGCGCATTACGACTTGGATATCTCCCTGCACAGAGCTTCAATACTGATGCCGTTTGTTTCTATAGAAACTAGACTCAGAGAGGAATCTATACATATATGGCATGACTCCTAATTATCTCTGGTTAATTTATAATGAATTTCCAAAATTGGAACAGGGAATCCAGAAACTGTTCTGGCCCTGTCTCACGAGAACCTGAATATCTCTTAATATACTGTCCATATGATCATTTCGTTACTTTCCTATGAAAATAGATTCATCAAGGTTCGTTTACATAATTTATTCACTATTTAATTCCATTCCTACTATTTTTAGTGATTTTCTAAATCTACATCACTGCTGCTGTCAGCATCTGCCTTTAAGGTAGACTTTACCTATTTCATAGTTTCCATGATTCAACTAGCCCTTTTAGCATAAATAGCACAAATTATGATAGTGATTAACCATTCCCATGACCAATCCTTGTTAAGCATATCCACACCTCTCAATAACCATATCCATACCAAATGATTATAACATTATGCTCAAACATATATAAGCCATTTTCGCATGGCTATCCAAAATTATACAAATCCAAAGGGTCCATGACCCACAACAAAAAGGGTAGTCCTATACATGCCATATCCAGAGTTCAACTAAAAGAGTACCAAAAGGGCTTTGATAGTGTGGATGACTTCGACTTCGATGATCCCGAATCCGATATCTAACGAACAAATCTATAAAACAGAGAGCCAAAGCAACGGGGTAAGCATTTTAAAGCTTAGTAAGTTTCAAGTAATGAAACCGGCTTTGACTAAAGTATTACATTCACATAGCTAAATGAATCACTTTATTAATACACATTCTCATAAACATACTTACTTCACATTTCATCAACATATACACACAAGGTATTAACCTATCTAAAAGCCGAAAGTTCGTTAGTCGATTGAACGAATACTATTTAAAATGAATCGAATTTTCCGATGCACACGCAAACATACCTTATCGTTTGGGTTTTTCGAGCGTATTAATTGAATTTATTACAGCACAACACGCTCACCTTCGAACCCAAGTTTCTTTGGAATTTAGCCGGATATAACCACAAGCACAATTGCCTTCGGGTCTTAACCCGGGTATAGCAACTCGCACAAATGCCTTCGGGTCTTAGCCCAGATATATCAACTCGCACAAATGCCTTCGGGTCTTAACCCGGATAAAATCACTAGCATAAATGCCTTCGGGTCTTAACCCGGATAAAATCACTAGCACAAATGCCTTCGGGACTTAGCCCGGATATCATTCAAATGCTCATGCACACATATATCAACAATCATGACACATCCATATTTCATTCTCGTTACTAAGGCTCAAACACGAAACATTTATTAAACCTTTCCAATTTCGGCTCAATAGCCACACACAAAGAGCATGATTTCAATTGGCTTTATAACATAGTCTCTATGCACATTCGGCTATCCGTCATAGTATGACTAATCATTTCAATATAATTCAAGTAGGGTCATTACTCGAAGACTTACCTCGGATGTTGTCGAACGACTTCAATGGCTATTCAATTACTTTTTCCTTCCCTTTATCGGATTTAGTTCCCCTTTGCTCTTGAGCTTAAGTTCAACAAATTTTAAAATAGTCATTAATCGACTATTCAAGTATTACTTTCAGAATATAATATATATAGAATCGACTTTCACACACATAGATTACAGTAAGCTTTCTAAAAATCAATAAATAATTCATTAGCAAATTTTCATTAATGTTTACAATATAATTACAATTTCCCTATAAGCTGACTTCCTGAGCAACAGTCACTAAAGTTTTTATAACTGGAGCTACGAAACTCCAAATCAATTACTGTAAATTTTTCTTGACAGAAGACTCATTTATCTATTATCCATAAAATTTTCAAAATTTTTAGTTTAGCCCAACAATACCAGATTTTTCTTAAAGTTCACCTTGTTTCACTGTTTGACTAAACTGACTATCCTTCACTACGAATCAAATTTCTCATTGTACAGAATTCAAAATATGTTCTTGTTTATTTCATTTGAAACTAGACTCATTAAGGAGTCTAAGCACATAAATTTTATCTTAGGGACATTTTTGTACAATTTATACTGATTTTATAAAAACAGAACAGGGAATCTAGTAGTCGTTTTGACTCAGCCCCACAATACTTCAAATATCTCAAGATCGGTAACTCTTTTGTTTTTATAGTTTCTTTTGTAAGAAACTAGACTCTTCAAGCTTTAATGACATGATTTACTCAGCTTCTAATTCAACTCTTACAAATTATGGCGATTTTCCAAAATCACCTTACTGCTGCTGTCCCCAAGCAGATTATTACCAAATCAAATGCTAACATTTGCATTTCACCTTTGTAGCTAGCTCAGCAAACCTTAATTTAACATATAATTGTTCATAACACAATTAAAGAATCCTCTCCATTCCATCAATTCAAAACACATACATTGCCCAATAGTATCCAAAATCATATTCGGCCTTAGTACACAACTTGTTAGCCGATTTTTTCTCCATTTAGCAACTAATGCACATATGTGCTCATTTGTTAGACTCTACTTCACCTAACTACCATTTTCTTTTTCATCCAAATAACATGAACAACAACCATTTCTTGAAAATTTTCTCTTCAACAATTCTTCATAAAACATAAAGACTATAACCCAATCTCATCCTTTAATAACTAAAACCGAATGCTCAAGACACCACACCATTTCAAATTTTGGTCATGGGTTAAGAAAAGAACTTAATGACTAACTAAAAAAATGCTAAAAATCCAAGAATCATCCTTGAACTTACCTTGATTTAGCTAACCACCATAGCTGAATTTTTCAAAGATTTTCTCTTCTAGGTACGGCAATGAGGAGCAAGGATGGAGAAGCTTTGGTTTCTCCTCCCATTAACTAGTATTTTATTAGCCTTATTCCTTATTTCATTTTGTAACATAAAATTATTAGCATAAAATGTTGACACAAAATAATTATAATATGCTTTAGTCCATAACATGGCCGGCCACCATCTAGAATTTGGCCAATTTGACATGCAAGTACAAGCATTTTTAACATGCATCAATAGGCCACTTTAACATTTTCCTATCACATTTCTAAATTTTCTCACACAAGTCCTATTTAATAAAATTCGCTTACAATTAACAAAATTCAAACATGAAATTTTCACACATGCATATATACATATAATAAGCTTCAAATATGGCGGTTAATTATTTTTATGACTCGGTTTTGTGGTCCCGAAACCACTTTCCGACTAGGGTCACATTTTGGGCTGTCACAACTAATTAACCATACAACTAAGTATTTACGAATTTGTTTTACGAAAACAAAGACCCAAAAAATACACTTTCTGATAACCATAAATTTTGGATCATTACATTTCTCCCCCTCAATAAATTTTGTCCTCGAAATTTACCTGCAATGAGGTGGGGGTACTAAGATCTCATAGTTTCTTCTGATTCCCAAGTTGGTTCCTCAACACTATGATTTCGCCATAATACTTTCACTAATGGAGCTCGCTTATTACGTAATTTTTTTACCTCTCGAGCTAATATCTCAACAGGTTCTTCTTCATATGACAAATCAGGTCAGATTTCAATATCCTCTATCAAAATAATTTGTGAGGGATCTGATCTATACCTTCTGAGCATTGAAATATGAAAACATCGTGAATCTTTTGTAATTTCGGAGGCAAAGCTAAATGGTAGGCAACTGGCCCAACTCTTTCTACAATCTCATACAGCCCAATAAAACGAGGACTCGATTTTCTCTTTCGACCAAATATCAATATGTAACACCCCTAACCCATATCTGTCGCCAGAGTAGGGTTATGAGGTATTACCGATCAATTCACAACATATAGCATACATTTATCAAACATAAAGCATTCATTCTCATAAATCATTCAACACAATCACATTGTCCTTTATAAGGGCCTACAAGGCCTTAAACTTTCTTTAGAAGTGGTTTAGGACTAAACTGATAACATACAAAAATTTTTGGAAACTTAGAAAAATATCAACCATACAGGGGTCACACACCCGTGCAAATAGGCCGTGTGCCTCAAAAGGCTCCAGACACGCCTGTGTCTCTGGTCATGTGGAAACAGGGCATACATATTGACTTGGGTCACACGGCCAACCACACGCTTGTGTGTCTAGCCCGTTTGCCCTTCGAAGTGGCTACACACGCCCGTGTGCTAGGCCGTGCCAAACCTGTAGGGTATACTGACTTATGCAACATGGCCAAGTCACACACCCTTGTGCTAGTTCGTGTGCCAATTAGGGAGTATATTACCTTGCACCACACGGCCAGTCACACGCTCATGTGTGAGATCGTGTAGAGCATACTGACTTCAATTCAATTTTAACACCAGGGGACACACGACCGTGTAACATGACTGTGTGTCACACATGACTGAGACACACGCCTGTGTCTCTACCCGTGAGGACAAAAATAGGGCATTCGTAAGGCCAATTTGCCACCCTAACTTCAAAGTACCTATACAAGGCAAAATGGTACCATTTAATTATACAATTAGGCAGCCAAAATCATCAATCAAAGGCACAATTCATACCATTATAATTTCATCTATTCCAATTCTCAAATCACTACCATTTACTTAGCCAAATACATGCCAAAACAAACCAAAATAAGCCATCACTCATGGTTATATTTATACAAACCAAAACATATACATTTACAAGCCATTTCTAATAGCCAAACACACATCAATATTAACATCATTTACAAGCCAAATCTTATGGCTATAATCACAACCAAAATACCATATCTAGCCTATGCATGCCATATACCATAAATGTATAATTCAAAAATACCAACTTAGATGTTTGATAGTGTGATGATGCTCCCGACGACTCTCGAATCTAATCTAGTCTTGATTCACTATAAAACATAGAAAAATAACATGAAGTAAGCTTCACAGCTTAGTAAGCTTGTATGTGAATAACTTAATTCATCGAATCAATGGAAATCAACCAATTACACATGACAAAACCATATACACATTAACTACAAACCTTTCTCATGTCTCAAAACATGATCAAATACCATCTCATCAAACTTTCACTATTTAATACTCGAATAGGTTCTGTACATACCTGTATTGCCTCGTACTAACCTCTTCCTTAACCACATCATTTGTTCACCTATTGAACCATTTGGAATAGAAATCGGATACTTACGAGTCTTGTATAATAAGTACCTATACCATGGCCGGTAGGCAAATCAAGGTAACTTATCCGAAGAACTATTATTATGGCTCGAAGCCAAATCATTTGATATGCATGACCTGATTCCAAATCGGTAAAATACACACCTGAAGTGCTAATATCATGGCCGGAAGGCAACTCAACGTATCACTTACTGACATGTCTATAGTATCCAAAACTATTCTTACAGTTCAACCGGGCTTTCACACTTTTCGTTTCAATCATCGAATGCACTCATAGAGTTGTTTTCACACTTTATACATCCATAATCTCGTTTTAACAATTTATGCGGTATTAAAGCTTTTTAACATACATTTATAATGTAATCATCACATACAAACTTCCTCGAATTTGGAATTGACGAATCGGATCTACTACTCGATAGCCTTGCTTTTCAAATCTGGATTCTTTCTTTCTTGATCTATATGAATTCAAAATTAACTTATTTATTCATCTACTCATTAAATTAATCCAAAAATACTCATTCGGGTATTTTTACACATTAGCCCCTAAACTTTGACATTTAATCAATTTAGTCCCTGTTTCACAAATACACAAAATTCACCAAATTCAACAAAACCCATGCTTGGCCGAATTGTATATAGGTCTCTAGCAGCCCAAAACTTTCATTTATTTCACATTTTAACCACACAATTTGCACATTTCACAATTTAATCCCTATTATGCATTTTCATCAAAATCACTTTACAAAACATGTAAAAATATCATCAAGCTTTCATATTTCAACATTAAACATCAAAGAACACATAGATTCAACAATGGAAACTCTTAAAAACTTTAAAAATTTTGCAAAATAGTCCCTAGGCTAGCTAGACTAAGCTGCAACGATATCAAAAACATAGAAATCATTAAAAACCTAGGAAAAACGGACTTACAATTGAGCACAACAATGACCAAACCTAAATAGCTTCCATGGCTTCTTCTTCCCTTGTATTTTTGGTGATGACAAGAGAAAATGAAAGCTTTTTCTTTTGTTTAACATATTTTATCTTAATTATTAAGCAATTTATTATATTAACCTTTAATTAATAAACAAAAATCACTTAAACATTGCCCATAATTGTCCACCCATTATTATGATGCCCTAATTGCAACATAAGGACCTTAACTTTAAGGTTCTATAGCTATTAGATACTCTTAGCTAATAGAACTCTACTTTTACACTTTACGCGATTTAGTCCTTTTTATCAAATTGAGCAACCAAATGCTAAAATTTTTAAAAAAAATTTCACACCATCATATATTCATGCTGTAAAAATTAAAATAATAATAAAATAAATATTTTGACTTCAGATTTGTGGTCCCAAAACCACTGTTCTAATTGGACCAAAAATGGGTTGAACTAACACTGGTGCCTTTGTCAATAATGCTTTCAACAATTCGAAGCTCTGCTAACACTTTTCTGACCACTCAAATTTAACATCTTTTTGAAGCAATCATTTCATCGGAGTCACAATCATCAAGAAGCCTTTCACAAAACGTCTATAATAGTCTGCTAGTCCCATAAAAACTACGGACTTCGGATACATTTCTTGAAGGCTTCCAATCTATAATCGCAAAAGTTTTACTCAGGTCAACTCTGCAGCTAAAACTATATGTTCAAACTTATACACCAAGCAACTCAAAAATCAAATGATCAACCAATTCAAATCATAATCAAATACATCTAATTCATGTTCAAACAATCAACCTAATGACCTAATCAATGTACATTCATATATACTTCACATATATTATCCAAATCAATCTAATAGTATACTATTTAGATAACTTTTATATTCCCACTAAGTTAAACCAAAACATACCATTTGATAGTTTTGAACATAACACATAAGTTCATATGTATTCAAACAATTTCATATTATAACCTCATTTACAATCATTTTCCAAAATGACAAGCACATCATCCTAAGTACATGCCATTATAAAAAAGAAATGTACTTCACCACAATGAGTTCAGGATCGGCCTTAGATGTTGATTCAATGATTTGACTTTAACCTAACCTGCGCACAGAAACAAACTATACGCTAAATGTAAACTCAGTGGTTTCTATATTCCGAATACTATTAAGAAATAACATTATAAAACATACATTTTAACCATATAAAAACATTAACTAATCAATAATTCAATTCATCCATTTTGCCTTCATGTCTCATCAATAGCTTTCTCAATTTGATTCACATATCATTTGGCAATCACAATACTCTTTTCATAAACCCTTGATTCATGCGTTTGAATTATACAATTCATTTCATTGTCAAATTTCAAATTCACATTCAATATCATTCATTATAAATCTTATTTCCAATTCATTTATAACCCTATTAACAAGACTCGAAATTTGACGGATACACGGATCCAACCAAAACACACTAGTAAGGCACCCGGTGCCTTATCGGATAATTCGAAGTAATAAATTAACACCCAGTGTCTCATCGGCCTTGCCGAAGTAAATTGGTAACTAATACCTCATCAAATTTATCTGAAGTAATAATTTGACATCAAGTGTCTCATTGACTCGTGGTCGAAGTATCCCTGAACACTTCCAATCCTATGGCATGCCAACTATATCCAAATCAGCCCAATACAGTTAATAGGGCTTAATTTCAATTTTTCAATTCAATTTCAATCAAAATCCATAACAATCACAAATTCTCATAATTTCAATTCAACTATTTACATTTGCTCATAGAATTCAATTCTATTCTATTAAATACGACAATATTAATTACTTACCTCAATCTACTTACCATGCACATTAAGTAATAAATTCAACAATTAATTATTAAATTCGAATTATAGAAATACAAACTGTAATTTCTGAGCTAATCCAGATTGACTTTGTCTTTTCCTTTCCTAATCGATGTCTCCAGCTCAACATTAGCTACGGAAATCGAAACAATTAAAATTTATCAATACACTACAATTTCATATTGAATATTTCAATTTATACTCAACCTTTGCTCACATTTCAATTTAGTCCCTAATCAAAACTAGCTTTATTTTATTTAAAATTAATTTCATATTTTCATTCAAATCTAACTTTAGACTAATTTCAACTTTCAAATTTCATCATAAACCCTATTTTTGAATTCTCTCAATTTAGTCCATATTACTCAAAACTTATGATTTATTTTACAATTCAATCCCCTTTTCTTTTCTAACTTGAAATTCTATCAATTTAACCCCTAACACTTTAATTTATTCAACATAAACAACATCTAAAAATTCATTAACTTCTAAACTTTCAACATAAATCAAGTAGTATTTTGTTCTAGGATTCTAAAAACATCAGAATTTCAAGAAAAGAGACTAAATTGACTTACCAAGTTGAGTTTGAACCCTAAAATCCCTAATTCTCCTTTCTTTTTCTTTTATTCTTTCTCTATTTCATTTCATTGTTTCTTTCCTTTTTCTATTTTATTCTTTATTTGTTTTGTTTTATTATTTACTTTATTATTATAATATAATATTAAGTATTACTTAATTATTATATACATATGTATAATATTTCTACAAGTACATGTACATAAATACTACATTTGTTATTACTTATACCATACACTTGTCATCTTTTGGGTTATTTGCTTATTTAGTCCTTTAGCTTTTCTTCTATTCTATAATTCAACTTTTACCCTATTTACAATCTAATCCTTACATCTAATTACTCTTAATTCTAGCTAATTCACCTAACCAAAACCTAATGTAACACCCCGTACCCGAGTCCGTCACCGGAGTCGGACACGAGGGGTTTGCAGACTTATATCACTTCTTTGCACAATCCATTTTAAAAATTTCCAGGCAGTTGGCTAACTGCGTCACTGTCACCTTAAAATCATATATTGAGTTTCACAACTCAAAAATCAGTTTCGTAAATTTTCTCTGAAACTAGACTCATATTCCCATCTACATATTTTTTTCTAGAATTTTTGGTTGGGCCAATTAGTACAGTTTATTAGTCAAAGTCTCCCATGTTACAGGGATCGACTACACTGACCTTTGCGCATTACGACTTGGATATCTCCCTGCACAGAGCTTCAATACTGATGCCGTTGTTTCTATAGAAACTAGACTCAGAGAGGAATCTATACATATATGGCATGACTCCTAATTATCTCTGGTTAATTTATAATGAATTTCCAAATTTGGAACAGGGAATCCAGAAACTGTTCTGGCCCTGTCTCACGAGAACCTGAATATCTCTTAATATACTGTTCATATGATCATTTCGTTACTTTCCTATGAAAATAGATTCATCAAGGTTCGTTTACATAATTTATTCACTATTTAATTCCATTCCTACTATTTTTAGTGATTTTCTAAATCTACATCACTGCTGCTGTCAGCATCTGCCTTTAAGGTAGACTTTACCTATTTCATAGTTTCCATGATTCAACTAGCCCTTTTAGTATAAATAGCACAAATTATGATAGTGATTAACCATTCCCATGACCAATCCTTGTTAAGCATATCCACACCTCTCAATAACCATATCCATACCAAATGATTATAACATTATGCTCAAACATATATAAGCCATTTTCGCATGGCTATCCAAAATTATACAAATCCAAAGGGTCCATGACCCACAACAAAAAGGGTAGTCCTATACATGCCATATCCAGAGTTCAACTAAAAGAGTACCAAAAGGGCTTTGATAGTGTGGATGACTTCGACTTCGATGATCCCGAATCCGATATCTAACGAACAAATCTATAAAACAGAGAGCCAAAGCAACGGGGTAAGCATTTTAAAGCTTAGTAAGTTTCAAGTAATGAAATCGGCTTTGACTAAAGTATTACATTCACATAGCTAAATGAATCACTTTATTAATACACATTCTCATAAACATACTTACTTCACATTTCATCAACATATACACACAAGGTATTAACCTATCTAAAAGCCGAAAGTTCGTTAGTCGATTGAACGAATACTATTTAAAATGAATCGAATTTTCCGATGCACACGCAAACATACCTTATCGTTTGGGTTTTTCGAGCGTATTAATTGAATTTATTACAGCACAACACGCTCACCTTCGAACCCAAGTTTCTTCGGAATTTAGCCGGATATAACCACAAGCACAATTGCCTTCGGGTCTTAACCCGGGTATAGCAACTCGCACAAATGCCTTCGGGTCTTAGCCCAGATATATCAACTCGCACAAATGCCTTCGGGTCTTAACCCGGATAAAATCACTAGCACAAATGCCTTCGGGTCTTAACCCGGATAAAATCACTAGCACAAATGCCTTCGGGACTTAGCCCGGATATGATTCAAATGCTCATGCACACATATATCAACAATCATGACACATCCATATTTCATTCTCGTTACTAAGGCTCAAACACAAACATTTATTAAACCTTTTCAATTTCGGCTCAATAGCCACACACAAAGAGCATGATTTCAATTGGCTTTATAACATAGTCTCTATGCACATTCGGCTATCCGTCATAGTATGACTAATCATTTCAATATAATTCAAGTAGGGTCATTACTCGAAGACTTACCTCGGATGTTGTCGAACGACTTCAATGGCTATTCAATTACTTTTTCCTTCCCTTTATCGGATTTAGTTCCCCTTTGCTCTTGAGCTTAAGTTCAACAAATTTTAAAATAGTCATTAATCGACTATTCAAGTATTACTTTCAGAATATAATATATATAGATTCGACTTTCACACACATAGATTACAGTAAGCTTTATAAAAATCAATAAATAATTCATTAGCAAATTTTCATTAATGTTTACAATATAATTACAATTTCCCTATAAGCTGACTTCCTGAGCAACAGTCACTAAAGTTTTTATAACTGGAGCTACGAAACTCCAAATCAATTACTGTAAATTTTTCTTGACAGAAGACTCATTTATCTATTATCCATAAAATTTTCAAAATTTTTAGTTTAGCCCAACAATACCAGATTTTTCTTAAAGTTCACCTTGTTTCACTGTTTGACTAAACTGACTATCCTTCACTACGAATCAAATTTCTCATTGTACAGAATTCAAAATATGTTCTTGTTTATTTCATTTGAAACTAGACTCATTAAGGAGTCTAAGCACATAAATTTTATCTTAGGGACATTTTTGTACAATTTATACTGATTTTATAAAAACAGAACAGGGAATCTAGTAGTCGTTTTGACTCAGCCCCACAATACTTCAAATATCTCAAGATCGGTAACTCTTTTGTTTTTATAGTTTCTTTTGTAAGAAACTAGACTCTTCAAGCTTTAATGACATGATTTACTCAGCTTCTAATTCAACTCTTACAAATTATGGCGATTTTCCAAAATCACCTTACTGCTGCTGTCCCCAAGCAGATTATTACCAAATCAAATGCTAACATTTGCATTTCACCTTTGTAGCTAGCTCAGCAAACCTTAATTTAACATATAATTGTTCATAACACAATTAAAGAATCCTCTCCATTCCATCAATTCAAAACACATACATTGCCCAATAGTATCCAAATCATATTCGGCCTTAGTACACAACTTGTTAGCCGATTTTTTCTCCATTTAGCAACTAATGCACATATGTGCTCATTTGTTAGACTCTACTTCACCTAACTACCATTTTCTTTTTCATCCAAATAACATGAACAACAACCATTTCTTGAACATTTTCTCTTCAACAATTCTTCATAAAACATAAAGACTATAACCCAATCTCATCCTTTAATAACTAAAACCGAATGCTCAAGACACCACACCATTTCAAATTTTGGTCATGGGTTAAGAAAAGAACTTAATGACTAACTAAAAAAATGCTAAAATCCAAGAATCATCCTTGAACTTACCTTGATTTAGCTAACCACCATAGCTGAATTTTTCAAAGATTTTCTCTTCTAGGTACGGCAATGAGGAGCAAGGATGGAGAAGCTTTGGTTTCTCCTCCCATTAACTAGTATTTTATTAGCCTTATTCCTTATTTCATTTTGTAACATAAAATTATTAGCATAAAATGTTGACACAAAATAATTATAATATGCTTTAGTCCATAACATGGCCGGCCACCATCTAGAATTTGGCCAATTTGACATGCAAGTACAAGCATTTTTAACATGCATCAATAGGCCACTTTAACATTTGCCTATCACATTTCTAAATTTTCTCACACAAGTCCTATTTAATAAAATTCGCTTACAATTAACAAAATTCAAACATGAAATTTTCACACATGCATATATACATATAATAAGCTTCAAATATGGCGGTTAATTATTTTTATGACTCGGTTTTGTGGTCCCGAAACCACTTTCCGACTAGGGTCACATTTTGGGCTGTCACAACTAATTAACCATACAACTAAGTATTTACGAATTTGTTTTACGAAAACAAAGACCCAAAAAATACACTTTCTGATAACCATAAATTTTGGATCATTACATTTCTCCCCCTCAATAAATTTTGTCCTCGAAATTTACCTGCAATGAGGTGGGGGTACTAAGATCTCATAGTTTCTTCTGATTCCCAAGTTGGTTCCTCAACACTATGATTTCGCCATAATACTTTCACTAATGGAGCTCGCTTATTACGTAATTTTTTTACCTCTCGAGCTAATATCTCAACAGGTTCTTCTTCATATGACAAATCAGGTCAGATTTCAATATCCTCTATCAAAATAATTTGTGAGGGATCTGATCTATACCTTCTGAGCATTGAAATATGAAAAACATCGTGAATCTTTTGTAATTTCGGAGGCAAAGCTAAATGGTAGGCAACTGGCCCAACTCTTTCTACAATCTCATACAGCCCAATAAACGAGGACTCGATTTTCTCTTTCGACCAAATATCAATATGTAACACCCCTAACCCATATCTGTCGCCAGAGTAGGGTTATGAGGTATTACCGATCAATTCACAACATATAGCATACATTTATCAAACATAAAGCATTCATTCTCATAAACCATTCAACACAATCACATTGTCCTTTATAAGGGCCTACAAGGCCTTAAACTTTCTTTAGAAGTGGTTCAGGACTAAACTGATAACATACAAAAATTTTTGGAAACTTAGAAAAATATCAACCATACAGGGGTCACACACCCGTGCAAATAGGCCGTGTGCCTCAAAAGGCTCCAGACACGCCTGTGTCTCTGGTCATGTGGAAACAGGGCATACATATTGACTTGGGTCACACGGCCAACCACACGCTTGTGTGTCTAGCCCGTTTGCCCTTCGAAGTGGCTACACACGCCCGTGTGCTAGGCCGTGCCAAACCTGTAGGGTATACTGACTTATGCAACATGGCCAAGTCACACACCCTTGTGCTAGTTCGTGTGCCAATTAGGGAGTATATTACCTTGCACCACACGGCCAGTCACACGCTCATGTGTGAGATCGTGTAGAGCATACTGACTTCAATTCAATTTTAACACCAGGGGACACACGACCGTGTAACATGACTGTGTGTCACACATGACTGAGACACACGCCTGTGTCTCTACCCGTGAGGACAAAAATAGGGCATTCGTAAGGCCAATTTGCCACCCTAACTTCAAAGTACCTATACAAGGCAAAATGGTACCATTTAATTATACAATTAGGCAGCCAAAATCATCAATCAAAGGCACAATTCATACCATTATAATTTCATCTATTCCAATTCTCAAATCACTACCATTTACTTAGCCAAATACATGCCAAAACAAACCAAAATAAGCCATCACTCATGGTTATATTTATACAAACCAAAACATATACATTTACAAGCCATTTCTAATAGCCAAACACACATCAATATTAACATCATTTACAAGCCAAATCTTATGGCTATAATCACAACCAAAATACCATATCTAGCCTATGCATGCCATATACCATAAATGTATAATTCAAAAATACCAACTTAGATGTTTGATAGTGTGATGATGCTCCCGACGACTCTCGAATCTAATCTAGCCTTGATTCACTATAAAACATAGAAAAATAACATGAAGTAAGCTTCACAGCTTAGTAAGCTTGTATGTGAATAACTTAATTCATCGAATCAATGGAAATCAACCAATTACACATGACAAAACCATATACACATTAACTACAAACCTTTCTCATGTCTCAAAACATGATCAAATACCATCTCATCAAACTTTCACTATTTAATACTCGAATAGGTTCTGTACATACCTGTATTGCCTCGTACTAACCTCTTCCTTAACCACATCATTTGTTCACCTATTGAACCATTTGGAATAGAAATCGGATACTTACGAGTCTTGTATAATAAGTACCTATACCATGGTCGGTAGGCAAATCAAGGTAACTTATCCGAAGAACTATTATTATGGCTCGAAGCCAAATCATTTGATATGCATGACCTGATTCCAAATCGGTAAAATACACACCTGAAGTGCTAATATCATGGCCGGAAGGCAACTCAACGTATCACTTACTGACATGTCTATAGTATCCAAAACTATTCTTACAGTTCAACCGGGCTTTCACACTTTTCGTTTCAATCATCGAATGCACTCATAGAGTTGTTTTCACACTTTATACATCCATAATCTCGTTTTAACAATTTATGCGGTATTAAAGCTTTTTAACATACATTTATAATGTAATCATCACATACAAACTTCCTCGAATTTGGAATTGACGAATCGGATCTACTACTCGATAGCCTTGCTTTTCAAATCCGGATTCTTTCTTTCTTGATCTATATGAATTCAAAATTAACTTATTTATTCATCTACTCATTAAATTAATCCAAAAATACTCATTCCGGTATTTTTACACATTAGCCCCTAAACTTTGACATTTAATCAATTTAGTCCCTGTTTCACAAATACACAAAATTCACCAAATTCAACAAAACCCATGCTTGGCCGAATTGTATATAGGTCTCTAGCAGCCCAAAACTTTCATTTATTTCACATTTTAACCACACAATTTGCACATTTCACAATTTAATCCCTATTATGCATTTTCATCAAAAATCACTTTACAAAACATGTAAAAATATCATCAAGCTTTCATATTTCAACATTAAACATCAAAGAACACATAGATTCAACAATGGAAACTCTTAAAAACTTTAAAAATTTTGCAAAATAGTCCCTAGGCTAGCTAGACTAAGCTGCAACGATATCAAAAACATAGAAATCATTAAAAACCTAGGAAAAACGGACTTACAATTGAGCACAACAATGACCAAACCTAAATAGCTTCCATGGCTTCTTCTTCCCTTGTATTTTTGGTGATGACAAGAGAAAATGAAAGCTTTTTCTTTTGTTTAACATATTTTATCTTAATTATTAAGCAATTTATTATATTAACCTTTAATTAATAAACAAAAATCACTTAAACATTGCCCATAATTGTCCACCCATTATTATGATGCCCTAATTGCAACATAAGGACCTTAACTTTAAGGTTCTATAGCTATTAGATACTCTTAGCTAATAGAACTCTACTTTTACACTTTACGCGATTTAGTCCTTTTTATCAAATTGAGCAACCAAATGCTAAAATTTTTAAAAAAAATTTCACACCATCATATATTCATGCTGTAAAAATTAAAATAATAATAAAATAAATATTTTGACTTCAGATTTGTGGTCCCAAAACCACTGTTCTAATTGGACCAAAAATGGGTTGAACTAACACTGGTGCCTTTGTCAATAATGCTTTCAACAATTCGAAGCTCTGCTAACACTTTTCTGACCACTCAAATTTAACATCTTTTTGAAGCAATCATTTCATCGGAGTCACAATCATCAAGAAGCCTTTCACAAAACGTCTATAATAGTCTGCTAGTCCCATAAAAACTACGGACTTCGGATACATTTCTTGAAGGCTTCCAATCTATAATCGCAAAAGTTTTACTCAGGTCAACTCTGCAGCTAAAACTATATGTTCAAACTTATACACCAAGCAACTCAAAAATCAAATGATCAACCAATTCAAATCATAATCAAATACATCTAATTCATGTTCAAACAATCAACCTAATGACCTAATCAATGTACATTCATATATACTTCACATATATTATCCAAATCAATCTAATAGTATACTATTTAGATAACTTTTATATTCCCACTAAGTTAAACCAAAACATACCATTTGATAGTTTTGAACATAACACATAAGTTCATATGTATTCAAACAATTTCATATTATAACCTCATTTACAATCATTTTCCAAAATGACAAGCACATCATCCTAAGTACATGCCATTATAAAAAAGAAATGTACTTCACCACAATGAGTTCAGGATCGGCCTTAGATGTTGATTCAATGATTTGACTTTAACCTAACCTGCGCACAGAAACAAACTATACGCTAAATGTAAACTCAGTGGTTTCTATATTCCGAATACTATTAAGAAAATAACATTATAAAACATACATTTTTAACCATATAAAAACATTAACTAATCAATAATTCAATTCATCCATTTTGCCTTCATGTCTCATCAATAGCTTTCTCAATTTGATTCACATATCATTTGGCAATCACAATACTCTTTTCATAAACCCTTGATTCATGCGTTTGAATTATACAATTCATTTCATTGTCAAATTTCAAATTCACATTCAATATCATTCATTATAAATCTTATTTCCAATTCATTTATAACCCTATTAACAAGACTCGAAATTTGACGGATACACGGATCCAACCAAAACACACTAGTAAGGCACCCGGTGCCTTATCGGATAATTCGAAGTAATAAATTAACACCCAGTGTCTCATCGGCCTTGCCGAAGTAAATTGGTAACTAATACCTCATCAAATTTATCTGAAGTAATAATTTGACATCAAGTGTCTCATTGACTCGTGGTCGAAGTATCCCTGAACACTTCCAATCCTATGGCATGCCAACTATATCCAAATCAGCCCAATACAGTTAATAGGGCTTAATTTCAATTTTTCAATTCAATTTCAATCAAAATCCATAACAATCACAAATTCTCATAATTTCAATTCAACTATTTACATTTGCTCATAGAATTCAATTCTATTCTATTAAATACGACAATATTAATTACTTACCTCAATCTACTTACCATGCACATTAAGTAATAAATTCAACAATTAATTATTAAATTCGAATTATAGAAATACAAACTGTAATTTCTGAGCTAATCCAGATTGACTTTGTCTTTTCCTTTCCTAATCGATGTCTCCAGCTCAACATTAGCTACGGAAATCGAAACAATTAAAATTTATCAATACACTACAATTTCATATTGAATATTTCAATTTATACTCAACCTTTGCTCACATTTCAATTTAGTCCCTAATCAAAACTAGCTTTATTTTATTTAAAATTAATTTCATATTTTCATTCAAATCTAACTTTAGACTAATTTCAACTTTCAAATTTCATCATAAACCCTATTTTTGAATTCTCTCAATTTAGTCCATATTACTCAAAACTTATGATTTATTTTACAATTCAATCCCCTTTTCTTTTCTAACTTGAAATTCTATCAATTTAACCCCTAACACTTTAATTTATTCAACATAAACAACATCTAAAAATTCATTAACTTCTAAACTTTCAACATAAATCAAGTAGTATTTTGTTCTAGGATTCTAAAAACATCAGAATTTCAAGAAAAGAGACTAAATTGACTTACCAAGTTGAGTTTGAACCCTAAAATCCCTAATTCTCCTTTCTTTTTCTTTTTATTCTTTCTCTATTTCATTTCATTGTTTCTTTCCTTTTTCTATTTTATTCTTTATTTGTTTTGTTTTATTATTTACTTTATTATTATAATATAATATTTAAGTATTACTTAATTATTATATACATATGTATAATATTTCTACAAGTACATGTACATAAATACTACATTTGTTATTACTTATACCATACACTTGTCATCTTTTGGGTTATTTGCTTATTTAGTCCTTTAGCTTTTCTTCTATTCTATAATTCAACTTTTACCCTATTTACAATCTAATCCTTACATCTAATTACTCTTAATTCTAGCTAATTCACCTAACCAAAACCTAATGTAACACCCCGTACCCGAGTCCGTCACCGGAGTCGGACACGAGGGGTTTGCAGACTTATATCACTTCTTTGCACAATCCATTTTAAAAATTTCCAGGCAGTTGGCTAACTGCGTCACTGTCACCTTAAAAATCATATATTGAGTTTCACAACTCAAAAATCAGTTTCGTAAATTTTCTCTGAAACTAGACTCATATTCCCATCTACATATTTTTTTCTAGAATTTTTGGTTGGGCCAATTAGTACAGTTTATTAGTCAAAGTCTCCCATGTTACAGGGATCGACTACACTGACCTTTGCGCATTACGACTTGGATATCTCCCTGCACAGAGCTTCAATACTGATGCCGTTTGTTTCTATAGAAACTAGACTCAGAGAGGAATCTATACATATATGGCATGACTCCTAATTATCTCTGGTTAATTTATAATGAATTTCCAAATTTGGAACAGGGAATCCAGAAACTGTTCTGGCCCTGTCTCACGAGAACCTGAATATCTCTTAATATACTGTTCATATGATCATTTCGTTACTTTCCTATGAAAATAGATTCATCAAGGTTCGTTTACATAATTTATTCACTATTTAATTCCATTCCTACTATTTTTAGTGATTTTCTAAATCTACATCACTGCTGCTGTCAGCATCTGCCTTTAAGGTAGACTTTACCTATTTCATAGTTTCCATGATTCAACTAGCCCTTTTAGTATAAATAGCACAAATTATGATAGTGATTAACCATTCCCATGACCAATCCTTGTTAAGCATATCCACACCTCTCAATAACCATATCCATACCAAATGATTATAACATTATGCTCAAACATATATAAGCCATTTTCGCATGGCTATCCAAAATTATACAAATCCAAAGGGTCCATGACCCACAACAAAAAGGGTAGTCCTATACATGCCATATCCAGAGTTCAACTAAAAGAGTACCAAAAGGGCTTTGATAGTGTGGATGACTTCGACTTCGATGATCCCGAATCCGATATCTAACGAACAAATCTATAAAACAGAGAGCCAAAGCAACGGGGTAAGCATTTTAAAGCTTAGTAAGTTTCAAGTAATGAAATCGGCTTTGACTAAAGTATTACATTCACATAGCTAAATGAATCACTTTATTAATACACATTCTCATAAACATACTTACTTCACATTTCATCAACATATACACACAAGGTATTAACCTATCTAAAAGCCGAAAGTTCGTTAGTCGATTGAACGAATACTATTTAAAATGAATCGAATTTTCCGATGCACACGCAAACATACCTTATCGTTTGGGTTTTTCGAGCGTATTAATTGAATTTATTACAGCACAACACGCTCACCTTCGAACCCAAGTTTCTTCGGAATTTAGCCGGATATAACCACAAGCACAATTGCCTTCGGGTCTTAACCCGGGTATAGCAACTCGCACAAATGCCTTCGGGTCTTAGCCCAGATATATCAACTCGCACAAATGCCTTCGGGTCTTAACCCGGATAAAATCACTAGCACAAATGCCTTCGGGTCTTAACCCGGATAAAATCACTAGCACAAATGCCTTCGGGACTTAGCCCGGATATGATTCAAATGCTCATGCACACATATATCAACAATCATGACACATCCATATTTCATTCTCGTTACTAAGGCTCAAACACAAAACATTTATTAAACCTTTTCAATTTCGGCTCAATAGCCACACACAAAGAGCATGATTTCAATTGGCTTTATAACATAGTCTCTATGCACATTCGGCTATCCGTCATAGTATGACTAATCATTTCAATATAATTCAAGTAGGGTCATTACTCGAAGACTTACCTCGGATGTTGTCGAACGACTTCAATGGCTATTCAATTACTTTTTCCTTCCCTTTATCGGATTTAGTTCCCCTTTGCTCTTGAGCTTAAGTTCAACAAATTTTAAAATAGTCATTAATCGACTATTCAAGTATTACTTTCAGAATATAATATATATAGATTCGACTTTCACACACATAGATTACAGTAAGCTTTATAAAAATCAATAAATAATTCATTAGCAAATTTTCATTAATGTTTACAATATAATTACAATTTCCCTATAAGCTGACTTCCTGAGCAACAGTCACTAAAGTTTTTATAACTGGAGCTACGAAACTCCAAATCAATTACTGTAAATTTTTCTTGACAGAAGACTCATTTATCTATTATCCATAAAATTTTCAAAATTTTTAGTTTAGCCCAACAATACCAGATTTTTCTTAAAGTTCACCTTGTTTCACTGTTTGACTAAACTGACTATCCTTCACTACGAATCAAATTTCTCATTGTACAGAATTCAAAATATGTTCTTGTTTATTTCATTTGAAACTAGACTCATTAAGGAGTCTAAGCACATAAATTTTATCTTAGGGACATTTTTGTACAATTTATACTGATTTTATAAAAACAGAACAGGGAATCTAGTAGTCGTTTTGACTCAGCCCCACAATACTTCAAATATCTCAAGATCGGTAACTCTTTTGTTTTTATAGTTTCTTTTGTAAGAAACTAGACTCTTCAAGCTTTAATGACATGATTTACTCAGCTTCTAATTCAACTCTTACAAATTATGGCGATTTTCCAAAATCACCTTACTGCTGCTGTCCCCAAGCAGATTATTACCAAATCAAATGCTAACATTTGCATTTCACCTTTGTAGCTAGCTCAGCAAACCTTAATTTAACATATAATTGTTCATAACACAATTAAAGAATCCTCTCCATTCCATCAATTCAAAACACATACATTGCCCAATAGTATCCAAAATCATATTCGGCCTTAGTACACAACTTGTTAGCCGATTTTTTCTCCATTTAGCAACTAATGCACATATGTGCTCATTTGTTAGACTCTACTTCACCTAACTACCATTTTCTTTTTCATCCAAATAACATGAACAACAACCATTTCTTGAACATTTTCTCTTCAACAATTCTTCATAAAACATAAAGACTATAACCCAATCTCATCCTTTAATAACTAAAACCGAATGCTCAAGACACCACACCATTTCAAATTTTGGTCATGGGTTAAGAAAAGAACTTAATGACTAACTAAAAAAATGCTAAAAATCCAAGAATCATCCTTGAACTTACCTTGATTTAGCTAACCACCATAGCTGAATTTTTCAAAGATTTTCTCTTCTAGGTACGGCAATGAGGAGCAAGGATGGAGAAGCTTTGGTTTCTCCTCCCATTAACTAGTATTTTATTAGCCTTATTCCTTATTTCATTTTGTAACATAAAATTATTAGCATAAAATGTTGACACAAAATAATTATAATATGCTTTAGTCCATAACATGGCCGGCCACCATCTAGAATTTGGCCAATTTGACATGCAAGTACAAGCATTTTTAACATGCATCAATAGGCCACTTTAACATTTGCCTATCACATTTCTAAATTTTCTCACACAAGTCCTATTTAATAAAATTCGCTTACAATTAACAAAATTCAAACATGAAATTTTCACACATGCATATATACATATAATAAGCTTCAAATATGGCGGTTAATTATTTTTATGACTCGGTTTTGTGGTCCCGAAACCACTTTCCGACTAGGGTCACATTTTGGGCTGTCACAACTAATTAACCATACAACTAAGTATTTACGAATTTGTTTTACGAAAACAAAGACCCAAAAAATACACTTTCTGATAACCATAAATTTTGGATCATTACATTTCTCCCCCTCAATAAATTTTGTCCTCGAAATTTACCTGCAATGAGGTGGGGGTACTAAGATCTCATAGTTTCTTCTGATTCCCAAGTTGGTTCCTCAACACTATGATTTCGCCATAATACTTTCACTAATGGAGCTCGCTTATTACGTAATTTTTTTACCTCTCGAGCTAATATCTCAACAGGTTCTTCTTCATATGACAAATCAGGTCAGATTTCAATATCCTCTATCAAAATAATTTGTGAGGGATCTGATCTATACCTTCTGAGCATTGAAATATGAAAAACATCGTGAATCTTTTGTAATTTCGGAGGCAAAGCTAAATGGTAGGCAACTGGCCCAACTCTTTCTACAATCTCATACAGCCCAATAAAACGAGGACTCGATTTTCTCTTTCGACCAAATATCAATATGTAACACCCCTAACCCATATCTGTCGCCAGAGTAGGGTTATGAGGTATTACCGATCAATTCACAACATATAGCATACATTTATCAAACATAAAGCATTCATTCTCATAAACCATTCAACACAATCACATTGTCCTTTATAAGGGCCTACAAGGCCTTAAACTTTCTTTAGAAGTGGTTCAGGACTAAACTGATAACATACAAAAATTTTTGGAAACTTAGAAAAATATCAACCATACAGGGGTCACACACCCGTGCAAATAGGCCGTGTGCCTCAAAAGGCTCCAGACACGCCTGTGTCTCTGGTCATGTGGAAACAGGGCATACATATTGACTTGGGTCACACGGCCAACCACACGCTTGTGTGTCTAGCCCGTTTGCCCTTCGAAGTGGCTACACACGCCCGTGTGCTAGGCCGTGCCAAACCTGTAGGGTATACTGACTTATGCAACATGGCCAAGTCACACACCCTTGTGCTAGTTCGTGTGCCAATTAGGGAGTATATTACCTTGCACCACACGGCCAGTCACACGCTCATGTGTGAGATCGTGTAGAGCATACTGACTTCAATTCAATTTTAACACCAGGGGACACACGACCGTGTAACATGACTGTGTGTCACACATGACTGAGACACACGCCTGTGTCTCTACCCGTGAGGACAAAAATAGGGCATTCGTAAGGCCAATTTGCCACCCTAACTTCAAAGTACCTATACAAGGCAAAATGGTACCATTTAATTATACAATTAGGCAGCCAAAATCATCAATCAAAGGCACAATTCATACCATTATAATTTCATCTATTCCAATTCTCAAATCACTACCATTTACTTAGCCAAATACATGCCAAAACAAACCAAAATAAGCCATCACTCATGGTTATATTTATACAAACCAAAACATATACATTTACAAGCCATTTCTAATAGCCAAACACACATCAATATTAACATCATTTACAAGCCAAATCTTATGGCTATAATCACAACCAAAATACCATATCTAGCCTATGCATGCCATATACCATAAATGTATAATTCAAAAATACCAACTTAGATGTTTGATAGTGTGATGATGCTCCCGACGACTCTCGAATCTAATCTAGCCTTGATTCACTATAAAACATAGAAAAATAACATGAAGTAAGCTTCACAGCTTAGTAAGCTTGTATGTGAATAACTTAATTCATCGAATCAATGGAAATCAACCAATTACACATGACAAAACCATATACACATTAACTACAAACCTTTCTCATGTCTCAAAACATGATCAAATACCATCTCATCAAACTTTCACTATTTAATACTCGAATAGGTTCTGTACATACCTGTATTGCCTCGTACTAACCTCTTCCTTAACCACATCATTTGTTCACCTATTGAACCATTTGGAATAGAAATCGGATACTTACGAGTCTTGTATAATAAGTACCTATACCATGGTCGGTAGGCAAATCAAGGTAACTTATCCGAAGAACTATTATTATGGCTCGAAGCCAAATCATTTGATATGCATGACCTGATTCCAAATCGGTAAAATACACACCTGAAGTGCTAATATCATGGCCGGAAGGCAACTCAACGTATCACTTACTGACATGTCTATAGTATCCAAAACTATTCTTACAGTTCAACCGGGCTTTCACACTTTTCGTTTCAATCATCGAATGCACTCATAGAGTTGTTTTCACACTTTATACATCCATAATCTCGTTTTAACAATTTATGCGGTATTAAAGCTTTTTAACATACATTTATAATGTAATCATCACATACAAACTTCCTCGAATTTGGAATTGACGAATCGGATCTACTACTCGATAGCCTTGCTTTTCAAATCCGGATTCTTTCTTTCTTGATCTATATGAATTCAAAATTAACTTATTTATTCATCTACTCATTAAATTAATCCAAAAATACTCATTCCGGTATTTTTACACATTAGCCCCTAAACTTTGACATTTAATCAATTTAGTCCCTGTTTCACAAATACACAAAATTCACCAAATTCAACAAAACCCATGCTTGGCCGAATTGTATATAGGTCTCTAGCAGCCCAAAACTTTCATTTATTTCACATTTTAACCACACAATTTGCACATTTCACAATTTAATCCCTATTATGCATTTTCATCAAAAATCACTTTACAAAACATGTAAAAATATCATCAAGCTTTCATATTTCAACATTAAACATCAAAGAACACATAGATTCAACAATGGAAACTCTTAAAAACTTTAAAAATTTTGCAAAATAGTCCCTGGGCTAGCTAGACTAAGCTGCAACGATATCAAAAACATAGAAATCATTAAAAACCAAGGAAAAACGGGCTTACAATTGAGCACAACAATGACCAAACCTAAATAGCTTCCATGGCTTCTTCTTCCCTTGTATTTTTGGTGATGACAAGAGAAAATGAAAGCTTTTTCTTTTGTTTAACATATTTTATCTTAATTATTAAGCAATTTATTATATTAACCTTTAATTAATAAACAAAAATCACTTAAACATTGCCCATAATTGTCCACCCATTATTATGATGCCCTAATTGCAACATAAGGACCTTAACTTTAAGGTTCTATAGCTATTAGATACTCTTAGCTAATAGAACTCTACTTTTACACTTTACGCGATTTAGTCCTTTTTATCAAATTGAGCAACCAAATGCTAAAATTTTTAAAAAAAATTTCACACCATCATATATTCATGCTGTAAAAATTAAAATAATAATAAAATAAATATTTTGACTTCAGATTTGTGGTCCCAAAACCACTGTTCTAATTGGACCAAAAATGGGTTGAACTAACACTGGTGCCTTTGTCAATAATGCTTTCAACAATTCGAAGCTCTGCTAACACTTTTCTGACCACTCAAATTTAACATCTTTTTGAAGCAATCATTTCATCGGAGTCACAATCATCAAGAAGCCTTTCACAAAACGTCTATAATAGTCTGCTAGTCCCATAAAAACTACGGACTTCGGATACATTTCTTGAAGGCTTCCAATCTATAATCGCAAAAGTTTTACTCAGGTCAACTCTGCAGCTAAAACTATATGTCCCAGAAAACCAACCTCTCGTAACCAGAACTCACATTTGCTGAACTTTGCAAACAATTGTTTATCTCTCAAAGTTTGTAACACAGTTCTCAAATGCTCGGCCATCACGAGAGTAAATCAAAATGTCATCATTAAACACAACTATGAATAGGTCTAAGTATGGCCTGAAAATCTGGTTCATCAAGTCAATAAAAATAGCAGGTGCATTTGTTAGTTCGAAAGGCATAACAAGAAATTTGTAGTGTCTGTACCTTATTCTAAATGCAGTCTTTGGCACATCTGAGTCTTTAACTCATAATTGGTAATAACTAGATCTCAAATCAATTTTCAAAAACACTGTTGCCCTTTTTAACTAATCAAACAAATCATCTATTTATGGTAATGGGTATTTATTCTTGATCATCACTTTGTTGAGCTATTGATAGCCTATACACATTCCCTTCATGCCATCTTTCTTTTTCACAAATAACAACGGTGCACCCCAGGGAGAGAAACTTGGTCTAGCAAAACCTCTATCTGTCAACTCTTGCAACTGAGCTTTCAATTCTTTTAACTCTGTCAGACCACAAATCTGATCTAAAATATATTTTATTTTTATTTTACCATATGGCTCGTAATATGTTAGAAATGATGTGTGAAAAATTTTATACGAAAATTTTATCGATTTAGTGCCTAATTACGAGAAGGACTAAATTGTATAAACTGCGAAAGTTAAATTGTAGTAGCTATAAGGATCAAATAGCTATGGATTTCAAAACTTAAGGTCCTTATATGGTAATTAGACCATTGATAAAAATATGTAGATTTTTATGGTGACTCATCCATGGAATTATAGAAAAATACAAGGGACTAAATCAGAAATACCAAAATACATGATTAATTAAAAAGATGAATAGAATTATATCATATTATTTTCATCATCTTCAACCTAAAAATACATGGAGACCCTAGGAGAGAGAAAAGAAGCTTTCAAGACATAATTGGGTAAGTTTCCTAGTCCCGTTTTTAGTACTTTTGGTATTTTTGGAACCAGGATAGCTTAATCGCTCTATTTGAGGGATTAATTTGAAAATTTATTAAGGTATGAAAATGGGTCATGGATGTATTATGCTGGAAATTAGAAATTTATGGTAGAAAGTGAAAGATTATTGATAGATAAACAACTTTTACAAAGTAAGCTTTTGAAGAAAACTTGATTTAGGGACAAAAATGTAAACTTGTAAAATTTGATGAAAAATTCTAAAATTTTATGTAAACATGTGCTGGGAAATTTGTAATGAGGCTTTGGTTAGGCTTGGAATAGGGAGTAATTTGCATAAGTTTCATTTTTTGGGCCTACGGACAAAATTGAAATTTTTGGAAATGTTAGGGGCAAAATGGTAATTTTGCCTACGACATAAATTGAGTCCATATAAGTACCAAATATATGAAATTTATGATTAAATTCATTTATATAGATCTGAAAAACACAAACTCGAGGTTAGATCGAGGAAAGGAAAAGATTTCGGATTAGTAGATTATTACGCGAACAAGTGTCGAGGTAAGTTCATGTAACTTAATTGGACCTATAATTATGTTAATTAATTTTTGTGTTGTATGTAATATGATTTATGTTGATGTGCTTCACTTGTATGCTATGATGAAAAATGAAAATAACCTTGAAATGGTGATAAAGGGTTAGTCCCGATTGGATGTTGAATTTTGATGATTGTGTGCGCTTTCCCGAAACAAGTAGGGTCCTGCATTTGTTGTGGAAAAAATTTAGCTTGGACGAGTAATCCCAATGACTTTGTTATATAAAAGACTTAATCTGGACGGGTAATTCTGATATAATACCTCTTGAGCACACGTTATGATTAGGGTTTAGCCTAGATTGGTAACCCTAATCGAACTCTTGTGAGCATATATTATATAAAGGATTTAGCCTGGACTTGTAATCCTGTTATACGACATGTGGCTCGTGAGTGTGTTCCTTTGTTAAGAACCCTAAGGGGTACCCTCGATAAGAATTGACGGATTAATGAATCGTACACCTCGAGTGTACTACTTGAGCCTTCATCGGGATTTCAATGTTTCAATGGACATATAACTCTTGACTTGGCATGAAAATCTTTAGATAAAATGAAAATGTCTTGAAAAAACATTGTTTGATGAGCTCATCTATGTTACTTGACTGATATGAAGATTTTAGTGTCTAACATGTTTGATTGATTGTATGTGTTTAGGAAATTTAACCAAATGGATGGAAAACATGTTATGTATTCTTAGATTTATTAAACAAGATTGGTAAGTTTAGTTTTTGTTCTATGAACTCACTAAGCATAAAATGCTTACTCTTTTATTTTTCCCTTGTTTTATAGTGCACGGAAGCTCGTGAAGGTTGGAAGATCGTTGGAGCATCATCACACTATCAATTAGCATTTTGGTTATATTTAGTGAAATCATTTTAGTGTAATGGCATGTATAGGGAAACTTGGCCAATAGTGGCTTGAAGTGTCATTTTGTAACCCAGCCATTAGAATGGCTAGTGATGGCTCATTTTGGGATATGATTTTATAAACTATTATGATATATATCCACATGTGTTATGCTAAGTTCATGTGACCTAATGTTGTGAATGTCTAAGTTAAGCTAAGCTAAGTTAGTAACCATGTATGCATGAAATGGTATGCCTTGATGAATGATGAATTTGCTCAATTGGAATGCTTGAATTGGTTGGAACTGGTTAAGTGTTTATTGTGCAGGTTTTTGGGTGATTTTGTGACAACCCGATTTATGGCCTAGTCGGAACAATGGTCTCAGGACCACATATCCAAAGATAGAAAAATTATTTTTATTATTTTTATGAGGTTATAGCACGATTATATTAGTGCATGAAAAATTTGGTGAGTTAATTTTAATATTTTCAAGCCCGATTGTGAAAAAGGACTAAATTGGAAAAAGGGAAAAAGTTACATTTTAGTGCGCAAATGTGTTAAATATCTAGAATATCAAAATTGAGGGCTTTTAAAGGGCAATTACAGCCTTTTTAATAGTTTTGGCTGGCCATGTGATGGATTTTAAACAAATAGTCAAAGTATTAGGTAGATATGTCATGATTTGGTGATAAAAATAATGCCTAAAAGCCTAGCTATCATTTTCTTCTTCTCCATCTTCTTTCTTCACCGAAATTATCATCAAATATTGAATTTTGAAAGATCAAAAATCTGCAGCAACTTAAAGCAGTCATAAGTAAGTGATTTTAATTAGTTTTCTTCAAGATTTTTACACTTTGAGACCCTTGAATCATGAGATTTCAAATGAGGGTGATATCTTACAAAATGGTCAAGAGTTTAGGATTTTTCCATGGATGTATTTTTGGTATATTTTGAGTTTTTATGGAGGAATATGAGTCCTAGTTGTGTTATAAACAACTTTTATGAAGGGTGTTAGCATGAAAACACCTAAAGGGACTATTTTGCATAAGTTGCAAATTAAGTAATAAGTGTGACAGCCCTAAATTGACCCTAGTCGGAAAGTGGTTTCGGGACCACGAAACCGAGTCATAAAAATAATTAACAGTCATATTTGCTGCTTATTATATGTGAATATGAATGTGTGAAAGTTTCATACTTTAATTTGGTCAGTATATGTGAAATTTATTAGTAGGGACTTATGTGAGACAATTGTGAAATGTGTTAGACTAATGTAAAAGTGATCTAATAGTGCATGATGTCAAAAAAAGTGTACTTGCATGTCAAATTAGCCAAATTTTGGATAGTGGCCGGCCATGGTATGGGTTATTAATGATAATATGTATTTTTCTATTAACATTTTTAGTTTACAAAATGAATTAAGGAATTAAGAATAATAAAATATGAGGTGAGTGGGAGGAGAAACCAAAGTTGTTTCATCTTTGCTCCTCCATTGCCATAACTTGAGGGAGGAAGAAGAAAGGAATTCTCTTGTTTCATGTTCGGCTTGGATGATGTTTAGGAAGAGGTAAGTACTTTGAAATTCTTGGAAATTTATGTATAAATAAGGTGATTAGTTCAAGTTCTATTCATTCCATGGATTAAGCTTTGGTTGTTTGGAGATTTGATATTCGGCCAAGTAGTTTGAAGCTCTTAGTACATATTTCTTTTTCTTGAAGGTTGAAATTGGTTTGTTCATAGGGAGGTGTCGAATGTGGTCATTGAAGGGTCTTAATGAACAATATGTGTGGCTTGGGTTTATAACATTCGGTTAAGGAATTTTGTGTGCTAGCAAGTTTGGTTTAATATATAGATGTAAATCACCTTGTATTTGATAATTTGAAGAGTAGGAAATGGCAAATTAAAATGATGTTGGGTAAATTTTTAGTTTAGTTGTGCTTAAGCATTCGGCATTAATATTTGATATTGGCTACGAAAGTATGAAAGATTAGAGATTATTTTTTTAAAATGAATTATGACATTAATATGAACAAGATAGAAAATCGGTTATAGATGTGATTGAGTGATTCGGTCATTGATGGGCATTATTGTAACCTAATTGTAGTTTGCTACTTTTAATTTCGAGATGGAATTTGTATATATAAGCTAAGTTGAGCGGTTAGGGCCGAATGAAGTGTATAAGATATTAAAGCATGCTAGAATTATACATTAGTGAAAATGTGTGATTGTACTAAATTCTCTACTTGAATTCGGTTAGGTATAGTCATGGTATGAGCTCATTAGGGATACTACCTTATAAGTGAATGTAGCTTTAGTTAACTTTATGTGTTATGCGTGTGTTAAAATAATTAATGATTTGGATGTTATTATAGGTATTTATGCTAAAGATTTTTCGGCTATGTTTTGTACCCATGTGATGACTCTAATGTCTAATATATATGAGAGTTATTTCGGCTAAAATATATATATATAATTAGGTATATGGTTGGTTTCATTATTAAAAATAAGGGTTAAGTACCTTGAATTTCTCTTTGATGTTCAAAATGATTAAATCAATTTATTTGTTAAATTAAGCTCAAGAGCAAAGGGAAACTAAATCTGATAAAGGAAAGGAGAAAGCAATCGAGTAGCCTATCCGTAACTATCGAAAAATACCGAGGTAAGTCTTTGAGTAGCGGAACTTAGCTTATGATTCTATGGGTATCATATAAAAGCATAGTAGATAAGTTGTGATCTTATGGTTCTATATAAATTACATAGTGAAACAAATGATTTTTATTTTATATGACTTGGAGCTGAATGGTTAAAGAATTCATGTGGAATAACGAAATGAAATCGTATTATGTGTATGTAGCTATTGAGCCGTAAGAGTAAGGGTTGATAAGCATGTTGAACTTGTTTTCTAGCAATGCAATGGAAATGCTAATAGGTTATGATATATATATATGTGCACAGCATTTGTGCGGGTTATTATAACCGGGTTAAGTCCCGAAGGCATTCGTGCGGGTTATTATAACCGGGCTAAGTCCCAAACGCATTCGTGCGGGTTATTATAACCGGGCTAAGTCCCGAAGGCATTCGTGCGAGTTATTATTACCGGGTTAAGTCCCGAAGGCATTCGTGCTGGTTGTTACATCCGAGCCAAATTCCAAAAGTATTTATGTTTGGAAAGGTGCGATTCTGTCGTAATAATTCCGATTAATGTGCTCATAATCCCTAATATGACCAGGTATGGTTCGTATATACATTGGAAAAATTTGGTACAGTATAAGTTGTGATTATGAAATCGAATGAGGTTCTCCCGACCATCCTTAGGGTTATATGAAGTTTATAGCTCACTCGAGTTACATGAAATTGATTCAAATGAAATTTAGTTAAGTTTGATTTCGAATGTGTAAACATATTGATAGAAGTATAAATTAAAATGAATATGTGATCTTGTGCATAGACATTTATTTATCCTTATGAATGTTATTTCTTTTGTGTTTTTGTTTCAAATGATTTCCTTACTTATAAGCTTACTAAGCATCGAAACGCTTACTCTGTTGCTTAAATTATTTGTATTATAGATTTTGTTCATCAGCTATCGAACTCGGAAGTGTCAAAGTCGAAGTTATCCACACTATCTAAGCCCCTTTTTGGTACTCTTTCAGTTGAACTTTGATAATGACATGTATAGGACTGACCTTTGTTGTTAATTAAGTATCTTTTGGTAATGTATATTCGAATAGCCATGCGAAAATGGCTTGTATATTTTGAGTATGACATTATAATCATTTTGTATATATATGGTCTTATGATATGGTTATTGAATGGTATGGAAATGCTTGATAATTATTAGCCATTGGAATGGCTAATCATGATCATAACTAGTGCTATGTATGTCAAATTGCTAGCTAATCCATGGAAACCATGAAATAGGTAAAATTTACCACAAAATATTCTTTAGACAGCAGTAGTGAAGTGAGTCTGAAAAATCACTAAAAATAGCAGAAATGGAATTAAATAATGAATAAGTTATGGAATCGAAGCTTGATGAGTCTATTTTCATATGGAAGAAGCAAAACAGATATATGAGCTATATTTTATGAGATATTTAAATTTTTGTGAAACAGGGCCAGAACGATTTCTGGATCCCCTGTTATAACTTTGAAAATTCACCATAAATTTTACAAAGATAATTATCAGTCATGATTTATATGTACAGATTCATTATTGAGTCTAGTGTTATTAGAGACAAACGGAATAGTCATTGAAGCTCTGTACAGGGAGATATCTGATTCGTAATACACAGAGGTCAGAGTAGTCGAACCCCGAAATAGGGGAGACTTTAACTAATAAATTGTACTAATTGGCCCACCAAAAATTCTAGAAAAAATTTTGTAGATAGATATATAAGTCTAGTTTCAGGAAAAATTTATGGAATTGAATTTCGAATCTGGAACTCGAGATATGATTTTTATAGTGACTGTGATGCAGTTAGCCAGCTAGTCTGGAAAATTTAAAAATGAATTGTGCGAGCTGTGAAGTAATGAAGTAAGTCCGTTAACACCTCGTGTTCGACTCCGAAAATGATCTGTTTGTATGCATGCTGAGCTGTGGGGATGTACACATTGAGTTTGCAAAATCTCACCCCTTCTGTTTTATCAATTCAGGTAATCCCCAGTAGTAGGCAGATCGGTGTAGCAGAGGACTCGACGGTGACCACGACCACATACATTTTGGTTTATGAACTTAATGCTTTTGCTTCACTCATTAGTTTTGGGAGTTTTAATGTAATTAGAGACTTGGACTCTTGGATTTAATTTGGGTTTTTGAACTGAGATTTGGAGCATAATCTGCAATGCTAAAATATGGTTTTCTGAAATAAACTAAGAGGTTTTGTAAATAAAAAAACGAGTTTTAAATATATTTATATTGGCTTTGAAAGCTTCCGCAATAAAGACATGTATTCAAACAGTTTGATTATTTCACATTTTTCTCGACCTAAATTAATAGATTTTATGTATCAAAACAGTTTTCCAAAAACATTCTCAGGTGACATTGCCAGATTCAGCCATAACGTCTGGGCCGTGTTTGGGGTGTTACAACCATTGGAAACTGTCATCTGTCTTCCATGATTTCTATCACCTCTGTCTGATTTGAAACTCGATCTCTAACTACTTTGACATTCTTTTGATATTTTGGGTTGCGGATTTGAACTAGTATTTCTAGTATGTTTCCCAATCAGACGAGTATTTTCAGGCTTTTTATCTAAACCCAGTACTTGTTCAACCATTTTTGCTCTCTCAACTAAGTTTGCAAATTCTGTAATTCTAAGAGATACCAGTTGCACTCGTAATTCATTATGTAAACCCCATAGAAATCTTTTACAACTATCAGCTTCGGTTGGCACATATTCCACAGTATATCCACTGAGTCGTGAAAATTCCCGCTCATAATCTACTATTGACATCTTGCCTTGTTTTAGCATAAAAAATTCTTGTTTTCTATCTTCAATGTATAATTCACCCACATATTTTTTCTAAAATTCTCTTTGAAAGAAATCCCAATTTACCTGTTCTATCGATACGTGTAATGTTACAGATTCCCACTATACATGTGCTTCCCCTTGTAATAAAGAAGCAACACATAATAAACTTTCCCAGGGAGTACATGCAAGCTAACGCAAAATTCTTTTAAACTTAGAAATTCAGTGGCACCATACTTCCGCAGTTCTTTAATTGGGGCTCGATGGGTAGTAGGAGCAGATGTCATAGGAGATACAGTTCCTGCAACTCATTAAAGGGCATCAGCTATAACCCTAAGTAGTTGTGAATCATATCTCTCTCTAGCATTACCTCTTTCGACATTAGGTGGTTGATTTCTTACTGGATTTACACTGATGTTACTGACTCAGTGTCATCCTTTACATATGATTCATTATCTTCAGTATACATTTCTTGATCAGTATTAGCACTATATTCATCCGACATCTTTAACTATAAAATAGAAACAAACAAATATATTAGCATCCAATCCTGACTCAATTCGACTCAGTTATGGCATGTACCTCTGAACTCAATTTTTGAGCTTGATTTTGCCCAAGAATCGACTAAACCTAAATAGGCTGTCAATGTTAGTCATCATAGGTTTATTTATATTAAATTGTTCTAAAAGTATGAGATGAAATTTTTAAAGTGCAAATAGACCTTAATTGTCTGATAGTCGGTTAGTGGGTGGAAAAATAAGAAATATTATATGTCAAAAGTTTTAATTAAAATATTATATGTTAAAATATTAATAAATGAATAAAACAAAAGTCATTATCATCATCTTCTTCATTTTCATGGTTTTGAACCGAAAAACATTGTTGAAGAACATAAAAGCTTCGGTCAAGCTTTATGGGTGTGCATGGAAGTGCAATTTTATCTCATTTTTTCTAATTCTTATGTTTTTGTGATCATTACAACTAGGTGCAGCTTACCCGGGTGTTAAATTACAAAACTGTTAAATGTTTTGACATGTGCCATTGTTGAATTTGTGAGATTTTTGAAGTTTTATGATAGTTTTGTAAACTTGATAATTAAATAGGACTATTTTGTAAAGTGATTTTAATTAATTTTAAAGTTTAAGAAGTTGTTAAAATAGTAAACTCGTATGAAATTATTGTAAAAAATTTTAAATATGGGCTGAATGGGGATTATAGGAAATTTGGCCAGCATGAACTGGGATTAAATTTGGTTCATTTGAAAGTTTCGGGTTTAGGGACTAAATTGAATAAAAAGTAAAAGTTTAGGGTAAAAGTGTAAAATGATGATTAAGGGTCAAATACATGAATTGTAGTATTTTATGATGTTTAATTGGTTAATTGAATAAAATTATTATTATCTAGATCATGAAATAGACCAATCAATAGACAAACATGGAAAAGAAAAAAATTGCTTATTAGACTTTGGAGTCATGTTTACTGCAAAATTAGTTTAGGTGAGTTCATACTACTATTCCTATGCTTATAATGATTTTTTACTTATTACATGCTTTATTATAATTATACTTAATGTTTTTATTTACCTAGTGAATGGTTAGAAAATAAATAATAAATGAAAATAGTGAGTACATGATGTACTTGAATAGCAGGCCTTGAACTGGTGTTTATTTAGCAGGCCTTGGGCTAGTGTTTCTTTAGTAGGCCATGAGATGGTGTTTATTTAGTAGGCCTTGGGCCGATGTTTCTTTAGCAAACCTTGAGCCGGTGTTTATTTAACAAGCCTTTGGCAGGTGTTTCTTTAGCAAGCTTTAAGCCGGTGTTTATTTAGCACGCCTTGTACTAGTGGTTATGGAGCAAGCTTTGAGCTGGTGTTTATTTATATGGCTTTGAGATGGTGAATATTTAGCAGATACTATGTACATGTGATATAGACTGTAGCGATGGCTTGAGATCCTGCATGTGTTGCAGATACTTAGAAGCTTATGTGATCAGCATCGTGAGTCAGTTAAAGTTCTAAAGTTAACTCAAATGAGTGTTATCCTTTCAATTATTTTAAATGAGATGTTATTATAATGATAATTTGGCTTATGATCATTTATCATATGGTATTTTAATGATATGAATTCTCTAGGTCTAAATGTTTTAGAAAGTTGAAACCATGGTATGTAGGCAACAATTGTTAGTTTCATGATTTGTATGTTTTATAAATAATTATAAAGGTTATATGATTTTTATATGTGAGTTGGAATATGATGGTAGGAACACTTTAAACGGAAAAGTGATGCTTAACTGTTACACATAGAATGAAATGTGTACATGGCATATTTATTATTACAGGCTATATGATATGTTGGAAATATTATATTTCATTATCACATTTACTAACCTTATGAGGTTTGTATATATAGAATAATAATATATATACATATTCTAATGAATGAATTTATACATAATGCTTATGTGATAAATGGTTTTATGAAATGACTATACGAAATGTTTATATAGAAATAGATATATGAATGGTTGTATAAAGAGTTTATACGAATTATTTGTTGGAATATAAATATGTTGAAAGGGATAATTGAAATGAATACATGAATAAAAGATATTATTGTTAAGTGAATATGTGATGGCTAAATTATGTACCAAATGTGTTTTTGGGTATATATATTTGACAACACAATAAAGTTACATGTATTTTATATGAACTCACTAATTGTGTAAGATTTGTGATGTGTATAGGCATTTAATGAACTTACGACCGAGATATTGAATTATCTTGTAAAACGGTTAAGTTACATCCTTTTTGGTAAATGAAAGTTAAGATTCTATGAGCTTACTAAGCACTATTTGCTTCTGAAGTTGTTATCTTCGTCTTGTATGTAACACCCCAAGCCCGGCCCGGATGTTATGGCCGGATCTAGCGCATCACATTGAAGTGTTTTAGCGAAAACCTTATTTTCATTGAAAACTCTTCCTTGAAAAAAAATATGAAACCTTAATAAACTTATTAAACTCTCTTTTCAATCACAAAAACCTGTTTATAACATATGATTTTATGAAAACCTATGAAAACTTGTCATTTCAAAATTTAGTTGCAGAAACGTAGAAAAAAAACTATGATTTGGGAAGTCTATGTTCAATTTATCGGAATTACAATGCAGAAAAATAATAACCTAAATAATAACAAAATGGAAGCCTTATTACATTCTAGTCTGAAAAGTACTTAATAAAATAGAAACTTATATGCTTTTAAAAGAAAAACAAGCCAAAGTTGTCTTGCTAGCTGGCCACCTAGAGTGCCTTCAAACATCGAACCTTCTACTGAGCATCACTTGAAAATAAAATAAAAGAGGGGGTGAGTTTTCGAAAACTCAGTGTGTACAACCCTCAACGAGTAACAAGTATTCAATAATCACCATACATCAAACATGTAATGCGATGCAGTGCAATCCCATCCCAATAATCCATCTGCTACACACCAAATCTGTTCCCCGATACACATCATGTGGGGATATAAATATTGACCCACCCAACCGATACACATCGATGGTAGCCCAGTTGCGGAACTACCTTCATTTATACATTGGGCTTAAAAGCCATAGGTGGATCCACGATTGTCAAGCAATCATACGATCCTCATATACTTCCTCCGTTCCAAATTTCCCAACCTATATGCAACCTAAGCAGAATATCATATGTATGCAGTAGATATGCATGTCATATCCATAAAACTTACATTCAACACATAAGGGTATTTTGGTCATCTTCGCCCTTAGGGGCATTTTGGTAATTTTCCCATTATTATGGTTTTCACTTACCTTGGCCCGTTAACAAATCCCGTGAGCTAAGATGAATGAATACTATGCACCAGGTAGGATTCCAGAGAAGAGGAGGTGAGTCATTAAGACCGCTTAAGTACCAAGCTCTCCCTAGATCCAATCCTAGACATGCATATACCCGTTGCCACACCTTAACCCTATGACTTGTTCACGGTCGCAATATATTAATTAAGTTTTATGTAGTTATCATATACTAGGCCCAAAACCCCTACATACATGCATATGGCCCATTTGGCCCATTTGGCCCAATTCACATCATATGGCCCATTAGGCCAAATCACCTTTATATGGCCCGCTAGGCCCAAATCACCTTATATTCATGCTCACATACAAATTTTCTATCACATAGCATCAATTATCAAATTTTGCAGATTTTGGGCCCAACAGCCCATCGGGCATCAAATTTTGCCTATTATGAGCCCAACAGCCCATCGGGCCCATAAGCCTATTCTGGCATAATTGGCCAGATCACAGCCCAAGTCCATGGAATCGTCTATGGGCCTCAGACAACCTATCAGTTTCCTCACGAGTGTTTGTGCACTCGCAAGACTACTGCAGCCCAACTTTCGGCTTTTTAGCATTTCAGCTTTTGTCGATCTACTTGTGTGTGCATTGTATGTACACACATGGTAATAAAGCGTGCTGCGATTTCCTTAGCCTCAAACCTAAAATCGATATCACCTTTCAATTAATCGCATGCTTAATACATGTTTTACCCAAAAACCGAAACCTCACCTTAACCTTACCTTGAACACCAATCCCTAATAGCTTTTCCTTGATCAAGTACTCCCTAGATCTGCATTAATCTTACTCATTAAAACCAAATACTAGGGGACTAGCATCCAACATAATTCACCGCCTTATCCCACTTAAGACCATTTGGCCAACCTTAGCCAACAAGAAAGGAATACTTACCAAAACCGTAAAACACCTAAGGAGCAATTTGGCAGAGAGCTAAAATTCGAGATCTGATACTAATTCCCTACCAATGTTGATTAAAAAGAGTGAGGGAGGGGAGTAATCGGTATTAAAAAAACTAGCCAAAAAAGAAATAAGGTACTTACCCCAAAAGAGTAATCGGCCTAAGAGAGATTTGACTTATCGGCTTTCAAACTAATGTGGTGAATAAAGTTTATTTGGCACAAATTAAAGAAGAAGGGTAGAAGAAGGAATCGGCTAACCTAAAGGGTAAATCAAAAGAGATCTGAGGAGAGAAAGAATGGTAAAAGAATCAGTTAGCAAAGATGGAAAAGCCAATCGGCACTAAAATAAATGAAGAATTTGGCATTAGCCTAGGATCCCAAACTCAGCACATATTTAAAGCCTCTAGCCAAATTGCCTGACCCTCAATTCCCAATTCAGCTCCGTCACTTCCCCCTTCTCATCTCCTCTTTTTTCTCCCTGATAACTCTCCAATCTATTTCGTAAATTTTCTCTTCTGAACACTCCACTTAGAGTCCATCCTCACGCCACTTCCAACCTTCTAGAAGGCCAAATTAAACTCCTAAAAAAATACTAAGCTAGGATTCGAACCTCGGATCACCTTACTATCTACTAACGCCACCTCCCTACACCCTAAGTGGCGTCACTTAGCCACTCCTCCACAAGGATTTTTGATGCCATTCTCCCCTATCTTTATTTAAAAGCCCAACTACTTGCCATCAGAGTTCTTTTAATAATTTAATTAAAATTCCTCCACCACAAAACTCGAACCCAGAACTTCTCCAACACACCTAGACACTTCAAATTCCTTAAACCCTTAAATCCAACATGTCATTTGTCATTTTCTTGCTCACTTAAAAATTTTATGAAACCCAATGCCCAAAGCTCAATTCATCTAGGCCCAAATTTTGGGGCGTTACATTATAGGTCATCAAAAAGCTCGATCGATTGGAATTTGGTCAGAGTATATTCACACTATCCATTCCTCATTTTGAAAAAAGATTTAGTTATTTTGTTGTTAGGTTATAAATGGCATGTACTGGGAGCCTTTAAGTTAATTTGTTTATGATGATGTTGTTTATAAGTTAGTTTGACTAAGCTTTGTGGTTATATATCTATATTTGGAATCTTTGGGTATGTTTGAGTCTTAAAATTCTTTTGGTCATTAGCTAAATGCCTTTTGTGATTAGCTTGATATATGGTAAATGGATATGTTAAAATGGAGGTTTTAGTATGTCTTAAAGGTAATGTCATGTAAACTTTGTGTATGGGTTTGATTGAACATTTAATTTGTGGTGTCAATGAGGGCACATTAGTTAGGCACCTAGGTTGGATTCTTGGTATGGTATATGTTTGTTTGATTGAGTTTTGAATGCATAAAAGTGGTTGTTTTTGGTTATGTCTTGATACATATGAAATGACATTATTTTGGACCCGTTTTGGAAGGCATATTTGGTGCATACAGCCTAGGACATGGGTTGTCACATAGCTGTGTGCCATACACGACCTACTTACACGACCATGAGTCTTATTGATTTTTAGGTCCAAGTTGCTCCACATGGTCATAGAGAGTTACACGGCTTGGCGACACGTCTGTGTGACCTTACTTTGAATGCATACACGGTCTAGCACATGGCCTACGACAGGACCGTGTGATAGTATTCTGAATACCCACATGAGCGAGTACACGGGCTAGGACGTGATTGTGTATCCCATAGTTCAAATGTTAGACGATTGGCCATACGACTATGTTTTGATTCACACGGCCGTGTGACTTTAGTATCCAAAATTTTCAAAGTTTTCATGTTCCCCTGCTTTGATTCAAATAAGCCCCCAATTGTTTCCAAACTATTTTTGAGGCCTCATAGGCTCGATTTAAGTTCTATGAAGGTTTTTATGCTTTGAATAAATGTTAAAATGGAATGATAATGATTTAAATTGGTAAATTGTTTCCATGTGATGTCAATTGTTTTGATTTGAACGGTAATGCTCTGTAACTTTAATCTGGCGTCCGAAACGGGTTAGGGGTATTACAAATTCAATTCACGTTCAATCATTTCAACCATTTCATTTCAATTTAGTTACGATTTTATTGCCTGATAGACCCCGTGGCACAATGAAAAAATAACTTTGACAATAAAAACTCATTGTTACAGCCCGAATTAGACCCTAATCAGAACGATGATTTTGGGACCACAAATTTGAGTCAAAAAAATATTTTAAAATTATTTTCTGTGTTTATTTTGTGTGAATTTATGTTTGTGAAATTTTCATGATTTAATTTTTTCGTTTGAGTGTATGATTAAATAAAAGGACTTAATCGCGTAAAATTAAAATTAGGTGGTTATTTCTAAAAGAGGCTAAATTGCACTTGGCTTTTTAAATGGAAGCCTTTATGTTGCAATTAGCCCAATATTAAGTAAAATGGACGGTAATGGGTATGTCATATATGATTTTATAATTTTATAACTAAGGTTATAATAGTAAAATAAGTAATAATAAGTATATAATAAAACATATAATAAGAAACCATGTTCATATTATTATTTCCATGACCAAAACATTAGAACAAAATAAAAGATAAAAGAAACCTAGGCTTCGGCTCTTTCAAGCTTGATTCAAGGTAAGTTCTACCTTGGTTTTCGATAATTTTTACGTTTTTGAGATCATTGCTTCGAGTACTAGAAAACCCAAGCTTTAATTTTTTATTTTGATGAATATTTTGAGTTATGCCATTTTTAATAGCTTGTGATTTTTGTTGTTTGATGATGAAATATAAAAGATATGTTTTAGATTAACATATTTCGTATTGGAGTTTTTGATGATTTTGAGTAATTAGGACTAAATTGAAAAAATAATAATTTAAGGGACTAAAATGTGAAATAAATGAAATATTTGGGCTTGTATGAACACTAAGAATATTCAGCCAAACATGGGTACCTTGAAATTTTGAATATTTTGTGTTTTGTACAATAGGGACTAAATTGTAAAAAGTGTAAATGTTAGGGGTAAAATGGTAATTTGTCCATTTATGTGTTTTCGGATATGTTTGGATGAGCTTAATTTTAATATGTTTAGATCAAGAACCAGAGAAATCGGATTTGGATTAGGAGAAAACAAAAGTTGTCGACTAGCTGAATATGAATAAGCTTAATTACTACATTATGGCAGAATATGAATAAGCTTAATTACTACATTCTGAGTTCGTTTCGACTGAGTTACGACATCTGAAAGCCCTGTATGAACCTTAAAAATAGTTAGGATACATATGTCATGACATAGGATCCTGATATATGTGTTCAAGTTGCATCGATATCTAATTTCGATATATGTGTACGAGTAAGATCCTGTCTGGGATAGTGGCATCGATATGTGATTACATGTAAGACCACATCTAGGACGTTGGCATTGTACAATACATGTGTGATTATCCGAGTGTCCTACCCAATTCCATGGTTCATCGGGCATCGATAAGTGGGAAAAAATATGTAAAATTAGCAAAGCGATCAGGTATGTATTACTTTAGTATTTATTTGCAACAAGGTAAGTGAGTGTTATGATATTAGTTACAAGCATATGTGACATGAATGAAAAGTATATGTGTAAATATGTCATGTGTATTCGGCCTTATGGGCAATAAGTATGATCCTTGTTGGTGTGATTTTATTTTCGCATATATATATAATGATCTTTCATATTCGGTTGCTTAGTTAATATGTGTATATAAATTTTATATTGATTTAAAAGCTTATTTATACAAAGGTATGTATATTAGGTTTTATATTGATAATTTGGCTTCGACAATTGAACAATGATTTGATGACTTAATCTTGTGAACATTCGGCGAAGGTAATGGATATATGTGTTCAGGTATATTATTGTTGACGCTGAAAGTTAAGAATAAGCTTGATATTGTAATTTGGTTGGTTAAAATAAGTTGATTATGTTATCGGTTTGTTTTTTTGCTTATGACTTACTAAGCTTAAATAGCTTATCATGTGTATATTTTTCTTTGTTTTATAGATTTTGGATTCGAGTTACAAGCTCAGGGATCGTCAGCAAAGTCTATCACACTATCTACAGCTTCGGTATTTTAATATTCAAACTCAAATTATGGCATGTATAGGCTAAAGTGTGCTTTTGTAAGCTGGATTTTCAGTTATGTGTAATCTAAGCCATGCGAAAATGGCTAAGTTATTATATTAGAATTTGGTTATGTTAGTTAAGGTTTATATTAATTTTGGTTACTAAGTTGCATGCCATGAAGGTATAATATAAGTGGTACACACTATATGTTTGGGAATGGCTTGTGGATTATGTTTGAACTTGGTATGGTAAGATCATAGTCAAAATATTTAATTAGCATGTTCATTGGTAATTGATAATGAAAGTTTTGGGATATGTACTTGATTTCAAATAGAAGATTCGGCTATAAAGGAATAATAGTACAATATGCATTTGGTATGTTAATTAGTTGAGATGGAAAAATATGCAATGCATGTGTTTCATGAATATTTGGTCGATGGTTTAGTAAGTTTTCAATGCTAAGTGTGATCGTTATTTTTTTGGGTACACTGCTTATCATGTGCATGTGCATTAATATTATGTTCGGCCAAGGTATAATGTACCAAATACACATATGTAACTACTTATTAAATTATGTAATATGATTGTATGCTTAAATGTAGTTATTAAGAATTTGCTATTAAAGTTAGACCATGAGTATATTAAGTGACCAATAATTTAAGATGTCTGAACAATGACTATTACTTTGTTATTGAATACAAAATTTTGGACACATTAACTAGTATATTTAATCGGTGTATTTCTTGGTGGTGTGTGCATAAAATGGTTAAAATTCACTAAGGCCAATTGCGTGTAATTTAATGACTACAGTAGGTATGTACAGTTTTCTTTCAATAATTAATACTCTCAATGAATTATATGGAAATGTGTGAATAATATCGTGTGGTTGTTTCAATTTGTGGTAAAGTGTAAAGCATGCAAAATTCAAATTGATTATTACCTAAGTTGTATATGCAATGATTTAAGATGTGTTTTTTTTGGCTTATTGGGTTATAAGAATGTATATGTAATTTTGGCGTCTATATGTATAATTACATAGGTGGTAATGGAAGTATATTTAACCATGTTGACATTTGATAAAGCTGTGTAATTAAATGCATTATATACTGTTAGTAATAAGTTGAAATTTGTTGTGATCTATATAAGCTAGGTATAAATCGATGTATGTACTGAAAGTTGAATTAATTATATTTTATTTATAAATGAGTTTGACTTGAGTTATTATATATATATGAATGCTTTGAAATTGCGTTTTGACAGGTAATGCCTCGTAACCCTAATCCGACGACGGATATGGGCTAGAGGTGTTACACTCATTATGTTCAAGGAATGAATTTAGGTTCATAAAGGTAGACATATACCTTAAAAAATATGGAAAAACAACATCAGTGCGGGTTTGAAGCATCTATCGATGTTGCAAACCTCAGTCACAATGAAAGTGTCCCAACCTCTACATGATCCTCCTAACAAGCATAGTCGAAATTTTTCTCAAAAACCTTGTTGGAGAGTTGTGCTAAAATTAGAATAACACAAGTGCTAGTTGTGGCTTTATTTGGGTAACTAAAGGAATGGGAATAAAGGATTGAAATAACTTTCCATTTTTATTCAAAAAACATTTTTTGAATGCCCGCAATCACACATAACAATTTTTAAGGGATTGTCATAAAATTATATTCTTTCTAAAAGAATATCAATATTTTAAAATCCTTTAAAATAAATCTTACCCCAAAATCACTAACTATATAGTTAGTGATTTTGTTAATAGGATTTAACCAATTTAAGATTATTTGAAGCCCATTTCACACTATTTAAATTGGATTGTCTATGTGTGTGCATCAAGCATGCACATACATTGTGTTTAATATTTAACTTTACCAAATTAAATTAATTATGAGAAAAATTCTATAATTAGTAAAATTCAAGCATCAAGTTAAATATAACCTCATCTTTCTACATATTTCAATTTTTTTAACCATAGGGTGTAACCTTGTAGGATACTGCAATGTTTGCAGTAATATTAGAACATTTCTAATGGTACAAATAATGAATAGCATCTAGCAATGCACCACTACTAACAAAGTTACATGAAGTCATGGTTCGAGATAACCTTTTTGTGATAATGTCACCAAGTTGTAATCCTTTTGTCCATGATAATGAGCATTGTTCAAGTTCTTTCAATGAAATGATGGTTTTTACATTCAGCTACTCTCTTTTTGTAGTGGTATAATAACAAGATGTTTGATAAATGATTCCTCTAGATTTCACGAATGCTTGTAGCGAAATAAAAACATTGTATTCTTGTACATTATCACTACGTAAAATATTTATTAAAACACCAAATTGATGTTGAAATTCGTTATAAAAAGTTTTAAAGAGATCAAATAGTTCAAATTTATTTTTCATAAGAAATATGTAACGCCCTAAAATCCTAAGTAATTGTTCTTGTATGTTTGTGACACAACTGTGTATTTGCTTCAATGGTTAAGTGTTCTGGATGTGTCTGAGAAGTCTTGGGTTCATGCCTTGGCTTGTGCAAAAGTTTTGTTTTTAGAGGATTAAACCCTGTCTCCAGTCAGTAGGTCTTTAAAATTATTGTGTTTATAACATAACAGAATGGGCCTGCTAGTCTAGGGGATAAGCGGTGTGTGGTAGTTACTTGATGTTTGAGGTTCGAATCCTGGTAGGCGTAGTGGAGTGTTTATTTTTCTGCTGTGCCATGGGAGTGTTGTGGTTTGACCGAAACACTAAAGTGTTTGAATGGATTTTGAATTGAGTAGTTGAGAGGGGAGTGGATGGCATAGAGGGATTTCAGGAGACTATGATGGGGAGTTGAGCTGAGAGGCAGTGGTGTGCCGAATTTGAACTTTAGGCACTCAAAGAAATCAATTTTGGGGAAAGAATTTGGCTTTGGTGAGTTTGAGCACTCCATTTCGGCTGCTGGAAACATTTTGGTTCTTTTTTTTTTCTTTAGAGGCCGTTGGTGCTAGGAAGTTTGGTGGTGTCTTTAGTTTTGGCTTATTTCGGGTTTTCACTTCTTTGCAAATCCCTTACTGGTCATTCTTGCTCTCCTTTCCCCTTTCTCAATTCTTTTTAGTCTATCAAGTCTTTGGCTGTTTCTCCTTGCCTCTTCCTCTCTTTCTCACTTGATTTTATTCCTTGACCGAACACCTTTATTCCTTTTCTAAATCGGTGGTTGTTCTTTGGCCGAATACCATGTCTTTTCTTCTCTTCTCTCTTTCGTAATTCTTCCCTCTTTGCAACTTGTGGTTAGGCCAAATACTTCCCTTCTATTCTTTCGGTTTGGGCTATTGTTATTTGACCAACCAGGTGTGTGTATGCGGTTATTTTCTCTTTTTCTCCTTCTGTTGTATTAATAGTTTTCATCTAACCATTTCCTTTGCTGCCTTTTATGGCTAGGGGTGTATTGGTACTAGCCTTGCCTTTGTCGTGTGGGTACTCATTTTAGGGATAGGTCAATTGCTTCCCTTCCCTAGAATCGATTTACGTTCTCGGTAAGTGGTTTACAATTTGGTTCTAACTGTTTGTACGAACGATATGATTAAAGGTAATGGGTTTCGGTTGGAATGCATGTGATCTCTAAAGGCTTGAAATCAGTCTCCTGTATCGGTTTCAGTGTGCAAAGGCTTAATCGTTCGATCAAGGCAAGTATTAAGTCATATATTAGATAAGTGTTATAAAAGGGATCGTTTAATCCTGTTGGTTTTAGCATGAATAACATTAGGCATAGAATTGTCCTTTGTTTAGGTGAGGTTCATCTCAAGAGAGGGTTGCGTTCCTAGAATCCTAACAGGTGTGTACAAACACAACCCCTAATTGTAGATCAGCAAAAGCCAATATAAGTGGCCATTGACGCTACACGGGCATACACTTGCTCGTGTGGTAGTTTGTATGCCTAAACATGGGCATATAATCGTTGAGGCCGGCCATGAGCGATTTCATGGCCCTAGGCCGTTTTGGGCCATTTTTGGCTGAAATAAGCTGTGTGGGCCCCATGGGCATGTGGGCACCACACGGGTAAACCCCATGGACGTATGGAGAATATTGGGTCAGGCTGTGTAATCCACACAGCCAAGGCCATTTCTAGGCTATGTAGGCGACACGGGTGTGTGGGCCCACATGGGTCGTGGGCCCATTTTCATTGTTTGACTATTGAGGTTGCACGGGTCATCCGAGATGACTACGGACCTACTGTTGGGTCAGTAAGTGTATCTAGACCCCCTAATTGATAAAATGATTGTTATGCCCCTAGGAGATGTATGATTATGATTGAGCATGCCATTTTAAATATATTGATCACATGTATGATATTATGACATGATGCATGATATGTTGCATGGGGATGGGATTTATTATGATTGGAGGAAGTGTACTGTACTGGCAGCTCTACTGCAAATACTATTTAGTGTTGCAACCAGTACTACTTGGAGTGTAGGGACGGGTGGGTTGATTTTATCCCCACATGGAGTGTAGGGTTGGATGGAGATGGAGTGTAGAGGCTGGTTGGGTAGGATCTATTGATTGCATATCTGTACTGTACTGTCACTGAGATGGGCTTAGGCCCACACTAATACTGATACTGTAATGGGCTAAGGCCCTAACTAAAACTGAATCGTTACTGAATTGGGTTTAGGCCCAATTGTGTATGCTCACTGATTGATTATTTATATATGGGATTACACACTGAGTTTTCATAACTCACCTATCTGTTTATCTGTACAGGTAATCCTTAGGCTCAAGCGGGTCGGTGCTACGATGGGCTTGAAGATGGTCACACAACCGCACAGATTTTCTCATTGCGTTTTTAAATTATAAGTAGTTTTATTTTTGGGTATTTTTATTATAATAAGGCATTTTAAAAGTTTTTAAGCTTTAATTTGGGGTTCTATTTATTCAGATTTATATCTGTTAGTTGTAGGAAATGGGTTTTCGAAAAGATAATTGTTTTTCAAAACACCACGTTTATACAACATGTTTTAAAAGCTTCCGCAAGAAATAATGTTTTAAAGTTAAAAAGAATTTAACATGATTAACTTTTTCCAACCAACTTAAGTTTTTGAATAATAACGAGACATTCTAAAATCTTCATTAAGATCACAAAGAGGTTAAATATATAGAATGAGCTTTTCAACGATGTTGTACTTTGCGAAAAACACTTCAATGTGACATCGCTATATTCAACCATAATGTCTGGGCCGGGTTTGGGGTGTTATATTTAGTGGTATCAGAGTCAGGTTGCAAAACTCGGCTATGGATTTGGGTTTATTATAAAACCTAGATTTCTAAAAGAACTATTTCAAAATGAATTAAAGTATTTTGAAAAGTTTTACTGAATGCATGGTATATTGAGTCTCCGGTGCCTATTATGTAAGTCTTCTGAAACTATTACTTGTTTTAAACCGAAATACTGAGACTACTGTAGGTACTAAACTGTACGAAAACACTCTATTAGGGTAAACTAAAACTATAGTAAGACTGCAATCCGCGAAAACGAACTCTAAATTACTGTAATATTTTTCATAAAATATCCGTTAATAAACAACTAGAACTATAAACTGATTCATAGAATTGTTGATACTGATAAAGCGTAATTCGATAATGAGCACCAAAGGTACTTGTGAAAGGGGTACAAGAGGCCGCTATGGAAGCTGTGGAGGTGTTCGGGCTAGGTATTCGTCATCTGGCCACATGCTTAATATCGAAGCTAGTGAGGCACCAGCTTCACCTATGACTGAGACTAGGTCTCATGATCTTGCAGTTGGGGATGACGCATTGTCCCAGGCCATGTTAGGGATTTTGGAGAGGGTCGTTGGGCATAATACTGGTGCTGTGGGCCGTGGGTCAGTTACGGAATGACTCTGGTCTAATGGAGTTGAGATTTTTAGGGGAATTGCTATAGTTGCCCCTAATGTGGCTGAATATTGGATTGAGGCCACGAAAAGGATATGGATGATCTCAATTGTACCCTCGAGTAGAAAATAAAGGGTGCAGTGTCACTACTGAGAGATGAGGCTTACTAGTGGTGGGTTATAGTTAAAAAGGGCACTCAGCTCGATCGGCTGACCTGGGAATTTTTCAAGACTATTTTTTAAGGAAAGTATGTGGACACTAGTTATGTGGATTCCTGGAGGAGGGAGTTTTTAAATCTAACATAGGGGGATAAATCAGTGGTTGAATATGAGGCTGAGTTTTTGCGATTAAGCCACTATGCACGAGGCATGGTGGTGACTGAATACGAGCGATGTATCCGTTTTGAGGATGGTATCAGGGATAGTTTAAGGGTTTCCTCTCCTCTTTGGGATCTTCCAAATCTCTACCTTATCTATCAAATATGATGCAAGCTACTGGTATGGATGCTGTATAGCCGCTGAGGGGTGTTCAGTAGCCACCGAGAGGCCGTGGCCAGGCCAGAGGTGGAAATGGTTTGGGCCGTGGTCAAAGGCCACCGGGCAGAGGTGCTGGTCGCACTTAGGCGAGGCAGCCAGCTTTGGTTTATGCTACACGTCACTGAGAGGATGGAGATGCTCCAAATGTTATTACAGGTACGCTCTTCATTTATAATGTACCTTATACTGGACTAATAGATAAAGAATCTACTTTTTCCTATATAGCCTGTAGTGTGTCTAAGACTTTAGGGATCTTGGGTGAGAGTACTGCAAGTGAGGTTACTGTGTTGAGTCCATCGGGGTAGTCTGTAAGGGTAGATAAACTGTTCAGAGATGTACTTTTGGAGGTTCAATGAGTTACCTTTTTGGCAGATTTGATAGAACTTCCTTTTGGAGAATTTGACTTACTTTTGGGAATAGATTGGCTGGTTAAACATCGGGCAAGCTTGGATTGTGTTGCTAAACGCATGGTACTGAAAACTGCAGAGGATGAGGAGGTAGTTGTAATTTGGGAGCGTCAGAATTATTTGTCAAATGTGATCTCTGCATTAAGGGCTGAGAAATTGGTTCGTAAGGTTGTGAGGCGTATCTAGTCTATATCGGTGTTTCAGATTCTGAGGTTTCTTCTGTTAAGATATCAAAACAGTTAAAGAATTTTTGGATGTTTTTCTCGATGAGCTACCTGGGTTACCTCCAAATCGTGAAGTTGAGTTTGGGATTGAGCTCCTGCTTGGTACAGCTCCGGTGTCCATCGCCCCTTATAGAATGGCACTAAAGGACCTTGTGGAGCTTAAGGCTCAGATTCAAGAATTGTTAGATCGTGGGTTCATCCACCCTAGTGTGTCTTCGTGGGGAGCACCGGTATTATTTGAGAAAAGGAATGGATCCATGTGTATGTGCGTCGATTATTGCCAACTAGATAAATTAACCATTAAGAATAAGTACCCTCTACTGAGGATTGATGATCTGTTCGACTAGTTCCATGGAGCTTCAGTTTTCTCTAAGATTGATCTCCGATCGGGGTACCATCAACTGAGGGTTAAAGAGACTGATGTTTATAAGACAACGTTTAGTACTCATTACGGTCATTATGAGTTCCTAGTGATGCTGTTTGGACTGACGAATGCACCAGCGACCTTTATGAATCTGATGAACTGAGTGTTCTAGCCCTATCTAAATCGGTTCGTAGGGGTTTTTATTGATGACATCCTGGTGTATTCGAGGACTGAAGAGGAACACAACGAACATCTCTGAGTTGTTCTGCAGATTCTGAGGGAGAAACAACTGTACGCCAAGTTCAATAAGTGTGAATTCTGGTTACGAGAGGTAATATTTCTCTGACATGTAGTATCTGCTTAAGGGATTAGGGTTGATCCTCAAAAAATTAAAGCTATTCTGGATTGGAAAACGCTTAAGACTGTATCAGAGATTCACAGTTTTCTGGGACTAGTAGGGTATTATCGACAATTTGTTGAGGGGTTTTCATTGATTGCTGCACCTCTGACGAAGTTGTTGCGTAAGGGTGTGCCATTCAACTAGACTGATGCACAACAAGAGAGTTTTGAAAAGCTTAAGAAAGTTCTCCTGTATCTGAAAAGCTTAAGAAAGTTCTAACTGAGGCCCCTATCTTGATACAGCCAGAGTCTGGGAAAGAGTTCACTGTTTATAGCGATGCATCAAGTGTTGGCTTGGGATGTGTGTTGATGCAAGAGGGTAAGGTGGTTGCATATACGTCTCGTCAACTTAAGACTCATGAGACTCATGAGACTCATAAGAGCCTTAAGTATCTCCTCACTCAGAAGGAGCTAAATCTTAGGCTCCGTAGATGGATTGAGCTGCTTAAAGACTATGATTGTACGATCGAATACCATCCTAGTAAAGCCAATGTGGTGGCTGACGCACTGAGCCGTAGGGCTATGACTAATCTGATGGCGATGTTTACTCGTCTCAGCTTATTTGATGATGGTAGTCTGTTGGCCGAACTTCAGGTTAAACCGACGTGGGTTGAACAGATTAAGGGTAAATAGGTGGAGGATAAGTCATTGGGTCTCCGATTCCGACAGATTGAAAGTGGTAACACATCGGACTTTGGACTAAATAGTGAAGGGGTACTCTGTTTCCATGAGAGAGTTTGTGTATCGAAGGATACTGATTTGAGGTAGTCTATACTGCGAGAGGTGTATAGTAGTCCTTATGCTATGCATCCTAGTGGAAATAACATGTACAAAGACCTTCGAGAGATATGTTGGTGGCTGGGTCTTAAGCGTGATGTTATGACTTCATGGGTAAATGTCTGACTTGCCAACAAGTGAAGGCTAAACATCAGTTACCTTCAGGGTCGCTTCAGCCAGTTAATATTCCACTTTGGAAGTGGAAAAGAGTGACTATGGACTTTGTTAGTGGGCTACCCCTAACACCATCGTGGATCGATTGACCAAGTCTGCCCATTTCATGCCAGTTCGTACTGATTACTCTTTACAGAAGTTGGCTAAACTGTATGTTTCTGAGATTGTAAGACTGCATGAGGTACCAATTTTCATAATATCTGATAGATATCCTTGCTTCACGTCTCAGTTCTAGAAGAAGTTACACGAGGCTTTGGGTAACAGGTTGGACTTCAATACAACGTTCCATCCTCAGACAGATGGTCAGTCAGAGAGGGCGATTCAAATACTGGAGGACATATTAAGGAGTTGTGCGATAGATTTTCAAGGCAGTTGGGAGGACTACTTGCCGTTAGTAGAGTTTGTGTGTAACAATAACTATCAGTCTAGCATACAGACGAGGCATTATATGGCCGTAAGTGTTGTACTCCTTCGTGTTGGACTTAGTTGGGAGAGCATCATGTTCTAGGCCTTGAATTGGTTTTTGATACCGAGGATAAAGTTAGACTAATTTAGGATCGACTGAAGGCGGCATCTGACAGATAGAATTCGTATGCAGATTTGAAACATAAGGAGATTGAGTATTCTGTGGAGGACTTTGTCTTCCTCAAGGTCTCGCTATGGAAAAATGTATTGAGATTTGGACAGAAGGGCAAGTTGAGCCCCAGGTTTATTGAGCCTTACCGCATACTGAAACGTGTAGGGCCGGTTACATATCAGTCAGAGTTACCTCCAGAGTTGGACTGGATTCACGATGTGTTCCATATCTCTATGTTGAGGCGCTACCGCTTTGATCCTGCGCAAGTTATCGCGGTTGAGGAGATTGAGGTTAGGCCAGACTTGACTTTTGAAGAGGAACCAGAAAAGATATTGGAGTGGGATGCAAAGGTTTTAACGACGAAGTCTATTCCACTGGTTAAGGTACTTTAGCATAATCACAGTTCTGAGGAGGCCAGGTGGGAACCCAAGGAGGTGATGCAACAACAATACCCTTACCTGTTTTATCAGATAAATTTCGGGGCCGAAATTTTTTTTAGGGGGTAGAGTTGTAATGCCCCAAAATCCTAAGTAATTGTTTTTGTATGTTTGTGACACAACTGTGTATCTACTTTAGTGGTTAAGTGTTCTGGATGTGTTTGAAAAGTATTGGGTTCAAGCCTTGGCTTATGCGAAAGTTTTGTTATTATAAGATTAAACCCTGTCTCTAGTCCGTAGGTCTTTTAAATTATTGTGTTCATAACATGACAGAATGGGTCTGCTGGTCTACGAGATAAATGGCGTGTGGTAGTTATTTGAGGTCTGAGGTTCAAATCCTAGTAGGCGCAGAAGAGTGTTTATTTTGTTGCTGTGCTTTGGGAGTACTGTGGTTTGATCGAAACACTGAAGTGTTTAAATGGATTTTGAATTGAGTAGTTGAGAGGGGAGTGGATGGCATAGAGAGATTTTAGGTGAATATCATGAGGAGTTAAGGTGAGAGGAGTGGTGTGCTAAATTTGAACTTTAGGCACTCAAAGAAATTGGTTTTGGGGAAAGAATTCAGCTTTGGTGAGTTTGAGCACTACATTTCAGATGCTGGGAACATTTTGGTTCTTTTCTTTTCTTTGGAGGCCAATTAGTGCTAGAAAGTTTGGTGATTTCTTTAGTTTTGGCTTATTTTGGGTTTTCACTTCTTTGCAAATCCCTTACTGGTCATTCTTGCTCTCCTTTCCCCTTTCTCAATTCATTTGAGTCTATCAATTCTTTGGTTGTTTCTTCTTGCCACTTCCTCTCTCAGTCACTTGGTTTTGTTCTTTGACCGAACACCTTTCTTCCCTTTCTCAATCGGTGGTTGTTTTTTGGCCGAATACCTTGTCTTCTCTTTGATTTCTCTCTTTCTCAATTCTTCCCTCTTCACAACTTGTGGTTAGGCCGAATACTTCCCTTCTATTCTTTTGGTTTAGGCTACTGTTATTTGACCAGCCAAGTGTGTGTGTGCATGCAGTTGTTTTCTCTCTTTCTCTCATTCTGTTGTATTAGTAGTTTTCATCTAGCATTTTCCTTTGCTACCGTTTATGGCTAGGGACGTGTTGGTGCTAGCCTTGCCTTTTTCGTGTGGGTACTCATTTTAGGGATAGGCCGATTGCTTCCCTTCACTAGAATTGGTTTGCGTTCTCGGTAAGTGGTTTACAATTTGGTTCTAACTGTTTGTACGAATGATATGATTAAGGGTAATGGGTTTCGGTTGGAATGCAGGTGATCTCTAAGAGCCTGAAACTAGTCTTCTATATCGGTTGCAGTGTGCAAAGGCTTAATCGTTTGATCAAGGAAGGTATTAAGTCATATATTGGATAAGTGTTATAAAAGGGATCGTTTAATCCTGTTGGTTTTAAGCATGACTAACGTTGGACATGGAATTGTCCTTTGTTTAGGTGCGGTTCATCTCAAAAGTGGGTTGCGTACCTAGAATCCTAATAGGTGTGTACAAACACTGCCCCTAATTGTAGATCAGCAAAAGCTAAAATAAGTGGTCGTTGACGCTACATGGGTGTATGCTAGCTCGTGTGGTAGTCTATATGCCTAAACATCGGCGCATAATCATTAAGGCCGGCCATGAGCGATTTCATGGGTCGAGGCCTTTTTAGGCCATTTTGTCTGAAACTGAGCTGTGTAGGCCCCACGGGCATGTGTGCGCCACACGGGTAAACCCTACGGATGTGTGAAGAATATTGGGTTAGGCTATGTGACAGCCCTAAAGTGACCCTAGTCGGAAAGCGGTTTCGGGACCGCTAAACTGAGTCACCAAATTATTTGAATATAATGATTATTGTCTAAAATATGTGAATATGAATGTGTGAAAGTTTTAAGCTTCTATTTAGTCAATTGCATGTAAATTTAGCTAATAGGACTTATGTGTGGCACTTTTGAAATGTGATAGGTCGATCTATAAGGATCTATTAGTGCATGAAATCAAAAGGGTGGACTTGCATGTCAATTTCCCCCTTAATTAGTAAGTGGTCGGCCATGACAAGGAGGGTGGACAAAATGTTATGGGTAAAACATGTCATAAACATGTTATGTTAGTGATTTATGTTAGGAAAAATAAAATAAGGAGTATGGGCAATAAAATAATAATGGGAAGGTAAATGATGATGAAAAAAAAAGAAAGAAAAAAAAAGCTCTCATGTTGTTCTTGGCCGAATAGAAGAAAGAAAAAGAAGGAAAAAGAGCTTTGAGGAAATCGGCTATGGTGGTTTGCTAGACTAAGGTATGTTTGATGTTGTTTCATGAGATTCATGCATGTTTTTAGTTGTTAGTTTGAGTTCTACCTAGCCCATGGTTTAAATCTTTGCTATGAGATGGAGATGATATTCGGCCATGGGTGTTGTCTTCTTGGTTGGTGTTTGATGTTGTGGTGATGAGGCATGAAGATGAGTTAAGTTTCGACTAAGGTGGATTTGTGTTGATGTCATTTGCATGCTAAGTGTGAAGCTTTGTAATGATACATGTGATGGTGTTTGATGACTCTTGGATTTTCTTTTTGGCATTTTTGAGTTAGACATTAAGTTCTTTGTGTAACCCATGACCAAAATTGAAATGGTATGGTGTCTTGATGCATTCGGCCATGGTAGGAAGTAGATGAGAAATGGTAGTAAGGTGAAGTGCAAAATGTTAGTATTTGATTACTAGTGTTAGCCGAGTTTTGAACTTGAAACAAAATGATATATAGTCAATACAAGTAACCATACTTGTAGGAAGTATTAAGCATATAATCGGCCTCAACATAGATATGCATATTCGGCCACATGAGGTAGATTGGTGTTGCATGTATTCGGTTAGAGGTGAGCATAATGATGAATCTATCTTGACTTAGATACTCGGCTCAAGGAGAATTTTGTTAAAGTGCTCAGATAATTGATATTAGGTTGATGATGTGTGCTTTCGGTAATAAACGTGCACATGAGGAAATGTTAGATTAATTGTATTAAATTGCTCAATGTGATTAAAAATGCGTATGATCATTTTGTATTTGAGCTAAAGGTGGCCATATAACCTATCAAACTCCTTGTCATATTCGGCCATAAGCTAGCATAATGAGACTTTAATAAGTTAAATTTGTTTGAATTAGCTCAAGAGCTTAGAGGACCAAAGTTGGACAAGGGAAAAGAAAAAGTGATCGAATAGACGTCGAAATCGTTCGACAACATCCGAGGTAAGTTTTCGAGTAATGAAACTTAGATTATGATTCGATTAGATTATGTTATAAGCAAATCAAAATCATGCCCTTTGTACGTAGCTTTTGAGCTGAAAATGATAATGCTTGATAAGTGACTTGTGTTTGAATTCTAGTTACGAAAGTGAAATATTGATGTGTCATGATTTATTGATATGTGCATGGATATTCGGATTGATAACCGGGCTAAGCCCGAAGGCATTTGTGCGAGTTACTATATCCGGGCTAAGTCCCGAAGGCATTTGTGCGAGTTACTATAACCGGGCCAAGTCCCGAAGGCAATTGTGCGAGTTACTATAACCGGGCTAAGTCCCGAAGGCAATTGTGCGAGTTACTATAACCGGGCTAAGTTCCGAAGGCATTTGAGCGAGAAGCTATATCCGGCTAAACCCCGAAGGTACTTGGTTTGGGAATGAGCGATCTTGCTGTAATAATTTCAATTAATACGCTCGTAAAATCCCAACGATAAGGTACGTTTCGTATATGCATTGGAGTAGTGATTTCGTTTAAATATTATCCGCTCAGTCGATTAGTGAGCTTTCGGGCCTTTGGGTAAGTTGATCCCTTATGTATGAATATAAGCATTGGAAATGTGAAGTAGGACTGATTTTTGAGAATATGTGTATATGAAGTTACCCGTTTAGTTATATGAATGCTATACTTCAGTTGTGCCTAATTTTATTGCTCAAAACTTACTAAGCATTAAATGCTTACTCCGTTCTTTGAATCTCTGTTTTATAGATTTTGGTTCGTCAGCTATCGGACTCGGGATTGTCGAAATCGAAGTCGTCCACACTATCAAAGCCCCTTTGGTACACTTTTGGTTGAACTCTAAAATGGCATGTATAGGACTACCCTTTTTGTTGTTGGTCATGTACCCTTTGGTTTTGTATAAATTTGGATAGCCATGCGAAAATGGCTTATATATTTTGAGCATAATGTTATAATCATTTTGTATGTATATGGTTATTGAGAGGTGTGGATATGCTTGGCAATGATTGGCCATTGGAATGGTTAATCATGATCATACTTTGTGCTATATATGCTAAGGGGTTGGTTGAATCATGGAAACTATGTAATAGGTAAAGTCTACCTTAAAGGCAGATGCTGACAGCAGCAGTGGTGTGAATTTGAAAAATCACTAAAAATAGTAGGAATGGAATTAAATAGTGAAAAAAATTATGTAATCGAACCTTGATGAATCTACTTTCATATGGAAGAAACGAAACGGTCATATGAGTTGTATTTTAAGAGATATTTAAGTTTTCGTGGGACAGGGCCAGAGCGATTTCTGGATCCCCTGATCTGACTTTGGAAATTCATTATAAATTAACCAGAGATAATTAGAAGTCATTCCATATATGTATAGATTCCTTTTTGAGTTTAGTTTCATTAGAAACAAACGGCATAAGTATTGAAGCCCTATACAGGGAGATAGATAAGTCGTAATGCATGAAGGTCAGAGTAGTCGAACCCTGAAACAGGGGAGAATTTAGCTAATAAACTGTACTAATTGGCCCAACCAAAACTTCTAGAAAAACATTTTTAGATGGATATATGAGTCTAGTTTCAGGGAAAATTTACGAAACTGATTTTCGAGTTTTGGAACTCAAGATATGATTTTTAAGGTGACAGTGATGCATTTAGCTAGCTAGTCTGGAGATTTTTTAAAATGGACTGTAAATAAGTGAATTAAGTCTGTTAACCCCTCGTGTCCGACTCCGGCAACGGTCTCGGGTACGGGGTGTTACAGGCTGTGTAATCCACATGGCCAAGGCCACTTCTTGGCTATGTGGGCCCACATGGGCTGCAATATGGGCCGTGGGCCCACATGGGCCGCAATATGGGCCGTGGGCCCACATGGGCCGTGGGCCCATTTTCACTGTTTGACTGTTGAGGTTGCACAGGTCGTACGACACAACTGTGGATCTACTGTTGGGTCAGTATGTGTATCTAGACCCTGTAATTAATAAAATGACTATTATGCCCCTAGGAGATGTATGATTATGATTGAGTATGCCATTTTAAATATATTGATCACATGTATTGTGACAGCCTTAAAGTGACCCTAGTCGGAAAGTGGTTTCGGGACCACTAAACCGAGTCACCAAATTATTTGAATATGATATTTATTGTCTAAAATATGTGAATATGAAGGTGTGAAAGTTTTAAGCTTCGATTTAGTAAATTGCATGTGAATTTAGTCAATAGGACTTATGTGTGACACTTTTGAAATGTGGTAGGTCAAAACATAAGGATCTATTAGTGCATGTAATAAAAAAGGTGGACTTGCATGTCAATTTCCCCCCTAATTAGTAGTGGCCGGCCATGACAAATAGGGTGGACAAAGTGTGATGGGCAAAACAGGTCATAAACATGTTATGTTGGTGTTTCATGGGAGGAATGATAAAATAAGGAGCATGGTAATAAAATAATGGAAGGGAAAATGATGAAAACAAAGAAAAAAAAAGTGTCCATCCTTTTACATTTTTTGGCCTAAAGTTTTAAGGAGGAAGGAAGAAGGAAGGTGCTCTCTTGTTTCATGTTCGGCTTGGAAGAGGATTAGGAAGAGGTTCGACCATACTTGTATCTAGGTTAAGGTGTGTTGATGTTGTTCCATGAGATTCATGCATGCTTTTAGTTGTTAGCTTGAGTTCTACCTAGCCCATGGTTCAAATCTTTGCTATGTCATGGAGATGATATTCGGCTAAGGTGGATTGGTGTTGATGTCATTTGCATGCTAAAAGTGAAGCTTTGTAAGGATACATGTGAGGGTGGATTGATGACTTTTGAATTTTCTTTCTAGCATTTTTGAGTTAGACATTAAGTTCTTTGTTTAACCATGACCAAAATTGAAATGGTATGGTGTTTTGATGCATTCGGCCGTGGTAGGAAGTAGAAGAGAAATATGGTTGTTGTTCACGTTATTTGGATGAGAAATGGTAGTAAGGTGAAGTGCAATTGTTAGTGTTTGATTTACTAGTGTATACAGTTGTACTAGCCGAGTTTTGAAATTGAAAAAGGGCTTGAGCACCATGTGTGGTATTGAGATTGTTTGAGTAAATTCATAGTCATTTATATGATGAATTCGGTTGTAGATATACATACTTGAATAAGATGCACGCATGAATGAATAGATGGATTGGTGTTGCATGTGTTCGGTTATAGGTAAGCATGATGATGAATCTATCTTGACTTGGATAATCGGCTCAAGGAGAAATTGCTAAAGTGCTTAGAAATTGACATTAGGTTAATGATGTGTGTTTTCGATCATAAAGGTGCACATGAGGAAATGTTAGATTAATTGTATTAAATTACTCAATGTGATTAAAAATGCGTATGACCATTTTGTATTTGAGCTAAAAGTGGCCATATGACCTATCAAACTCCTTGTCATATTCGGCCATAAGCTAGCATAATGAGACTTTAATAAGTTAAATTTGTTTGAATTAGCTCAAGAGCTTAGAGGACCAAAATTGGATAAGGGAAAGGAAAAAGTGATCGAATAGCCGCCGAAATCGTTCGACAACATCCGTGGTAAGTTTTCGAGTAATGAAACTTAGATTATGATTCGATTAGATTATGTTATAAGCAAATCAAAATCATGCCCTTTGTATGTAGCTTTTGAGCTGAAAATGTTAATGCTTAATACGTGACTTGTGTTTGAACTCTAATTATGAAAATGAGATATAAATGTGTCATGATTTATTGATATGTGCGTGAATATTCGGATGATAACCGGGCTAAGTCCCGAAGGCATTTGCACTAGTGACTAGTTCCGGGCTAAGTCCCGAAGGCATTTGCGCGAGTTACTATATCCGGGTTAAGTCCCAAAGGCATTTTTGCGAGTTACTATATCCGGGCTAAGTCCCGAAGGCATTTGTGCGAGTTACTACATTCGGGCTATGTCCCGAAGGCATTCGAGCGAGTAGCTATATCTGGTTAAATCCCGAAGGTACCTGGCTTGGGAATGAGCGATCTTGCTGTAATAATTTCAATTAATACGCTCGTAAAAACCCAGCGATGAGGTATGTTTCGTATATGCATTGAATTGGTTGATTCCTTACAAATAGTATTCGCTCAGTCGATAAATGAGCTACCGGCCTTTGGCTAAATTGATCTTTTGTGTATGAATATAAGGGTCGGTAATGTGAAGTAAGTATGATATTGAGAATTTGTGCATATGAAATTATCCGTTTAGCCATACGAATGTTATACTTTAGTTGTGTCTAATTTCATGGCTCAAAACTTACTAAGCATTAAATGCTTACTCCGTTTCTTTGATTTTCTGTTTTATAGATTTTGGTTCGTCAGCTATCGGACTCGGGATTGTTGAAGTCGAAGTCGTCCACACTATCAAAGCCCCTTTTGGTACACTTTTGGTTGAACTTTGAAATGGCATGTATAGGACTACCCTTTTTGATGTTGGTCATGTACCTTTCGGTATTGTACAAATTTGGATAGCCATGCGAAAATGGCTTATATATATATTTGAGCATAATGTTATAATCATTTTGTATGTATATGGTTATTGAGAGGTGTGGATATGCTTGGCAATGATTGGCCATTGGAATGGTTAATCACGATCATACTTTGTGCTATATATGCTAAAGGGTTAGTTGAATCATGGAAACTATGTAATAGGTAAAGTCTACCTTAAAGGCAGATGCTGACAGCAGCAGTGGTGTGAATTTGAAAAATCACTAAAAATAGTAGGATTGGAATTAAATAGTGAATAAATTATGTAATCTAACCTTGATGAATCTACTTTCATATGGAAGAAACGAAACGGTCATATGAGTCATATTTTAAGAGATATTTAAGTTTTAGTGGGACAGGGCCAGAGCGATTTCTGGATCCCCTGATCTGACTTTGGAAATTCATTATAAATTAACCAGAGATAATTAGAAGTCATGCCATATATGTATAGATTCCTTTTTGAGTCTAGTTTCATTAGAAACAAATGGCATAAGTATTGAAGCCCTGTATAAGGAGTTATCTAAGTCGCAATGCAGGAAGGGTAGTGTAGTCAAACCCTGTAACAGGAGAGAATTTAACTAATAAACTGTACTAATTGGCTTGACCAAAAATTCTAGAAAACAATTTGTGGATGGATATATGAGTCTAGTTTCAGGGAAAAATCACGAAACTTATTTTCTAGTTTTGGAACTCAAGATATGATTTTTAAGGTGACTGTGACGCAGTTAGCCAGCTGTCTGGAAATTTTTAAAATGGACTGTGAACATACATGAATTATGTCTGTTAACACCTCGTGGTAGCTTCCGACAACGGTTCGGGTACGGGGTGTTACATGTATGATATTATGACATGATGCATGGTATGTTTCATGGGGATGGGATTTATTACGATTGGAGGAAGTGTACTGTACTGGCAGCTCTGCTGCAAATACTGGTTAGTGTCGTAACCAGTACTACTTGGAGTGTGGGGACGAGTGGGTTGATTTTATCCCCACATGGAGGGTAGAATTGGACGAGGATGGAGTGTAGAGGTTGGTTGGGTAGGATCTATTGATTTCATATCTGTATTGTACTATCACTGAGATGGCTCAGGCCCACACCGATACTGATACTGTGATGGGCTAAGGCCCTAACTGAAACTGAATTGTTACTGAATTGGGCTTAGGCCCAGACTGTGTATGCTCACTGATTGATTATCTTGATATGGGATTACACACTGAGTTTTCATAACTCACCCATCTGTTTATCTCTACAGATAGCCCCAGGCTTTGGTGGGTCGGTGCTACGAGGGACTCAAAGGTGGCCACACAACCGCACGGATTTCCTCATTGGGTTTTTAAATTATAAATAGTTTTATTATTGGGTAATTTTATTGTAATAAGGCCTTTTAAAAGTTTTTAAGCTTTAATTTGGGGTTTTATTTATTCAAATTTATATCTGTTAGTTGCAGGAAGCGGGTTTTCGAAAAGATAATTTTTTTTCAAAACACCACATTTACGCAACATGTTTTAAAAGCTTCCGCAAGAAATAATGTTTTAAAGTTAATAACAATTTAATATGATTAACTTTTGCCAACCAACTTAAGTTTTTGAGTGAGAACGAGATATTCTAAAATCTTCGTTAAGATCACAAAGAGGTTAAATATATAGAACAGGTTTTTCAATGATATTATACTTTGCGAAAAACACTTCAATGTAATATCGTTGGATTTAGCCATAACGTTCAAGCCGAGTTTGGGGTGTTATAAAATAACCTAGTGCAATGAGAAAAAGCATCAACAAAGATAAAAAAAAATTTGAACTAATACGATTAGGACCCTAAATATCTGAATGAACAATACCAAATAAAAAGGAAGTTCTAGAGTTTATTTGCTTTGGAAAGGAAACATGAGTAGGTCTTCCAAGTGGACCCGACTCGCATTCTAAAGAAGATGATTTCAAAAGACCAGGAACCATCTTTTGAAGTTTTGAAAGACTAGGATGACCCAAACAATTATTTAGAAGATAAACAACCAAGGCTTTAGGTGTAGCAAGGTTTGGGTAGTATAATCTGTAACACCCCTTACCCCGTCTGATCGTCGGACCCGAGTAATAGGATGCCATGAGCAAAAAACCAAACAAGGTACATGTGACACCCCTAATTTGACCCTAGTCGGGAAGTGGTTTCGGAACCGCTAAACCGAGTTGCAGAAATAATTGAATATAATATTTTATGTCTATTATATGTATATATGCATGTGTGAAAATTTCATGTTTGAATTTTGTTAATTGTAAGTGAATTTTATTAACTAGGACTTATGTGAGAAAAATTAGAAATGTGTTAGGCAAATGTGAAGTGGCCTATTAATGCATGTTATGAAAATGATGGGTTTGCATGTCAAATTACCCAAAATTTGAGCTAGTGGCCGGCCATGCTATGGGTGGAAACATGTTGGGAACATGTTGGCCTAGTGTGTTATGTTAGAAAGAATAAATAAAGGGTTAGTAATTAAGTAATGAAAAGGGAGGGGTGATGAAAACAAAGTTGTCTCATCCATCCCCCCCTCCATTTGCCGTAACTAGACAAAGAAAAGAAAAAAAAAAGAGAAAGGGTGTTCATCCTTTAACACCTTGGCCGAAAATTTGAAGGAGGAAGGAAGAAGAAAGGTTGAAGAGATTCGGCCATGCATGTAACTAGACTAAGGTATGTTTGATGATGTTCCATGAGATGCATGCATGTTTTAGTTGTTAGTTTGAGTTCTACCTAGCCCATGGTCTAAATCTTGCTATGTGATGGAGATGATATTCGGCCATGGGTGTTGTCTTTCTTGGTTGGTGTTTTGATGTTGTGGTGATGAGGCATGAAGATGATTGAGCTTGAGTGTTTAATAAAAAGGTTTGGATGTGAGAGTGTGTGAGGAGTAGAAATGAGGGGTCTTAGAAACTTCATGAAGGTTCGGCCATGGTGCTTCAATATTGCACTTGTGTTTAACCCTAGGATTAATTAGTTATATGGTTAGTATGGGTATGGGTGACCGAATATGAGAGCATGAATAGATGGAGAGTTTGGTGAATCGATATGTGGTAAATGTTAAGTGTTAAATGAGATAGAAATGATAGATTAATGTTGCACATTCGGCTATAGTTAGGCATGTTGATGATCTTATCTTGACTTAGATAATTAGGCATAAAAGGGTGGTAATGAGGTTGAGGTTGTTGAATGGTTAGTTGGGTAACAAATGAAGCATTCGGCCATCACTTGGGAGCTTATGTGATGTTGAGTTTAAAATTAGCAAAGGTGATTACCGAATGTCCAAGTATGCATATGCATGTGTGATTAGATTATTGATAGTATGGTAATTGCATGAGGTTATTAGCCGAATAGCTAAGAACATAAAGTAGCAAGATGAAAATTTTACCATGTCGTTTCGTATGTCATAAAATCATTAAAATGTGGATACCAATATATGTAGCAAAGCGGTTAAATGAGTTAATTTATTTGTTTAAGCTCAAGACTCTAAAGGAGAGGCGTCCAACAAGGGAAAGGAAAAAGTGATCGAATAGCCGCCGAAATTGTTCGACCACATCCGAGGTAAGTTTTAAGTGATTAAACGTTGAGTAAATTCAATTATAATAGGACATGATGAGTTGATTTAATAAGATATGATGTGGCCATGATATGTTCTAAGCTCAAATGGTAAGTTCTTAAGTGTTTGAGCTTGGGAATTCAAGGGTAATTTGAAATAGTCTGCTTAGGACAGCAGCAGTAACGTGACTTTAGAAAATCACCATAAATTTATGGATTTGAATTAGAGGCTGAATGAGACATGAAATTAAAGCTTAATGAGTCTAGTTTCTTATAAAAGAAACCGTGTAAGCAAAGGAATTTCCGATAATGAGATACTTAAAGTTGTGTGAGACAGCGCAGAATAACACTGTAATCCTCTGTTCTGTTTTTAGAAAATCATTATAAATTGTAAAAAAATGGTTATAAGATAAAATTTATATGCTTAGACTCCTTAATGAGTCTAATTTCAAATGAAATCAAATACAACACATTTTGAATTCTGTAAAATGAGAAATTTGATTCGTAGTGAAGAGTGGTCAGATTAGTCAAACAGTGAAACAGGGGAAACTTTAAGAAAAATCTGGTATTGATTGGCCAAACCTAAAATTCTGGAAATTTTATGGATGGAAGATATACGAGTCTATATTCAGGAAAAATTAACGGAAAGTGATTTGGAGTTTTGTAGCTCCAGTCATAAATAATTTAGTGACTATTGCTCAGGAAAAACAGCTTGTGCTGAATTTGAGATTATGTTGTGAACCTTGATAAACTTGTTTTAGTTGCTCACAAGCTATTGATTAAACCCATACTTGAATTCTAAATCGTGATATTGTAAGTTTATGAGTATTCGAATATGAAATGATAGTATGGCCTAATGGCCGATGTGATGAATGTGAAAGTGTATATATGTGATAAGGCCTAATGGCCGATGTGATGAATGTAAAAGTGTATATATGTGATAATGCTTAATGGCCGATGTGATGAATGTGAAAGTGTATATATGTGATAAGGCCTAATGGCCGATGTGATGAATGTGAAAGTGTATATATGTGATAATGCCTAATGGCCGATGTGATGAATGTGAAAGTGTATATATGTGATAATGCCTAATGGCCGATGTGATGAATGTGATAATGCCTAATGGCCTATGTGATGAATGTGAAAGTGTATATATGTGATAAGGCCTAATGGCCGATGTGATGAATGTGAAAGTGTATATATGTGATAAGGCCTAATGGCCGATGTGATGAATGTGAAAGTGTATATATATGTGATAGGGCCTAATGGCCGATGTGATGAATGTGAAAGTGTATATATATGTGATAGGACCTAATGGCCGATGTGATGAATGTGAAAGTGTATATATATATGATAGGGCCTAATGGTCGATTCCTGAAGGGCATTTGTGTCAGTACTATATCCGGGTTAAAACCCCGTAGGCTTTATGCGAGAATATTATCACTGATTAATGTCCGTAAGCTTCGTGCTCGTACTATATCCGAGCTCTAAAGACCCGATGACTACGTGTGGGGATTTTGTCCGGGTAAGACCCGATAACTTCGTGTGGAGATTATGTCCGAGTAAGACTTCGTAATAAGAATTGGTTATAAATATATTCAATGCGAAAGGTTAAACAGGTATGTACTCTAAGTTTATATGTGAGCTTGATTTGCACTAAATCATAAGGTAGTTATGTGACGCATACGAGAGCAATCTATGAGACTATTCCTATGATTATGTGACATCGGATCAGAGTGAGAGGTTATGTGAAATCATACGATATATCTATGTCACTTGAGCTCACTATTATGTGAAAGTTTATCTGCCTATTGTATATGATGAGATGTGCATATTCGGTAAAGGGATGGTATGCCCGAAGGAAGAGGGAAATAAAAATACGAACAACTATGTTATAATTTGATTGTTATCTGTTGACACTGCTTAAAACTTACTAAGCATTGTAATGCTTACTCCGTTTACTCTGTTTCCTCTGTTTTATAGATCTCATTGCGAAGCTACAGGCTCGGGGATCGTCAGCAACTAGTCACACTATCACTATCCACTGTTTGGTACTGCTATGTTTTGGATTATCTTATGGCATGTATAAAATAGACTAGTGGCGGAAGAATATTTTGGTTAATGTATATAGTCATGCAAAAATGGCTTATATATGTTTGAGCATAATGTTATAATCATTTGGTATGGAATGGTTAATCACTATCATAATTTGTGCTATTTATGCTAAATGGGCTAGTTGAATCATGGAAACTATGAAATAGGTAAAGTCTACCTTAAAGGCAGATGCTGGCAGCAGCAGTGATGTAGATTTAGGAAAATCACTAAAAATAGTAGGATTGGAATTAAATAATGAATAAATTATGTAAACGAACCTTGATGAATCTATTTTCATAGGAAAGTAACCAAACGATCATATGGACAGTATGTTAAGAGATATTCAGGTTCTCGTGAGACAGGGCCAGAACGGTTTCTGGATTCCCTGTTCCGACTTTGGAAATTCATTATAAATTAACCAGAGATAATTAGGAGTCATGCCATATATTTATAGATTCCTCTCTGAGTCTAGTTTCTACAGAAACAAACGGCATCAGTATTGAAGCTCTGTGCAGGGAGATATCCAAGTCGTAATGCACAAAGGTCAGTGTAGTCGATCCCTGTAACATGGGAGACTTTGACTAATAAACTATACTATTTGGCCCAACCAAAAATTCTAGAAAAAAATATGTAGATGGGAATATGAGTCTATTTTCAGGGAAAATTTACGGAACTGGATTTCAAGTTTCAGAACTCAAGATATAATTTTTAAAGCGACTAGTACGCAGACTGGCAGCTTGTCTGGTAATTTTTTTTTAAGTGGTTTGAAGTCTGTTAACACCTCGTGTTCGACTCCGGCGACGGCCTCGGGTTTGGGGTGTTACATTTGATTGGTATCAGAGCTACGATTTAGTCGATTCTAGGACTAACGTAGCACGCGTGAGTCTATTTATACATGCCATAAAGTGATAAAATGATAGTGTGATGATTTTTGGCTATTAAAATGTGTTTGCTGTATTGTAATGAATCTTGATCCCGATCGAGCTGTAGCGAGCTTCTGACTATGAGAATTTGCGATATAACTTCATTTAGATATGCCTAAATTATTAAGTTGATCAGGTACGTATCATGTACTCGTATTTGAATTTCGATTTGGATTGAATTATAAGGGTATAAGTGATGCAATTTTGAAGGAGTGTTATGACTATAAATGTGATTTTTGTATGTGGCTATGGAACTGGAAGTTGAATGGTCGATAAGCATGTTGTGTTTGTATTCAAGTAATGTAAATGATATACTAATGTGTATTGCTATATGTGTATATGTATGTAGAGACGAAATTGTCGAATGTAAAAAGGCAGTGAAGCGTATAGAGTGGTTGGTTTTCAGCACTAAGTGTGCGGGCAAGAAGTGTTCACGGTTGTGAGATTGGCACTAAGTGTGCGGGCAATAAGTGTTCACGGTTGTGAGATTGGCACTAAGTGTGCAGGCTTGAAATGCATGGCACTAAGTGTGCGAGTTTAAAGTACATGGCACTAAGTGTGCGTGGTTGATTATTAAGCACTATGTGTGTGAACCCACTATATATATATATTTTCTATCAATTATTTATATTAAGGGTACGACCTTACCAAGTCGATTTCGGACAGCGGAAAGGGGTAAGTTCTTGAGTAATAGAGCTTAAATTATGATTTGATTAGATCATGTTTAAGCAAATCAAAATCATGCTCTTTGTGTGTGGCTATTCAGCCGAAATTGCAGGAATGATAAGTGTCTTGTGTTTGAGTTTTGCTAATGAAAATGAAATACGAATGTGTCATGATTTATTGTTAAATGTGCATGGTTATTCGAATGATGTCCGGGCTAAGTCCCGAAAGCTTTGTGCTAAGTGACCATATCCGGACTAAGATCCGAAGGCATTGGTGCGAGTTACTAAATCCGGGCTAAGTCCCGAAGAGCATTCATGCTAGTGATGTATCCGGGCTAAGTTCCGAAGAGCATTCATGCTAGTGATATATCCGGGCTAAGTCCCGAGGAGCATTCGTGCTAGTGATGTATCCGGGCTAAGTTCCGAAGAGCATTCGTGCTAGTGATATATCCGTGCTAAACCCCAAAGAGCATTCGTGCTGGTGTCATATCCGGGCTAGGTCCCGAAGAGTAATCATGCTGGTGACGTGTATTCGGGCCTTCGTGCCTAGTAGGCTTCGTGCCGGTAATTTGAGCAAAGTTTAAGTGCTCATTACTATACGAATTCAAATTTAAATGAGATGATATGTTTAAAAGTGTACATACATGATGTTTATAGACTTGGTTAAGTCATTTCAATGTGTATTAACGAATGAATAAGAGCACTATGTATGTGAATGATTAGAGGCACTGTGTGTGTGCGAATTCCTTTAACCGAGCACTATGAGTGCGAGATCGATCAGTGGGCACTAAGTGTGTGAAGTGGAGTTCATGTAAGACCTCGTTTGGGACGAAGGCATTGATTTGAGATAGTGTGTAAGACCATGTCTAGGACATGGCATCGGCTCGATATGTGAGAATATGTAAGACCATATCTAGGATATGGCATTGTAAGAGCTATATGTGCTATTGCTGAATGGACACTATTTTGTTAATCTTGTTCAAGAAATTATTTTGATTAAGTTTCGACATTCGAAAGTTTGAAAGAATTTTTGATGAATGTTGATAATTTTGGATATACGAGTTATGCGCTAGAATAAATCTCATGCCAGTGTATTATATTAGGCTTTATGCCTATTCTACTGTATACGGGTAACGTTAACTATGATTGAATGTGCTAAATGAACTAAATGTTCAGGTACGTGGAAGTTGACTTTTCTTTTGGAAATGAGTTTAGTTGAATATTGAGATGTGATAAAGTTATAAAGGATATTTATTGGGATGTTTGAGTATATGTGTACTTTCGGTTAGGTTACAGCTTATTCATGAATGAAAATGTGGGTTACAAATATGTGGGTTGATGATGTGAATTATACATGTTAATATGTGCTCAATATGTGTTTGAAATGCATTTGTGAATTAAGTTAAGTGATTATTGCTTATGAAATCAAGAAAATGAGATATATGTGCATACTTGTAGAAATGTTTATGTATTTTTTTTAAGATAAGAAAATGATTTTATGGATCGATGCGAAATCAGTAATGAATTACAATTGCTATCGATGAGCTAATGTTTATATGGATATAATTCAATAAGAGGACGTTATCCTAAACTATACATCGGTAGAAATTTTCGAAGACGAAAATCCCTAAAGGGGGGAAGAGTTGTGACACCCCTAATTTGACCCTAGTTGGGAAGTGGTTTCGGGACCGCTAAACCGAGTTGCAGAAATAATTGAATATAATATTTTATGTCTATTATATGTATATATGCATGTGTGAAAATTTCATGTTTGAATTTTGTTAATTGTAAGTGAATTTTATTAAATAGGACTTATGTGAGAAAAATTAGAAATGTGCTAGGCAAATGTGAAGTGGCCTATTAATGCATGTTATGAAATGATGGGTTTGCATGTCAAATTACCCAAAATTTGAGCTAGTGGCCGGCCATGCTATGGGTGGAAACATGTTGGGAACATGTTGGCCTAGTGTGTTATGTTAGAAAGAATAAATAAAGGGTTAGTAATTAAGTAATGAAAAGGGAGGGGTGATGAAAACAAAGTTGTCTCATCCTTTAACACCTTGGCCGAAAATTTGAAGGAGGAAGGAAGAAGAAAGGTTGAAGAGATTCAGCCATGCATGTAACTAGACTAAGGTATGTTTGATGATGTTCCATGAGATGCATGCATGTTTTAGTTGTTAGTTTGAGTTCTACCTAGCCCATGGTCTAAATCTTGCTATGTGATGGAGATGATATTCGGCCATGGGTGTTGTCTTTCTTGGTTGGTGTTTTGATGTTGTGGTGATGAGGCATGAAGATGATTGAACTTGAGTGTTTAATAAAAAGGTTTGGATGTGAGAGTGTATGAGGAGTAGAAATGAGGGGTCTTAGCAACTTCATGAAGGTTCGGCCATGGTGCTTCAATATTGCACTTGTGTTTAACCCTAGGATTAATTAGTTATATGGTTAGTATGGGTATGGGTGACCGAATATGAGAGCATGAATAGATGGAGAGTTTGGTGAATCGATATGTGGTAAATGTTAAGTGTTAAATGAGATAGAAATGATAGATTAATGTTGCACATTCGGCTATAGTTAGGCATGTTGATGATCTTATCTTGACTTAGATAATTAGGCATAAAAGGGTGGTAATGAGGTTGAGGTTGTTGAATGGTTAGTTGGGTAACAAATGAAGCATTCGGCCATCACTTGGGAGCTTATGTGATGTTGAGTTTAAAATTAGCAAAGGTGATTACCGAATGTCCAAGTATGCATATGCATGTGTGATTAGATTATTGATAGTATGGTAATTGCATGAGGTTATTAGCCGAATAGCTAAGAACATAAAGTAGCAAGATGAAAATTTTACCATGTCGTTTCGTATGTCATAAAATCATTAAAATGTTGATACCAATATATGTAGCAAAGCGGTTAAATGAGTTAATTTATTTGTTTAAGCTCAAGACTCTAAAGGAGAGGCGTCCAACAAGGGAAAGGAAAAAGTGATCGAATAGCCGCCGAAATTGTTCGACCACATCCGAGGTAAGTTTTAAGTGATTAAACGTTGAGTAAATTCAATTATAATAGGACATGATGAGTTGATTTAATAAGATATGATGTGGCCATGATATGTTCTAAGCTCAAATGGTAAGTTCTTAAGTGTTTGAGCTTGGGAATTCAAGGGTAATTTGAAATAGTCTGCTTAGGACAGCAGCAGTAACGTGAATTTAGAAAATCACCATAAATTTATGGATTTGAATTAGAGACTGAACGAGACATGAAATTAAAGCTTAATGAGTCTAGTTTCTTATAAAAGAAACCGTGTAAGCAAAGGAATTTCCGATAATGAGATACTTAAAGTTGTGTGAGACAGCGCAGAATAACACTGTAATACTCTGTTCTGTTTTTAGAAAATCATTATAAATTGTAAAAAAATGGTTATAAGATAAAATTTATATGCTTAGACTCCTTAATGAGTCTAATTTCAAATGAAGTCAAATACAACACATTTTGAATTCTGTAAAATGAGAAATTTGATTCGTAGTGAAGAGTGGTCAGATTAGTCAAACAGTGAAACAGGGGAAACTTTAAGAAAAATCTGGTATTGATTGGCCAAACCTAAAATTTTGGAAATTTTATGGATGGAAGATATACGAGTCTATATTCAGGAAAAATTAACGGAAAGTGATTTGGAGTTTTGTAGCTCCAGTCATAAATAATTTAGTGACTATTGCTCAGGAAAAACAGCTTGTGCTGAATTTGAGATTATGTTGTGAACCTTGATAAACTTGTTTTAGTTGCTCACAAGCTATTGATTAAACCCATACTTGAATTCTAAATCGTGATATTGTAAGTTTATGAGTATTAGAATATGAAATGATAGTATGACCTAATGGCCGATGTGATGAATGTGAAAGTGTATATATGTGATAAGGCCTAATGGCCGATGTGATGAATGTGAAAGTGTATATATGTGATAAGGCCTAATGGCCGATGTGATGAATGTGAAAGTGTATATATGTGATAATTCCTAATGGCCGATGTGATGAATGTGAAAGTATATATATGTGATAATGCCTAATGGCCGATGTGATGAATGTGAAAGTGTATATATGTGATAAGGCCTAATGGCCGATGTGATGAATGTGAAAGTGTATATATATGTGATAGGGCCTAATGGCCGATGTGATGAATGTGAAAGTGTATATATATGTGATAGGGCCTAATGGCCGATGTGATGAATGTGATAAGTCCCAAAGGGCATTTGTGTTAGTACTATATCCGGGTTAAAACCCCGCAGGCTTTATGCGAGAATATTATCACTGATTAATGTCCGTAAGCTTCGTGCTCGTACTATATCCGAGCTCTAAAGACCCGATGACTACGTGTGGGGATTTTGTCCGGGTAAGACCCGATAACTTCGTGTGGAGATTATGTCCGGGTAAGACTTCGTAATAAGAATTGCTTATAAATATATTCAATGCGAAAGGTTAAACAGGTATGTACTCTAAGTTTATATGTGAGCTTGATTTGCACTAAATCATAAGGTAGTTATGTGACGCATACGAGAGCAATCTATGAGACTATTCCTATGATTATGTGACATCGGATCAGAGTGAGAGGTTATGTGAAATCATACGATATATCTATGTCACATGAGCTCACTATTATGTGAAATTTTATCTGCCTATTGTATATGATGAGATGTGCATATTCGGTAAATGGATGGTATGCCCGAAGGAAGAGGGAAATAAAAATACGAACAACTATGTTATAATTTGATTGTTATCTGTTGACACTGCTTAAAACTTACTAAGCATTGTAATGCTTACTCCGTTTACTCTGTTTCCTCTGTTTTATAGATCTCATTGCGAAGCTACAGGCTCGGGGATCGTCAGCAACTAGTCACACTATCACTATCCACTGTTTGGTACTGCTATGTTTTGGATTATCTTATGGCATGTATAAAATAGACTAGTGGCGGAAGAATATTTTGGTTAATGTATATAGCCATGCAAAAATGGCTTATATATGTTTGAGCATAATGTTATAATCATTTGGTATGGAATGGTTAATCACTATCATAATTTGTGCTATTTATGCTAAATGGGCTAGTTGAATCATGGAAACTATGAAATAGGTAAAGTCTACCTTAAAGGCAGATGCTGGCAGCAGCAGTGATGTAGATTTGTAAAAATCACTAAAAATAGTAGGATTGGAATTAAATAATGAATAAATTATGTAAACGAACCTTGATGAATCTATTTTCATAGGAAAGTAACGAAATGATCATATGGACAGTATGTTAAGAGATATTCAGGTTCTCGTGAGATAGGGCCAGAACAGTTTCTGGATTCCCTGTTCCGACTTTGGAAATTCATTATAAATTAACCAGAGATAATTAGGAGTCATGACATATATGTATAGATTACTCTCTGAGTCTAGTTTCTATAGAAACAAACGGAATCAGTATTGAAGCTCTGTGCAGGGAGATATCCAAGTCGTAATGTGCAAAGGTCAGTGTAGTCGATCCCTGTAACATGGGAGACTTTGACTAATAAAATCTACTAGTTGGCCAGACCAAAAATTCTAGAAAAAAATATGTAGATGGGAGTATGAGTCTAGTTTCAGAAAAAATTTATGGAACTGGATTTCGAGTTTCAGAACTCAAGATATAATTTTTAAAGCGACTAGTACGCAGACTGGCAGCTTGTCTGGGAAATTTTTTTTAAGTGGTTTGAAGTCTGTTAACACCTCGTGTTCGACTCCGGCGACGGCCTCGGGTTCGGGGTGTTACAGTACATATAAGTTATTAATTAGAATCTCAATTGATTATAATTAAATCACATTCAATCAAATATAATAATAACATGTAATCTTTATGTACATAATCATGAAATCCAAGCATGAAATAGGGTTGATTGTAAAATTTCAACATTTTAAAGTTAGTATCAATATTTAATTTCTTGTTATTGATACTGTTTCAATACTTTAGTTGGTATCAATACCAAATCAAGGTTATGTTTGTTTACAGAAACAAGGGTATCAATATTTATTTTTGGGTATCAATATTTATTTTTGGGTATCAATATTTTATGAAAAAGTATCAATACTTGCATAAGTCTCGATACCATTTTGGCATTCTGTTAGTTTTAAAAATTTTTCATATGTCCAAGTATTGATACCGAATGTCAAAATATCGATACTTGAGCTCAGTAATGGTAAATTACTATCTTTAAATGTCCATTTCATGCCCAATTCACATAATAATAAATAGTTAACTATATCAACCAAAGGCATATCTTAATATCACCTACACAATCAATCTAAATGTCTAACCAATGTGCCTTCAATGGCACCTCAATATCAAGCCAAATATTCAAGCATTCAACATTTGATTTCATACAAGCTTTATAACCTAAGTACTTAAACTACCAAATCTTTTTCAAACATAGTAATATAAACAAGAACTTACCAACTCCTTGATAAGCTTAAACTAAGCATACAACTATCAACTCACATCTAAGCATCAACCAAAACAAAAGGTTTAGCATGTTAATATCTCATATATGAAGATTTTAAGCGTACAATCTAAGCAATCTATCAAATCATCGACAAAATGACCATTGTCACCACGCTTATACCAAATTACATATTCATAAAAGAACAACAAAATTCAATATGATCATAAAGCATAAAAATCCTAGGTACATACCAAAAACCAGAATGAATATATCACCAATGATTGAGTCTGGGATTTTTTACTAGATGATGAATCGACGATCAAGACATAAAGTACCTAACCTACACACGAAGAAAAAGAAAACTATACACAGAGTATAACTCAACGGTATTTCTATAATTCGAATTTTTAAGCATAAAAGTGGTCATTAAAATGTAAATTTTAAATCAAGTGATAACATGCAATATAACCATTTATTAATACTAAATTACCAATTCTTTGATCACAACCAATTCATCATACTAATATCATTACATGGCAAATATGTCCCATTTTACATATGATAACTCAATTCATACATAGACATATCCCATCCAAGCTTTCAATTTCATATAAATTCATTGATCATCACTATTCATTATTCACATTTCCATCCACCAAATTGTTTTCTATTTCACATTTCAAGTCTATTCCATATCATTTGTTATTTCAATATCATTTCCTATTTCAACATCATTTTCCATTTCAATGTTATTATCTTGATTTTATTGTTTATTTCCCTATTAACATGACTCAAAATCTACCAGATATACAGATCCAACCAACACACCAGTTTGACACCCAGTGCGTCATCGGATAAATCCTATCGCACCCCAAAATTGGGCCTAGGACTTTTGAGGGTAGATTGGGAATTTTGGCTCGGAGTAGGTTTCGAAAATTCTGAGGTGTGGTAAGCCGAAATTATTTTAGATTATTGATTTTGAAAAATTAAATCAAATTTTGAAACTAAGGTTGAAAAAATCATTAATTTTAAATTAAGGATTGTTTTTTAAAGGGTTCAATTTAGGAGTAACTTCGAAGTAATAATACCAGAGATTGAAAATTGACCTATTTTCCCCCTCCACCTATATCAAACTCACGATACTTCTACATCTTTTTTTAATTGTCGTCCCTTGCTCTCCCAAACCCCAATCACTCAATTTTATTTTACAAACTTCATTCCTTTGATTTCTCTCACCCAATCCATAATTCTCCATAGAATTTCAAGAAAACACCCAAAGCATGTCATTTTTCAATTTTATGGGTTTTCTAGATTTTCAACTAAACTTCTGTTTTTCTTCCATCGAAGGTAACAATGCATCTTTCTATTAGCTTTAAATGTTATTTGGTCTTTTAAATAGAGTTTTTACCCATTAAACCTAATGTTTTGAATAAAAGCTTAAATTTGGGCCATTAATGGTGTATTTTGAGATTTTGAATAAAAACAAGGTTTCAAAGTGTTTTTTTTCATTAGTTTTAATGTGATTAGAAGGTTTCTAAACATTCCTTAAATTTTCGTTAAAGAATTTAAATGTTTTAATGAATTTTCATGAAAATTGTCATTGTATGTCAAAATTTCGGATCCATGAATTTGTATAGTTTTGTATAGTTTGAAGGTTGGGAATTTTTCTTAAATATATAGTTAGATGATTGAAATCGATTATAGGTAATTGGAATGAGTAAAGATTTTTGAATTTCAAGTTTGTTAGTTGAAATTTCAGTTTCATAAGGAATAAAACTTAGGCTTGCATTTTTTGTTGGTTTAGGTGAGTATTTGATTGCTAATTGATGGTGTATGTTGTGTGGTTATTATGCGTGAAGCATCGGAACTGTTGGAGCCTTCTACGAGCAAGGAGAAAGGTAAGGAAAAGCTAGTTTAAGCTTTCGGCAATTAGGCAAAAGCATAACTAATGAGTGTTTGGAATTGCTACTTGTAGACATGATTCATAGTGTGAATTGGGAGCTTAAGAATAGCCTAAACTAGTATCCTAAGTTCCAAGTGTAATTTTTCTATGTCCCTTGTTTTATTCTGGTAAGTTATGTTATTATGTGAATAATTGTGGATTAATTATTATGGTACGATATTGCGTTATTAGATATGTGTGATGAATATTGTGAATTGTGTTATGTTGTGTTGTGGGCATGATATACATGCCAAAATAACGGTGATAATGATATGCTTATTTAGGAATGTAAGTGGAATTTCAGTAAGTGCATATGTGTTGAATTGTGGAATATGATATTATTATGACAAGTAATATGTGAGTATACTTGTATGTGATATATGATGTGTTAATTTAATGCACATATATGTGGTCCGAAATGTGAATTTAATAAGCATACATTGTGTACAAGTTTGTGATGTAAATTGATAAATATGAACAGAGATGATGTGCATTAAATTAGTAATTATGGATATTTTGGCATTGTGATCTCTTGATCATCGCTGGATATAGTTGGCACACCATAGGATTGTGAGTACTCACCCCTTACCCATATTCAACGCCAGAACAGGGTATGAGGCATAACGACTTACTACATAAGCTTTCACACAATTCTGAGTCATAAATTTTCGTCCAAATTAAAATCATTCACATTTAAACACAAAGTCTCTAATACGAACCTATGAGGCCCAAAACATACTTTGGAAGTGGTTTGGGACTAAACCGACAACTCAAGGAATTTTTACAAAACTCAGAAAATTTTTTTACTTTAAATAGGGGTCACACGCTAGTGTGGACAGGCCGCGTGGTCACACACGCCTGTGTCCCTAACCCATGTAACTCTCTATTTTGCAATGCATGAACAAACTAAGGTCACATGGCCAAGTCACACGCCCGTGTACTAGGCCGTGTGGAAATTTAATTTTCATAAAATAGGTGCAGACTTCACACGCCCAGGACACACGCCCATGCCTGAGGCAATGTCATGGCCAAAACATTTTGTTTCTACTCGTGTGCTCAATTCTGAGCATTCTATTTCCCAAAAGTTAGGTGCAGGGGACTCATGGCCAAAACACATGCCCATGAGGTAGACCGTGTGTCACACACGGCCTAAACACACGCTCGTGTGTCTACCCGTGTGGACAAAATAAAGACTATTTACCAAGCCATTTGCCACCCTTATTTACACCTACACTTACATCAATTCAATAGCACAATTCATGGCATGCTGTGGCAAACAAAACACCCACAATCATAGCTAAAACATATCATTTCATTATCAACACTTAGCATACTTACAACATCATATTCTACCAAACCAAATCATACCAATCTCACAACCACAAGTATCAACATTAATACCTTCATAAAGCAAATTTTTGTTTAAGTCTTCTAACACATCAAAATACCAACTTAACCATTCAATAGCAAAACCAAAGAGCCACATTCAACCATTCATTAAGCATACCATGACCACATCACTAAAGACATTGGCACATATATGAATATACTTTGGCTTACAAACATGTTAGCCAAAATAAGCCAATTTACATGGCCAAATATCAAAACAAGCCTTTGACAATTACAAGCCAATCCATTTGGCCAAATCAAATGACACATATAAAAAAAATGAACAAGTCCCTATACATGCCATACTTTCAAAAAACTAAGATCATCAATACCCAAAAATGAGAGTTTGATAGTGTGATTCGAATCTCCGACCTATAAAACATGGAAAAATAAACGGAGTAAGCTATATAGCTTAGTAAGTTCGTATGCAAGAAATAAGCAACCTTACCATGCATATAACATTTAAATATTATAACATAATTCAATGCAAATTTACCATAGTCTCATGATCATAACTTTTTCCACCACAAAGCTTACCTTATATTCATTGTTTCAAGCATTTAATAAACATGGGCTTTATGTACATACCTGAACCATCTCAAAATGAATTTACACATATTCTTATCTTAGACATAACCGTGAACCAATCGGAATAATAATGTCAAATACCCGGGATTTTTTGCACACCAAGTGCCACATACGTAGCCAATGCTACCTCAATCTCATATCACATAATCGCTCCCTCTCGAGCTATCAACAGGCCTGCACACACAAGCTGTCAGTCAAGACATAGCTACGCAATGCTTCTCACATAAGCTATCAAGTAACCACAACATATGCCGATATACTCAGCCACCGGTAGGACATACAAAACCAGCACCCGGATCACATAATCAAAGAACACATAATGACCCTAGTGACATGTCACTTGTATCCTAATCTATTCCTAAGGTTCAACGGGATTTCTTACTTGCCAAATTTTCATCGAACTCATTCGTAGAATTATACTCATTCTCATAATCAAACATACAATTGATTAAAGCATTTAACTACAATTACTGTAAAGCTTATTTTTAACATACGGACTTCCCTCAGTACAAAATGGCTAATAATTCGATTTAGTCCACAACCTTGTTCTTTCCCCGATTTAGGTCAGAACCTCTTCTTTCTTGATCTATAATATCAAATATAAGTCATTCAATCATCACATTATTCAATTTAGTCCCACAAACACCTTATGGCAAAAATTATATTTTTCCCCTAACTTTTTAACTTTTTACATTTTAGTCCCTAGGCTCATAAAATGATTTTCATTCAATTTCATCACACCCAAGCCTACCCAAACCTATTCCTTGCTCCTAACAGCCCATATTTTTCATTTATTCACATTTTTACACACATTTTATAACTTTAACAAATAGGTCCCTATTTGACTTTTTCATCAGAAATCACTTGGTAAATGCTGTTTATCTAACACCAAACATGCATTTTCGACCATTAAACATCAAAAAACACAAATATTTAACATGGGTAAAATTTTAGACTTCGATTTTCTTTCAAATTAGTCCTTAGAATAGCTAAATAAAGTTACAACATTCACAAAAACATAAAAATCATTAAAAATGAGACAAAGACGAACTTACAATTGAGCTTGAAAGCTTGGCCAAAACCCTAACTATGGTGACCCTTCAATTTTCGGCTAAGGGGACTAAATTGGAAAGATGGACATATTTTATTTGATTTATTTTGTTGTTATTAACCAAATGACCAAAATGCCCTTAATGCCAAACTTTGAAATTTCACCTAACTAGGTCCATTTTTGTCCAACTTAGAGCATAATGGTCTAATTACCATTTAAGGACCCCCAATTTAAAATTTTATAGCAATTAGACACCTCTAGCTTCTAAAACACATATTTTGCACCTGTTGCAATTTAGTCCTATTGTCAAATTGGACAATCTATCGATATAATTTCTTAACGGAATTTTCACATAATCATTCAATCATACTGTAGACCTTGAAGTAATAATAAAATTAACATTTCTACTTCGGGTGTGTGGTCTTAAAACCACTGTTCTGATTTGACCCAAAAACGAGTTATTACAACTCTCCCCCCTTTAAAGAATTTTGTCCCCGAAAATCTTACCAGAAAAAAAGTTTGGGTATTGTTTCTCATAGCTTCCTCGGTTTCCCATGTAGCTTCTTCGACCCCATGTCTTTGCCACAAAACTTTCACTAGGGCTATATTTTTATTTCTCAGCTATTTAACTTTCCGGGCAAGGATCTTGATCAGTTCTTCATCATAAGTCATATCGGGTCGAATCTCAACCTCAATTGGTGAAATCACATGAGATGGATCTGATCGATATCATCACAACATAGACACATGATACATGTTGTGGATCCTTTCCAATTCTATTGGTAAAGGTAACCGATATGCCACCGGCCCTATTCTTTTAATAACCTCATACGGACCAATGAAGTACAGACTCAGTTTACCCTTGCAACCGAATCTAAGGATTTTCTTCTATGGAGACACTTTCAAAAATACCTTATCATCGACTTGAAATTCAATTTCTTTTTGTTTTAGATCCGCGTATGATTTCTGTGTATCTGAAGCTACTTTCAAACAATTATGAATTACTTTCACTTTCTCTTCGGTTTCTCTAATCAAATGAACCCCGTGAGTCTGTCTCTCACTGAGCTCAGTCCAGTACAACGGAGTTCGACACTTGTGACCATATAGTGCCTCATACGGTGCCATCTTTATACTTGACTAAAAGTTGTTGCTATGAGCAAATTTGAGTAAAGGTAGATATTTTTCCCAACTACCTTCAAACTCTAAAACATAACAGCGAAGCATATCTTCCCGTACCTAAATCATCCTTTCAGATTGACCGACAGTTTGCAGATGAAATGCAATATTAAAATTCAACTTTGTATCGAAATCCTCTTGTAACTTCTTCCAAAATCGAGATGTAAACCTTGGATCTCTATCCAAAATAATAGAAATAGGCACTCCATGCATTCTAACAATTTTAGCAATGTAAAATTCAGCTAGCTTATCAAGTCAATAGTCGGTATGTACCAGAATAAAATGAGCCAATTTTGTCAATCTATCAACAACGATCCAAACAACATATTTCTTCTTCGGAGCTAGAGGTAACCCAGTTACGAAATCCATTGTAATTCTGTCCCATTTTCACTCGGGAATCATCACAGGCTGAAGTAAACCCGAAGGTACTTGGTATTTGGTCTTTACTTGTTGAAAAATCAAACATCTCACTACAAATTTAGAAATATCTTGTTTCATACCTGACCACCAATACAATTTATTCAAATTACTATACATCTTTGTACTTCCTGGGTGAAAAGACAGACAACTACTATGTGCCTTGTGAATGATTTTCTAAATAAGCTTGGTATCTCTCGGTACATAAATCCTACCTCGGAACATCAAACAATCATCGACCCCAATTTGAAAATGTGAATCACTAGTCGATTCGCACTGAACCCTTTAGGCTTGAAGTTCTTTGTCACTTTTCTGAGCTTCGTAAATTTGCTAAAGAAATACCGGCCTAGCTTTTAACTCAGCTAGAATTGTACCATCATTAGATAAAGTTAGTCGTGTATTCATTACTCTCAAAGCAACCAAAGATTTCCTATTTAAAAGATCAGCTACTACATTTGCCTTTCTCGGATGATAATCGATTACTAACTCATAGTTTTTCAATAACTCGAGCCATCTCCGCTGTCACAAATTCAAGTCCTTTTGGGTCATTAAATACTTCAAACTCTTGTGATCAGTAAAGATGTGGCACTTTTCACCGAATAAATGGTTTTGCCAAATCATTAAAGCAAACACAATGGCAGCCAATTTCAACTGTCTCGAGGCATAAGCTATTACTTTGCCCTCTTTCATCAAAACACATCCAAGATAGTTCAATGACATGTCACTAAAAATCACAAACTCTTTTCCTGACTTAGGTTGCACAAATATCGATGCCTCAGTTAACAATGCTTTCAACTGTTCAAAACTGTTTTGGCATTTCTTCGACCACTTGAACTTAACATTTTTCTGTAACAAGTTTTTCATAGGTGTAGCAATCGTCGAGAATCCCTTAACAAAACATCGATAATAACCAACCAAGCCCAAAAGCTTCCAATCCTGAATACATTTCTCGGCAGTTTCCAATTAACAATTGTCGAAATCTTACTCAGATCAACTCTTATACCTTCCGCTGAGACAATATGCCCTAAAAGTCTGACTTCTCAAAGTTCAAACTCACTTTTACTGAGCTTAGCAAACAATTTCTTATCTCTCAAAGTCTGCAATACAATTCTTAAATGTTCAGCATGCTAAGCCTCATCTCAAGAATAAATCAAAATGTCATCAATAAATACAACCAAAAACTTATCCAAATATTGTCAGAACATCCAATTCATCAAATCCATAAAAATAGCAGGAGCATTAGTTAATGCAAAATGCATAACAAGAAATTCATAATGCCTATACCTCGTTCTGAACGTAACTTTCTACACATCCAAGTCTTTAACTCTCAGCTGATAATAACCAGATCTGAAATCTATCTTCGAGAACACTATTGCCCCTTTCAACTGTCGAAAAAATCATCAATCCTCGGTAAAGGATACTTGTTCTTTATTGTAACCTTGTTGAGTTGATGATAATCGATGCAAAGTCTCATGGATCCATCTTTTTCTCAACGAATAATACAGGTGCACTCCAGGGAGAAAAACTTGGTCTCACAAAACCCTTGTCTGTCAACTCTTGTAAATGAGACTTTAATTCTTTCAACTCGTTCCGAGCTATTCTATATAGATCTATCGATATTGGTGCAATCCCTTGTACCAAATCAATAGCAAACTCCACCTCTTTGACTGGTGGTAACCCTGGCAATTCTTCAGGGAACATGTCCAAATATTCACAAACTACAAGTATAGATTCGATCTTCAATTCAGACACCTTAGTATTCAATACATATGCGAGAAATGCTTCACAACCCTTTCTTACATACCTTTAAATCGACATCGACAAAATCACAATAGACAATTCACTCGACTCATCTGACTCAATCTGAAGAGTTTTATCCATAATAACCTTTTGTCCACAATTCACTATGACATCATGCAGAGTCAACCAATCCATTCCAAGTATGACATCAAACTCATCAAATGGAAAAAGCATTAAGTCAGGGGGAAAACAGTGACCCCGAATCATTAAAGGACAACTCTTGCAAACTTTATCAACTAAAATATGTTTGCCTAAAGGGTTTGACACCTTAATCACAAACTTAGTAGACTCAACAGGCAAATTCTTACTAGATACCAAATTCATGCAAATTTAGGAATAAGTCGACCGAGGATCAATTAATACAACTACATTAAGTGATCATGTCAAGGGAGGATGCATCCTCGCGAGCACTGTAACACCCCAAACCCGCCGTAGACACTACGGCCTAATCTGGTCTGTTGCATCAAAATGTCGCTCAAAAAATCGAGTTGTCGGTAAAAGTTTATTTCTAGAAGTAAAACCTTTTATATGGGGTTAGCAAATCATCTCGTCACAAATGTTTGCTCAAAATATTTGCCTTTGGGATATTAATTCAACTTAAAACGTGGAAGCTCTTTTGAAAACTTTGTTGTTTAAAGCTCGTGTTCTTTAGAAAATTGTGAATAGTTTAAAAACTCGAGTTTTCCTAGACTAGCAGTTTAATATAAGAAATCAAAAGCCCATTAAAAGTTAAAAACTCCCAAATGGCCTTATTACATGATTAAAGCCCAAATATGAAAGCTTCAATAAATTGAGTTATTCACAACCAATTTGTGGATGAGTGGCCACCACTGAGTCCCTCGCGACTCCAAATCGTCTAAGGCTGGGGATTACCTGTACAGTTAAAAGAATGGTGAGTTTACAAAAACTCAATGTGTAATCCCCTATCGGTCAACAGTAACAGTGCATACAGTAACAACCTGGGCCTGAGCCCTATTCAATAATAGTACAGTATGGGCCTAAGCCCTATGCAGTAATAGTGTGGGCCTATGCCCAAAATAGTATAATCACAATGTAGGTATGCAACCTAACCCAATCCATTCTTCTCACCACCCGTACCAACCAACTCACCATGTGGGGATCAAATCGACCTACCTAGCCAACTCACCAATATCGCAGTGTAGCTGCTAATAGTAAAATAGCAAAGCTACTAATAGTAAAGCAGTAAAGCTGCTAATAGCGGTAAACGTGGCGTAGCCACTAATATCAAAATACGTGGCAAAGCCACTAGAACATTACTTCCTTCAAATCAGAATCCCAACCCCAATGCAGTATGTCATGTCATAAATATTACGTGCATGCAAAGTCATACTCAGTACAGTCATATATGCAAATCATAGGCACAACAGTCATACGGAACATAAGGGCATAATCGTCATTCTTCGACACAGGCGTATTACGGTTATTTTGCACTACAAGGGTATTTCAGTGATTTTACAAACTGGGGTCTTAACGACCCAACAGAAGGTCCACCATCGCCTCGAGCGACTTAAGTAATCTAAACAGACATAACGGTGCAAATGAGCCTAAAGCCCATTACTTAGCCCAAATGGGCCCACACCTTCGTGTGGCCCATTTAGCCCAAATTTAGATACGACTGTGTGACCTACATAGCCCAATCCAATAATTATCACAAGTTGCAGATTACATTCGTGTGGGGCCCACGAGCCCATTGGCCCACACGGCCCATCTAGGCCCAACGTAGCCTAGAACTACCTAAGTCGTGTGCATGACATGACAAGTCTATCTACGTCCCACTTAATAGTTAAGTTTACCCATGCGAGCCCACGGGCCCATTGGGCCCATACGGCCCAAGCCCATGAGATCGCTCATGGTGGCCTTCCTCGACGTACGCCCACGTTTCGTGGGCTTAGTTTACCCTATGAGCGATTACACTTTCGTGAGGCCCCAAATGTCGAAGTTCTAGCTTTTCAGCTTTTGCCGACTTCCAAGAAAGAAGGGCGTGAATACACACCTGTTTATGAGAACGCGTCGAAATCCATGATCACCAACCTTGGTTAAGCAGGTATGAAATAATCCCTCCTAAAACCAGTGATCACCAACTCATCTTGTTCGCTCTTTTTAGAGCCAACTTCTTGCCAATTCTCATGTTAGCTTCCCGATGTGGGATTACTTTCAACCATGAGGAAAATTCCTTATTTTTTATGACCACTTCAACCATATAGTTCCAGTCCAACTCCACCTCCTATACAGCTGAAACAGCAAAATAAATACTCCATTGCGCATCCTAAGACTTGAACCTCAGACCTCACAGTTACACAACACACCACCTTGCCACTCCAACCCAGGCTCTCTCTGTGTCATAAATATCCTCAATTAATTATAAGGTCTATAGGCCAAATTCCTGGTTCCTTTAAAAGAAAAACCAAAATAAATTACAAGAGCCAAGACTTGAACCCAGGCTCCCTTGCAACCTTAATGACGCCACCACCACTAGACCACATGCTTCCTTGTGTCACTTTTCTACCACAATAACTTAAAAGGTCTTCATCCAAACACCAGGGTTTTATTCACTTAAAACCAAAATTTTTGCTAAAGCCTAGGTTTGAACCCAAGGTTTCTCTAACACTTCTCAGGGCTATTAACCACTAAAGCAGACATTTAATTGTGTCATTTCCTTGCACAATTAAATTCTTATATACAAAATCCTTATGGACCCATACTCAAGGCCCAATACTTCTAGGCCCAAATTCGGGCGTTACAAGCACGAATAGCATAAGCTCTCGCAGGTGCTCTAACTTCTAATCTCACAACTAAATCTTTGGATACTCCTCTGCTATTGATCCCATTTCTTGTATTTCTCACTGGCCTTCCTCTAGCAGTAGTATTACTCAATTTTGCATTTTGAAAATTATCTTTTTCAACCATTTTTGGGCAATCTCGAATAAAGTGATCTTGGGAACCACATTTAAAACAAGTCTAGTTATTCATCCTACATTCATCAGGATGTCATCTACAGCAGTGTTGGCATTCAGGCTTATTAGACCTAGCATGACTTATGCTCACTATGGATGTAATTTGGGCCTTAGAACCCGAATATTGCTTCCCACGATCTCTGTTGGGATACTCGGCTGAAGCATTGGAACGAACATACAAATCTCTCTATTTTTTTGACGAAGATTGAAATGACTTATTCATCGGCCTCTTTCTCAAATCTCTAGCCTCAAAATTAACTTTTCTCTTTTTCTTACTCAACTCTTCATCTTTGTAAGCTCATTCGACTACCACAACAAATTCTTTCAACTCTAAACTCCCAACTAACAACCCGATGTCCTCATTCAGCCCATCTTCGAATCTCTTACACATAATAGCCTCTGTTGAAACACATTCCCAAGCATACTTATTGAGTCTAACAAACTCCCGCTCGTATTTAGTCACAGTCATTCGACATTGTTTCAACTCCAAGAACTCCTTACGTTTCTGATCAATAAATCGTTGACTGATGTATTTCTTTTTGAATTCTCTTGGAAGAAATCCCAAGTAACTCTTTCCCTCGGTACCACAGATATAAAAGTGTTCCACCATTGATATGTCGTATCCGTTAGAAGTGATATAGTGTATTTCAAGCACTCATCCGAGGTGCGAGAAAGCTCATCAAATACTAGATAGAGTTCTGAAGCCTAAATTTTGCTCTCTCGGGATCATCGTCGACATTTTCTATAAATTCTTCAACCCCTTGTTTCCGAACCTTATCAACTGGAAGCTTATTCAACCTTACCAATTCCACACCTTGGGGAGCTACAGGAACCAGTTAAAGGTTAGGTGGGGGTGGGGGATGTTGAGCAGCTGGATTTGTCTGAGCAAACTCGGCAAACCACTCATTCATCTTTTAGAAGAAGACTTCTCTAGCCTCTCCTCCTTGACTAATCATCACTGGTCTACTTTCAGATGGCGTGGTCCTTTGGGTGAGAGTTGGCACATTACTCTCATCGTCATCAGCCATTTCTCAGTCGGGATCCGTTTACTCTATGAAAACACAGTTTAAATAGTCAGGAGTCATCACACTATCAAAATTTATATATAGCATGTATACCTAGACTCTTACACACACTACGTTAGTCCAAGAATTAACTAAACCATGACTCTGATACCACTAAATGTAGCACCCTTTACCAGTATTCAAAGCTGGAACAGAGTATGAGGCATTATCGGACTTACTACACAAGCATTCACACAATTCCTAGTCATAAATTTTTGTCCAAATTAAAACCATTCACATTTAAACATAAAGTCCCTAATATGAGCCTATGAAGCCCAAAATATACTTTAGGCGCGGTTCGGGACTAAACCGATAACTCAAGGAATTTTTACAAAACATAAATTTTTTTTTACTTTAAACAAGGGTCACACACCAGCGTGGTTTGGGACACGCCCGTGTGGACAGGCCGTGTGGTCACACACGCTCATGTCTTTAACCCGTGTAACTCTCAGTTTTGCAATGCATGTGACAAACCGTAAATTATACATATTTTTACCCCATGTTTAATGCATTTTATGGATGATTTCTCATTAGAATTTATGAGTTCGATGCTCCTAATGCTTTAATTTCATGTTTTATACTTAAGAGAGCATAGGAGAGCGAAAGGAACGAGAAACGGGCTAAAAACAGAGAAAATGGGCCAAAGTACGAAATCAACACGGCCTGGACCTCCTCACATGGGCAAACCGCATAGCAGTGTCAATTTGGCAGGCTCGAACACAGCCTGAAGTAATCGAACACGGGCGAGTGCCACGAACGTGTCCCTGCTGAGCCCAAGTTGAGTCCAATTCAGAAAAGGCCAATTTTGAGGGTTTCTAGGCATTCCAAAGCCTATAAATACGCACTAGATGAGGAGGAAAAAAAAGAGGGAGAAGAGGGGTAAGGAATTACGCTAAGGAAGCTGATCGATCTGTCTCAAAAGCTGGAGTTACTCCAAGACTGAAGATCTCTCTCAGAATTCCTTCAGTGGTTTTAGAGTTTTCTTTATGTTTTGCTATTTGTATACTTTTGAGATGTACTCTTATTTTATTATGAACTAAACCCCTTAGATACCTAAGGGGGATAAAACCTATGATGGATCTTGTTATTATTATCTGAACTGTATGATAAATACTTGATTTGTTCTTAATTATGTGTTCTTAATGCTTGAGTTAATATTCTGGGTATTAATTCATGATTTTGATGTGCTTATGCAAAGGAGGAATAGACCCTGCCTAAGAGTAGATTTGGCATAATTAAGCAGAGTTGATCGGGCACCTAGAAATAGGGTTACGAGATTTTGCTAGATTAGGGTGAAACCTAATATGGGAGTCCATAGATTGAGCTAATGCAACCCTAGAGTGTTAATTAGCAAAAAGTCTCAGTTATTCAATCTAGGGGTTAGACGTTATTAGTCTTGAATATGGATAATAACATAGGTTAGGGAGTCTCACGGATCAAGTCAAGTGAATAAATCGTCCGGTTCAGAGTCAGGTAACAAGTGAAATCTAGGTGGATTCCTCCTTGGGTGTCGTCTTTATCAATTTCTTTTCTTCAAGTCTTTTTCCAAACTTTCTCTTTGCTTTGATTGAATTAGTTAATTAGTTTAATAAACAAACCCTTTTATTCTTAGGCTGGATAATAAAAAGATAGTTATTACTAGTACTTTTGGTTCCCTTGGGTATGACATCCCAGTCTTGCCATTACTATACTATTGTTCGATAGGTGCACTTGCCTTTTCATCGTGATAATAGATAGTCTAGGTTTAATCTTCATTATAAAAATTTATTACTTGTTACGAATCCATGCAATCATGTTTTTTGCGTCGTTTCCGAGGAACTGAAATATTAGGAACACTAAATTTTTATTACTTTAGCCATTTATTTTTCTTGCAATTTAATTTAATTTTATTATATTATTTATTAATTTACTTTTTCTTTCACTTGATAGGTTTTTATAGTTTATGACTAGAAGAAACCCATCAGGACCTTACTTTTTGATGAAGAAATTGATCGAACAGTTCGTAGAAATCAAAGAGAAATAAGGCATAGTTTACGATACGCAGAAAATGAAAAAGAAGACAATACTCAACCTCCAACCGACGAGATGGTTGAAAACTAAGACAATCAGCTGCCTCTTGCAATTGCAGCTAATAAAAATCCTGCTCCACGTACTATGTATGACTATGCTAAACCCTCTTTAATAGGAACTGAATCAAGTATAGTTAGACCTGCTATTGCTGCGAATAATTTTGAATTAAAATCTAACACTATTCAGATGATACAGCAGTTTGTTCAGTTTGATGGTTTGCAAGATGAAGATCCCAACACTCACTTAGTAAATTTCCTGGAATTTTGCGATACATTCAAAATCAATAGCATTTCTGATGATGCCATCCGTCTTCGGTTATTTCCCTTCTCAATGAGAAACAAAGCTAAACAGTGGTTAAACTCGTTACCACGAGGTCTATCACTACTTGGGAGCAAATGACTGAGAAATTTTTACTAAGATATTTTTCGCTGGCTAAAATAGCTAAATTACGCAATGATATCTCTTCTTTTGTGCAGATGGACTTAGAAATACTTTACGATTCATGGGAGAGATACAAAGATCTATTGAGAAGGTGTCCTCACCATGGGTTGCCTCTATGGCTGCAAGTTCAAACGTTCTACAATGGTGTGAATCCCTCGACAAGACAAATGATTGACACTGCTGCTGGCGGAACCATAAACAATAAAACACCGGAAGATGCCTACGAATTCATAGAGGAGATGTTACTGAACAACTATCAGTGGCAAGTTATGAGGCTAAGCCAATAAAAACAGCCGGCGTTTATAACATCAATTTAGTCACCATGCTCTCTAATCAGGTAGAACTTCTCAATAAAAAGATTGATAGTTTTCTTGGTTCTACGTATGTACATCCAGTAATGAGGTGTGACTCAAGCGGAGGAGGTGTGCATACAGAATATCAATCCTTCAATCCTACAACTGAAGAGGAACAATTTAACTATATGGGTAACAATAACTTTATCTTTGAATTGCAAAGCTTTTTTCAGCACACACGGCCAGGCACACGGGCGTGCCTGAAGCTGTGGCCAAATAGCGGAAGAGACACGGCCGTGCGAGATGGTCGTGTTGAAGCAAGCCATGATTTCCCCAAAGCACGGGGTGCGATAAATCCCCACAGCCGTGCGACATGGCCGTGGGTGAACTTGATAGGAAGAACACGGGCGTGCCAGGGACAAGGCTCGATTTTGTTTCTTTGACACGGGTGTGTGACATGCCCGTCCCATTCAGCCGTGTAAAAGAATACACAGGCGTGGTACCAAGACACACGGGCTTGGGAGAATAACCAATCACGACCTAAAATTTCAAAATTTGAAACACACCGGCCTGGCCCTAGGCCGTGTGGCCCTCCCCTATATAAGTGAATAACTATTCATTTTCTTCTTCCTTTCAAAAGCCCTAGCCGAAATCTCCCCTTCTCCACTCCCTGATCCCTATTCTCAGCCGCCACTACCCTCTCGTCCAGTTCATGTAGCAGCTTCATATGCTAACATCTCTAAGCACCTCATGCAATTCGAGCTTCAATGTTTTCAACAATTTGACAACATTGATGCTACTTTACAGCAGAGTTGTCAGCACCTTCCCATCTCATTGCCAATCCCACCTCGCGAACCATCCAGCGATGAAAATGTCTAGAAATATTTATTTATTATTTTCTGTTTTTACTTATTATTGAAACTATTTCTATTATTTTTATTAGATTTTAGAATTTTATTTTTATTCTTTATCTCGGTTATTTCTTTTCGAACCCTTATACTTCCTAAGATCTCCTAAAAAGTTCCTGATTTTATCACAGTTATATAGAACTCCTAAGCCCATCATCACATAGCAACTATAACTCCACCGGGGAAGGTTCTCCACGACTGCCATGTCCTGCTCGACCACAACCATAGCTACCACTAGATATAATATTCTTTTGGTGCAGGATTTATGGACTAATGAACCTCTACGACCACCAGAGTATCCTCCTCCATTCTTGAACCGATCACTCTCCAAAACTCTAGTTCGAGGAATTCATCATACAGGAAGTGTCATTTCTCTCCCTATCTTATTTTTATTCTCTAATATCTATCTTTTTACATTGAGGGAAATGTACATCTTAAGTGTGGGGGGATGTTTATTAATGATTTCCTTGTCCTCTTGAAAAAGTTCTCATATCATAATTAGGATAAATTTTAATTGACTTATGATTTTGATTGATATATCTTGAATTAAAACATAGGGATTTATGCACTAATTATTTAAACTTTCAGACATTAGAGAATCAAGCATGATAAGTTGATTTTTAAGAAATTAAAATTATAGGTTGTTTTCCCAAGTCTAGATATTACTTTGAATTAGAATTCACGAGTCTAAACATCAAAAAGCCGTAATTTTTGTGAGATTTTTGAGCCTTTTGAGCATCTATTCATCCTTTCATGCTCACTTTTATTATTGCTTTGAGTGCATCAATATTGAACTGTTATTCTAGAACTTGCTTGATTATGCGTGTCGAGACCACACCGTTTGATTTGATTTGTCAAAATGATTAAGGCACTTAGGATTAACCCACTCATGCCATGAAAAGCCTGCCCCCACGATTAACCCTTAGTAAAACCTTTTGAGCCTAACAAGCCATTCCTTGTATTACCCTTAATATTAACCATTAACCCATTATTGTTGAAATCCCCCAAATTAATTTGATCCCTATTTTTGTCGAGATCTGAGTTGGGAAAGATGCTTAGCTATGTTTTTCTTCTTTATCGAACTTGTTCTAGAAAAAAAAACCACAACTATGTATGCATATCTGTAATGTCATATTCTGAGAGAAGCTCTGTTGTACGCAAGTGAAGATTAACTCTTTTTCTAGTTAGGCAATTTTTCAATTCAATCTCAATTCTAACCCTTTCTTTCAGCTTGTGACAACACCCCCTAACCAAGCCTCATTACAACCCTCTAAAGACCTTTTGATTGATGTATCATCTTAAATTATAGTGGTGGAGATTTGATTTTCATGCAAGCCTATGGTAATGAATTTCCATTATTGACTATTGAGTGCTTCCTTTATTGTCCTTAAAACACCTCGAGTGATTTGAGTGAATCTTTAGTGAGGATGTGAAACTTTGTGATATTCTGAATTGAAAGTAAGTAGTTAGATGAGGGGAGACACCTATGTTTTCGGAAATAAAATGCTCAACTTGGAATGATTGAAACTTTTATGTTCTTTTAGTTGAATTCTCAATGTATGATTACCTATGGATTATTTTGAGATATTATCGATAAGAATTATAAGTTGAGGAGAATTTATTCTGAGTACGAGTTGAAAATTTTGCTTGAGGACAAGCAAATGCTTAAGTGCGGGGGTATTTGACAAACTGTAAATTATACATATTTTTACCCCATGTTTAATGCATTTTATGGATGATTTCTCATTAGAATTAGTGAATTCGATGCTCCTAATGCTTTAATTTCATGTTTTATACTTAGGAGAGCATAAGAGAGTGAAAGGACCGAGAAATGGGCTAAAAACGGAGAAAATGGGCCAAAGTACAAAATCAACACAGCCTGGACCTCCTCACACGGGCAGACCGTACGGCTGTGTCAATTTGGCAGGCTCAAACACGGCCTGAAGTAATCGAACATGGGCGTGTACCACGGGCGTGTCCCTGCCGAGACCAAGTTGAGTCCAATTCAGAAAAGGCCAATTTTGAGTGTTTCTAGGCATTCCAAAGCCTATAAATACGCACTAGAGGAGGAGGAAAAGGGAGAGGGAGAAGAGGGGTAAGGAATTACCCTAAGGAAGCTGATCGATCCATCTCAAAAGCCGGAGTTACTCCAAGACTGAAGATCTCTCTCAGAATTCCTTCAGGAGTTTTAGAGTTTTCTTTATGTTTTGCTATTTTTATACTTTTGAGAGGTACTCTTATTTTATTATGAACTAAACCCCTTATACACCTAAGGGGATAAAACCTATGATGGATCTTGTTATTATTATTTGAACTGTATGATAAATACTTGATTTGTTCTTAATTATGTGTTCTTAATGCTTGAGTTAATATTTCGGGTATTAATTCATGATTTGATGTGCTTATGCAGAGGAGGAATAGACCCTGCCTAAGAGTAGATTTGGCATAATTAAGCGGAGTTGATCAGGCACCTAGAAATAGGGTTACGAGATTTTTCCGGATTAGGGTGAAACCTAATATGGGAGTCCATAGATCGAGCTAATACAGCCCTAGAGTGTTAATTAGAGAAAAGTCTCGGTTATTCAGTCTAGGGGTTAGACGTTATTAGTCTTGAATAGGGATAATAACATAGGTTAGGGAGTCTCACGAATCAAGTCAAGTGAATAAATCGTCCGGTTCAGAGTCATGTAACAAGTGAAATCTAGGTGGATTTCTCCTTGGGTGTCGTCTTGGATTCCTCCTTGGGTGTCGTCTTTATCAATTGCTTTTCTTCAAGTCTTTTTCCAAACTTTCTCTTTGCTTTGATTAAATTAATTAATTAGTTTAGGTAATTAGTTTAATAAACAAACGCTTTTATTCTTAGGCTAGATAATAAAATGATAGTTATTACTAGTACTTTTGGTTCCCTTGGGTACGACATCCCGGTCTTGCCATTACTATACTATTGTTTGATACGTGCGCTTGCCTTTTCGCCGTGATAATAGTTAGTCTAGGTTTGATCTTCATTATAAAAATTTATTACTTGTTACGAATCCACGCGATCAGCATGAAGAAATTGAGGTCACACGGCCAAGTCACACGCCTGTGGGCTAGGCCGTGTTGAAAATTAATTTTCATAAAATAGGTGCAGAATTCACACACTCAGGACACATGCCCATGCCTGAGGCCATGTCCTCCACATAGTTGAGACACACGCCCATGTCTCTGCCTGTGTGCTCAATTCTGAGCATTCTATTTCTCAAAAGTCAGGTGTAGGAGACACATGGCCAAAACACATGCCCATGGGGCAGACCGTGAGACACATGGCCAAAACACATGCCCATGGGGCAAACTGTGTGTCACACACGGCTTAGACACACCCCGTGTGTCCACCCGTGTAGACAAAATAAAGGCTATTTACCAAGCCATTTTCCACCCTCATTTACACCTACACTTACACCAATTCAATAGCACAATTCATGGCATACTTAGGCAACCAAAACACCCACAATCATAGCTAAAACATATCATTTCATTATCAACACTTAGCATACTTACAACATCATATTCTACCAAACCAAATCATACCCATCTCACAACCACAAGTATCAACATTAATTCCTTCGTTAAGCAAAGTTTTGTTTAAGTTTTCTAACACATCAAAATACCAACTTAACCATTCAATAACAAAACCAAAGAGCCACATTCAACCATTTACTAAGCATACCATGACCATATCACCAAAGAGATTGGCACATATATGAATATACATAGGCTTACAAACATGTTAGCCAAAATAAGCCAATTTACATGGCCAAATATCAAAACAAGCCTTTGACAATTACAAGCCAATCCATTTGGCCAAATCAAATGATACATATAAAAAAATGAACAAGTCCCTATACATGCCATACTTTCAAAAAACTAAGATCATCAATACCTAAAAATGAGAGTTTGATAGTGTGATTCGAATCTCCGACGATCTTTGATTCGAGTTAGCTTGGCGGCACTATAAAACATGGAAAAATAAACAGAGTAAGCTATATAGCTTAGTAAGTTCGTATGCAAGAAATAAGCAACATTACCATACGTATAAAATTTAAATATTATAACATAATTAAATGCAAATTTACCATAGACTCATGATCATAACTCACTCCACCACAAAGCTTACCTCATATTCATTGTTTCAAGCATTTAATAAACATGGGCTTTATGTACATACCTGAACCATCTCGAAATGAATTTACATATTCTCATCGTAGACATCCCCAAGAACCACTTGGAATAATAACGTCGGATACTCGAGATTGTTTGCACAGTAAATTCCACATATGTAGCCAATACTACCTCAAACTCATATCACATAATCTGTCACACCCCAAAACTGGCCCAGACGTTACGGCCGAATCCGGTGTGTCACATTGAAGGGTTACTGTATAGGTCATGTTTTATCTAAAATCTTTCTTAGTGATTTAAAAAGTATTTTCGTTATAGATTAAAGTGAATGGAAGTTGTGCACCAGGTAGGATGTCGGAAAAAGTGGAGGTGAGTCTATTAGACTGTTTAAGTACCAAGCTCTCCACGAATCCACTCCTAGACATGCACACAACCATTGCCACACTTTAACTGAATGATTGTTCAGGAAAAACCATTTCGTTTTAAGCCTTTGAACGCACTTATTGATTTTGAAAATGTTTTTGTTACGGAAGCTTTGCTTCGTTATCATGATATTTTGAAATCAAGTAACCTTTTTAAAACGCGCCTTAAAGCTAGTCAATTTCATATGATTAAAACAATATCATAACTAAGCTAACAAAACATACTAAAAACAATTAAAAATAATTAAAGCGGCCTTGTTACATCCCCAAATACAACTGAAAAATAATTTAAAGGAATACTAAATTAATTAAAAACCATCTGCGCTGTCCACGTGGCCACCCTGAATCCCTCCAGCTCTAAGTCCACCGATCTAAGACTCACCTGCAAAGATGGGAAAAAGGGGGTGAGTTTGGAAAACTCAGTGTGTAAAGCATCCCAACCAGAGCCCAAATCAGTTCAAGCTTTACTGGGCCTAAGCCCTATTCAGAAATCAGAGTTAACTAGGCCTTAGCCCATATCAATATTAATCTGGGCCATATCCCTTTACAATATCAGAATATACTAGGCCTAGCCCATATTAGTATCAATCTGGGCCGTAGCCCTATAACAAGTCGAGATATATTGGGCCTTGCCCATATCAACACAGTTGGCCCATAACAAAACAGTCTCATATGATTAATGCATGATAACCCCATCCAACCCTGCGCTTGCCTCCGTCCATCCCTAGACTTCCTATGGGGAATAAATCACCCACGCCATCCCTACACTTACAGTGTTAGCACCGGTTGTGGCACTAACTATAATCCGCAGGAAGTTGCTTATATCAGAATATGTGGCACAGCCACCAGAACGAGTTCTTCCTCCATAACAAAACCCAACCCCATGTACTATGATATGTACTCAGAATATATATAATTAACAAGGCATGCTTCAGAAAGACAATCAGATTATAGCGTAAGAACAGTTATTTACCCTCGAGGGGCGTAATCGTAAACTTACCCCTTTAAGGATATTATGGTAATTCTACCTTACAGAGGTATTTCAGTAATTTTATTAGTCTTTTTAGGGTTTCATGCTCATTACAATTATTAACGTGTTAACAAAACACTTACCGAGCATTTTTACCGAATTGGGCCCGTTGGCCCACTAACCCGATTTCGGCCTATTAAGCCCAAATATACCGAAGTGCACGAAATTACGCACTCTGTAATCTTACTGTTGAAGTTACCAAAAGTATCAATAAAAACAATCCCACGAGCGCTCGCACGATCGCAAGTTCTTGAAATGTCGGCTTTCTGGCATTTTGGCTTTTGCCGATCTAGTCTACTAGTGGATGTCGTTTACACACCTGATTTGAGACAATTGCTACCGAAATCTCCCACGATATCCTACAATCATCACTAGACATATCAGATCCAAAATACAATGGCAACCATCATAAACTTACGTACCATAATCGGCCATCAATACCTATGGCCCTTAAGATCCAACCTTTGCCAAAACTAGACACTAGATTTAGATCTAGTCGTTCCACTTGTCCAAGCCTTCGATCAGAAGCCTTTGGATCACACTAACACCAAAACAAATCAATTGTTACAACCCTTAGAGCCTTAAGCTCCAATGATAGCCCCCTATGCCTTTAGGGATTTCGACTTTTCTAAAACCCGAAATAAAGAATAGATCTGAATACTTACCACAGGTTCTTCCAACCAAAACGATTCCACTTCAGTTTCTACTCAGATCTGATGCATATCCAGCCCTTAAACACTTGCAGAAATCGAATCTTAGAGTTCTAAAGATTCCGCTATATGTCCCTAAAAACTATGGTGTTTTCGGCTTTTAGAACTGTGAAGAGGAAGATGATTTGGTATGGTGGTTTTGCAGTGGTATTGATGACAGGGGTTGAGGTTTAGAGGATGTGAAAATTGACCAAAAGAGATGCAGAAATTAGGAGGATTTTGGCTAGAAAAAATCAGCACAACAAACAACTTTTAGGATTTCGACTTTTATGGCAATCGGCTATAGAGGTTTAGAAAAGAATGGGAATGAAAGAGGAGATGAGTAGAATGGTAGGAATGTTTCGGCCAAGAAGAAAATAAGGAGAAAAGAAAATAGAAGAAGAGAGGAGAAGAGAAGGAAGAATTCGACACTTAGGAGTTCTAACTTTACGTTTTTCAACTTTTTGAGATACAGAAAAGAGAATAGAATGAAAGGGAAGGCTCTAGGTGGCTAACCCTAATTCGGCAAAACAAGAAGAAAATAAAGCTTGCCCTAATGGCCATTCAGACCCACGGCCCAACCTTCCTAAAGCCCTAGCCGAATTTCCACTAAAGCTCTATCACATGCCCGGCACATGCACACAAAAATAAAAGTAACAGCACGCTTACCTTGTGACTTGAACTCTAGCTCCCCCTAAACATCCACACGTCACTCCCCAAACACCTAGGTGGTGCCACATGCCACTTTACCACAGATCTTTTTGTGTCCTATTTTGCCACCTCAATTTTAAAAGCATATATCGCTAGAACCCTCTCTCCCAAAAATAAAATTCAGCAATTGCCTCGAATTAAATTTACTCTTGAGCCTTTTTTCCCACACCATAAACCCTTAGTAATTTATTTAATTACTAAACTAAACATATGAAATAATAATAATAACATCCAAATTATTCGGGTCATTTTCCACCCGAACTCAGACTCAAGGCCCAATACTTTCAGTCCCAAAAATCAGGGCGTTACGACTCTACTCCTCTTAAAGAAATTTCGTCATCGAAATTTTCAAACTATCAACTAACCGTATTACTTAAGTCAAACCACTATGCTTCTGCTGCGCACTCTAATTAAAAATAATTCTTAGTACGACCCAGACCGTCTAATTACCAAAGTAAAGAAACATCTATCAAGTACGCATACAACTCGTAACACACACTTAAATAAAATAAGCTTGGCAATCCTGAGCTCGATGCTCCTTGGACCCACATCTAAAGCATGCTCCTGTCTTCCTATGGCATTCACCCGGATGATGCCCGTTGCAGTTCTTGCAGGTTGTAAAGTTTGGTCGTGTCTTAACATGTTTCACAAAATGAGGCTCAGTCTTCTGAGAACTAGAATCCTTCCTCTTCTTACACTCCAAGCAACCTGCTTGAAGTGTTTCCCTAATTTCCTTAACCTTGGTCTCCAATACTTCTTCTACCAGTTTCCTTACTAACTCGGCCTGTGCCTCAGTCCTAAGCTCTGAGTTACCGCTACCCAAAGTTGGCAGACTTTGCTTACCTTCGATTTCCATATCAACACTCTACACTATCAGCGTGCATAACAATAACTACCAATATCTCGATTCAAAAATTTTAGTATTTATACAGATGTCCTATGCATAAAGAGTATTTCAAAGTTCTTGTTTTCGCAGTATCGTATCCTAGCTACAGTCTCAGTCTTCTACAGTTTCAGTATTACCCTAACTATAGAATCATAGTAGGGTCTCAGTACTATCTATAGTAGTATAACAATATTTCAGTATAGTATAGAAAAAATACTTACAGACTTGGTGCCGGGGATTCAGTGTGCCACTTCTTCGGTTATCAAATTTCAGAAACCCAGAAAAACTTAAACCATTTTAAGATTGAGCCTTAAAACATATATACCTTGTAAAATATCTTTGAAAAGAATTTTCCAAAACCGTTTCCAAAATACCCTTATTGGGCCTAAGATTAGTAAAGTTTTTTTAAAAACTTTTCAGACCCTGATCCACAGTCGAGTTGTTGTAATCGGGCTCTGATACCACTAAATGTAACACCCAAAACTCGGCCCAGACATTACAGCCGAATCTGGTGTGTCACATTGAAGCGTTACTCTATAGGTCATATTTTATCTAAAATCTTTCTCAGTGATTATTTTCGTTATAAATTAAAGTGAATGGAAGCTGTGCACCAGGTAGGATGCCGGAAAAAGAGGAGGTGAGTCTATTAGACTGTTTAAGTACCAAGCTCTCCACCGATCCACTCCTAGACATGCACACAACCATTGCCACACTTTAACTGAATGATTGTTCAGGAAAAACCATTTCGTTTTAAGCCTTTGAAAGCACTTATTAATTTTGAAAACGTTTTCGTTACGGAAGCTTTGCTTTGTTCTCACGATATTTTGAAATCAAGTAACCTTTTTAAAACGCACCGTAAAGCTAGTCAATTTCATACGATTAAAACAATATCATAACTAAGCTAACAAAACATACTAAAAATAATTAAAAATAATTAAAGCGGCCTTGTTACAACCCCAAATATAACTGAAGAATAATTTAAAGGAGTACTAAATTAATTAAAAACCATCTGCGCTGTCCACGTGGCCACCCTGAATCCCTCCAACTCCAAGTCCACCGATCTAAGGCTCACCTGGAAAGATGAGAAAAAGGGGGTGAGTTTGGAAAACTCAGTGTGTAAAGCATCCCAACCAGAGCCCAAATCAGTTCAAGCTTTACTAGGCTTAAGCCCTATTCAGAAATCAGAGTTAACTGGGCCGTAGCCCTATAACAAGTCGAGATATATTGGGCCTTGCCCATATCAACACAGTTGGCCCATAACAAAACAGTCTCATATGATTAATGCATGATAACCCCATCCAACCCTGCACTTGCCTCCGTCCATCCCTACACTTCTTGTGGGGAATAAATCACCCATGGCATCCCTACACTTACAATGTTAGCACCGGTTGCGGCACTAACTATAATTCGCAGCAAAGCTACTTATATCAGAATATGTGGCACAACCACCAAAATGGGTTCTTCCTCCATAACAAAACCCAACCCCATGGAATATGACATGTATACAGAATATATATAATTAACAAGGCATGCTTCAGAAAGGCAGTCAGATTATAGCGTAAGAATAGTTATTTACCCTCGAGGGGCGTAATTGTAAACTTACCCCTTTAAGGATATTATGGTAATTCTACCTTGTAGAGGTATTTCGGTAATTTTATTAGTCTTTTTTAGGGATTCATGCTCATTACAATTATTAACGTGTTAACAAAAACACTTACCGAGCGTTTTTACCAAATTGGGTCCGTTAGCCCACTAACTCGATTTCGGCCTATTAAGCCCAAATATACCGAAGTGCACGAAATTATGCACTCTGTAATCTTACCGTTGAAGTTACCAAAATTATCAATACAAACAATCCCACGAGCGCTCGCACGCTCGCAAGTTCTTGAAATGCTGGCTTTCTGACATTTTGGCTTTTGCCGATCTAGTCTACTGGTGGATGTCGTTTACACACCTGATTTGCGACAATTGCTACCGAAATCTCCCACAATATCCTACAATCATCACTAGACATATCAGATCCAAAATACAATGGCAACAATCATAAACTTACTTACCATAATCGACCATCAATACCTATGGCCCTTAAGATCCTACCTTTGCCAAAACTAGACACTAGATCTAGATCTAGTCGTTCCACTTGTCCAAGCCTTCGATCAGAAGCCTTTGGATCACACTAACACCAAAACAAATCAATTGTTACAACCCTTAGAGCCTTAAGCTCCAATCGACAGCCTCCCTATGCCTTTACGGATTTCGACTTTTCTAAAACCCGAAGTAAAGAATAGATCTGAATACTTACCATAGGTTCTTCCAACCAAAATGATTCCACTTCAGTTTCTTCTCAGATCTGATGCAGATCCAGCCCTTAAACACTTGCAGAAATCAAATCTTAGAGATCTAAAGATTCGGCTATATGTCCCTAAAAACTATGGTGTTTTCGGCTTTTGGAACTGTGAAGAGAAAGATGATTTGGTACGGTGGTTTTTCAGTGGTATTGTAGACAGGGGTTGAGGTTTAGAGGATGTGAAAATCGACCAAAAGAGATGAAGAAAATATGAGGATTTTGGCTAGAAAAAATCGGTACAAGAAACAACTTTTGGGATTTCGGCTTTTATGGCAATCGGCTATAGAGGTTTAGAAAAGAATGGGAATGAAAGAGGAGATGAGTAGAATGGTAGGAATGCTTCATCTAAGAAGAAAATAAGGAGAAAAGAAAATAGAAGAAGAGAGGTGAAGAGAAGGAAGAATTCGACACTCAGGAGATCTAACTTTACGTTTTTCGGCTTTTTGAGATACTGAAAAGAGAATAGAATGAAAGGGAAGTCTCTAGGTGGCTAACCTTAATTCAGCAAAACAAAAAGAAAATAAAGCTTGCCCTAATGGCCATTCAGACCCACGGCCCAACCTTCCTAAAGCCCTAGCCAAATTTCCACTTAAGCTCTATCACATGCCCGGCACATGCACACAAAAATAAAAGTAACAGCACGCTTACCTTGTGACTTGAACTCTAGCTCCCCCTAAACATCCACACGTCAGTCCCCAAACACCTAGGTGGCGCCACATGCCACTTTACCACAGATCTTTTTGTATCCTATTTTGCCACCTCAATTTTAAAAACCCATATCGCCAGAACCCTCTCTCCCAAAATTAAAATTCAGGAATTGCCTCGAATAAAATTTACTCTTGGGCCTTTTTTCCCACACCATAAACCCTTTGTAATTTATTTAATTACTAAACTAAACATACGAAATAATAATAATAACATCCAAATTATTCGGGCAGTTTTCCACCCGAACTCAAACTCAAGGCCCAATACTTCCAGGCCCAAAAATCGGGGCGTTACAACTCTACTCCCCTTAAAGAAATTTCATCATCGAAATTTTCAAACTATCAACTAACCGTATTACTCAAGTCAAACCACTATGCTTCTGCTGCGCACTCTAATTAAAAATAATTCTTAGTACGACCTAGAACGTCTAATTACCAAAGTAAAGAAACATCGATCAAGTACGCATACAACTCGTAACACACACTTAAATAAAATAAGCTTGGCAATCCTGAGCTCGATGCTCCTTGGACCCACATCTAAAGCATACTCCTGTCTTCCTATGGCATTCACCCGGATGACGCACGTTGCAGTTCTTGTAGGTTGGAAAGTTTGGTCGTGTCTTAACATGTTTCACAGAACGAGGCTCAGTCTTCTGAGAACTAGAATCCTTCTTTTTCTTACACTTCAAACAACCTACTTGAAGCGTTTCCCTAATTTCCTTAACCTTGGTCTCCAATACTTCTTCTACCACTTTCCTTACTAACTCGACCAGTGCCTCAGTCCTAAGCTCTGAGTTACCGCTACCCGAAGTTGGCAGACTTTGCTTACCCTCAGAATCCATATCAACACTCTACACTATCAGCATGCATAATAATAACTATCAATATCTCGATTCAAAAAATTTAGTATTTATACAGATGTCCTATGCATAAATAGTATTTCAAAGTTCTTGTTTTCGCAGTATCGTATCCTAGCTACAGTCTCAGTCTTCTACAGTTTTAGTATTACCCTAACTATAGAATCATACTAGGGTCTCATTACTATTTATAGCAGTATAACAATATTTCAGTACAGTACAAAAAAAATACTTACAGACTTGGTGCCGGGGATTCAGTGTGTCACTTCTTCGGTTATCAAATTTCAGAAACCCAGAAAAACTTAAACCATTTTAAGATTGAACCTTAAAACATATATACCTTGTAAAATATCTTTGAAAAGAATTTTCCAAAACCGTTTCCAAAATACCCTTCTTGGGCCTGAGTTTAACAAAGTTTTTTGAAAAACTTTTCAGACCCTGATCCACAGTCGAGTTGTTGCAACCGAGCTCTGATACCACTAAATGTAACACCCCAAACCCAGCCCAAACGTTACGGCCGAATCCGGTGTATCACATTGAAACGTTACTGTATAGGTCATGTTTTATCTAAAATCTTTCTTAGTGATTTAAAGAGCATTTTTGTTTTAGATTAAAGGGAATGGAAGCTGTGCACCAAGTAGGATGCCAAAAAAAGAGGAGGTGAGTCTATTAGATTGCTTAAGTACCAAGCTCTCCACGGATCCACTCTTAGACATGCACACAGCCATTGCCACACTTTAACAGAATGATTGTTCAGGAAAAACCATTTCGTTTTAAGCCTTTGAAAGCACTTATTAATTTTGAAAACGTTTTCTTTACGGAAGCTTTGCTTTGTTATCAGGATATTTTGAAATCAAGTAACCTTTTTAAAATGCGCCTTAAAGCTAGTCAATTTCATACGATTAAAACAATATCATAACTAAGATAACAAAACATACTAAAAATAATTAAAGCGGCCTTGTTACAACCCCAAATATAACTGAAAAATAATTTAAAGGAATACTAAATTTATTAAAAACCATCTGCGCTGTCCACGTTGCCACCCTGAATCCCTCCAGCTCCAAGTCCACCGATCTAAGGCTCACCTGCAAAGATGGGAAAAAGGGGGTGAGTTTGGAAAACTCAGTGTGTAAAGTATCCCAACCAGAGCCCAAATCAGTTCAAGCTTTACTGGGCCTCAGCCCTATTTAGAAATTAGAGTTAACTGGGTCGTAGCCCTATAACAAGTCGAGATATATTAGGCCTTGCCCATATCAACATAGTTGGCCCATAACAAAACAGTCTCATACGATTAATGCATGATAACCCCATCTAACCCTACACTTGCCTCCGTCCATCCCTACACTTCCTGTGGGGAATAAATCACCCACGCCATCCCTACACTTACAATGTTAGCACCGGTTACGGCACTAACTATAATCCGCAGCAAAGTTGCTTATATCAGAACATGTGGCACAGCCACCAGAACGGGTTCTTCCTCCATAACAAAACCAAACCCCATGCAGTATGACATGTATGCAGAATATATATAATTAACAAGGCATGCTTTAGAAAGGCAGTCAGATTATGGCGTAAGAACAGTTATTTACCATCTAGGGGCGTAATCGTAAACTTACCCCTTTAAGGATATTACAGTAATTCTACCTTACAGAGGTATTTCAGTAATTTATTAGTCTTTTTAGGGTTTCATGCTCATTACAATTATTAACCTGTTAACAAAAACACTTACCAAGCGTTTTTACCAAATTGGGCCCGTTAGCCCACTAACTCGATTTCGGCCTATTAAGCCCAAATATACCAAAGTGCACGAAATTACGTACTCTGTAATCTTACCGTTGAAGTTACCAAAATTATCAATACAAACAATCCCACGAGCGCTCGCACGCTCGCAAGATCTAGCCCTTAAACACTTGCAGAAATCGAATTTTAGAGATCTAAAGATTCGGCTATATGTCCCTAAAAACTATGGTGTTTTCGGCTTTTGAAACTGTGAAGATGAAGATGATTTGGTATGGTGGTTTTGCAGTGGTATTGCCAACAGGGGTTGAGGTTTAGAGAATGTGAAATTCGACCAAAAGAGATGAAGAAAATATGAGGATTTTGGCTTGAAAAAATCGGCACATGAAACAACTTTTGGGATTTCGGCTTTAATGGCAATAGGCTATAGAGGTTTAGAAAAGAATGGGAATGAAAGAGGAGATGAGTAGAATGGTAGGAATGTTTCGGCCAAGAAGAAAATAAGGAGAAAAGAAAATAGAAGAAGAGAGGAGAAGAGAAGGAAAAATTCGGCACTCAGGAGATCTAACTTTGCGTTTTTCGGCTTTTTGAGATACTGGGAAGAGAATAGAATGAAAGGGAAGGCTCTAGGTGGCTAACCCTAATTCGGCAAAACAAATAGAAAATAAAGCTTGCCCTAATGGCCATTCAAACCCACGACTCAACCTTCCTAAAGCCCTAGACGAATTTCCACTTAAGGTCTATCACATGCCCGGCACATGCACACAAAAATAAAAGTAACAACACTCTTACCTTGTGACTTGAACTCTGGCTCCCCCTAAACATCCACACGTCACTCCCCAAACACCTAGGTGGCGCCAGATGCCACTTTACCACAGATCTTTTTGTGTCCTATTTTGCCACCTCAATTTTAAAAGCCCATATCGCCAGAACCCTCTCTCCCAAAATTAAAATTCAAGAATTGCCTCGAATTAAATTTACTCTTAGGCCCTTTTTCCCACACCATAAGCCCTTCGTAATGTATTTAATTACTAAATTAAACATACGAAATAATAATAATAACATCCAAATTATTCGGGCCATTTTCCACCCGAACTCAGACTCAAGGCCCAATACTTCCAGGCCCAAAAATTGGGGCCTTACATAATCGTTCGCTCTCGAGCTATCAACGGGCCTACTAACACAAGCTGTTAGTCAAGATATAGCTACACAGTACTGTTCACACAAGCTGTCAAGTATCTGCAACCTATGCTGGTATACTTAGCCACTGGTAAGATGTACAAAACTAGCACCCGGATCATATAATCACATAACACATAATGACCCTAGTGATATGTCACTTGTATCCTAATCTATTCCTAAGGTTCAATGGGATTTCTCACTTGCCGAATCGTCGTCAAACTCGTTTATAGAATTATACTCATTTACATAATCAAACATAAATTTCATACAATATTAAAGCATTTAATTACAATTATTCCAAATCTTTTTTTTAACATACAAATTTACCTCGGTACAAAATGGCTAATAGTTCAATTTAGTCCACAACCTTGTTCTTTCCCGGTCTAGGTCAAAACCTCTTCTTTCTTGATCTACAATGTCAAATTTAACTTATTCAATCATCACATTATTCCATTTAGTCCCAAAAACACCTTATGGCAAAAATTACATTTTTCCCCTAACTTTTCAACTTTTTACATTTTAGTCTTTAGGCTCATAAAATGATTTTCATTCAATTTCATCACACTCAAGCCTAGTCGAACCTATTTCTTGCTCCTAATAGCCCATATTTTTCATTTATTCATATTTTTACACATATTTTAAAACTTTTACAAATAGGTCCCTATTTGACTTTTTCATCAAAAATCACTTGGTAAATGTTGTTTATCTAACACCAAACATACATTTTCTACCGTTAAACATCAAAATACACAAATATTTAACATAGGTAAAATTTTAGACTTTGATTTTCTTTCAAATTAGTCCTTAGAATAGCTAAATCAAGTTACAACATTCACTAAAAACGTAAAAATCGTTAAAAACGGGACAAAGACGAATCGAGCTTGGAAGCTTGGTCAAAACCCTAGCTATGGTGAGCCTTCAACTCTCAACTAAAGTGACTAAATTGGGAAGATAAACATCTTTTATTTGATTTATTTTGTCTTTATTAACTAAATGACCAAAATGCCCTTAATGCCAGACTTTGAAATTTCACCTAACCATGTCCATTTTTGTCCAACTTAGAGTATAATGATCTAATTACCATGTAAGGACCTCCAATTTAAAATTTCATAGCAATTCGACACCTCTAGCTTCTAGAACACATATTTTGCACCTATTGCAATTTAGTCCTATTAGTCAAATTGGACAATCTATCGATAAATTTTCTTAACGAAATTTTCACACAATAATTCAATCATACTGTAAACCTTAAAGTAATAATAAAATTAACATTTCTACTTCAGATGTGTGGTCCCAAAACCACTGTTCCAAATTGACCCAAAAATAGGGTGTTACGCTTGAGTTTTATGATTTAGGCATTGAGGCCCTACTACAGTTTGGAGAGATAAAGGAATGTGAGCGAAGCTCCATTCATCAAGATATGTTGGTATGTTTGAGAGTGTTAACTAAATTCTACGCTTTTGGGATATGCTTAACTCTACGAGTCATTTGGGGTGTTAGAGATTCGTGTATCTATGTGGTGATAGAGCCCACTTTATGTTTCATAGACTCAAGTGTCAAATTATCATTTAAATGTTATCTTATATATTATGATAATACGATGTGAGATGGATGCATAAACATGTGAATAATATGCTAAATCAGTTGATTTAAGTTTCATGAAAATGTTAGTATGTTCTCATAGTAAATTGCGTATGTAATTGTGATTTGAGTTCTTTTCATTTAACTTATGAATGCATTTGAATATATCAGATAAACTTGTGAGTTATTAAAGCATGTATACATTATTAGCCTTGATGAATTATTGAAAAATGAATTATTTGAATGTGAGTTGAGTGTAGTTATACGTGAGAGCATATGCTAGTTTTATGATTTAATAAAGCGTGAATATGTTATTGTGACTTGTTTAAAATATGGTTGTGAATGTGTTGTAGGATGCTCTTTTTTAACCTTTGATATTGTGTATACATTGTGGTTGTTTCAACATTCACTAAGTTTCATTAAGCTCACCCACTCCTTTATAAAACCATTGCAGATTTATTCGACATTCACTGAGTTTGATTGTAACAGCTCGATTTAGACCCTAATCTGAACGGTGGTTTCGGGACCACGAATTCAAGTCAGAAAAATATTTAAAAATTATTTTATGTGTTTATTTTGTGTGAATTTATATCTGTGAAATTTTTGTGATTTAATTTTGTCGTTTGAGTGTCTAATTTAATAAAAGGACTTAATCGCGTAAATAGAAAATTTGATAGTTTAAAGTATAAGGGTCAAAAAGTTAGTGGCTTTTAAATTAAGGCATTCATGTTGTAAATAGCCCATATTTTTTTTAGTGGATGGTAATGGGTTATATTATAATGTTTTGGTATGAATTAATTAAGGTTATTTTTTGTAAACTAATATTATAAACTATTATAGTAAAACATATATAATATAAAATGTAAAATAAAGTTTAGCTCAATTTTTGATAATTTCTATGTTTTTGAGATCGTTGCTTAGAAATCTTCAAGACCCATACTTTAATTTTTGATTTTGAGGAATATTTTGAGTTTGTGCCATTGTTGATAACTTGTGATTTTTGTTGTTTGATGATGAAAAATGAAAGGTATGTTTTAGATTAACATATTTTGTATTGGAGTTTTTGAAGATTTTGAGTAATTAGGACTTAATTACAAAAAATAAAAATTTGAGGGACTAAAATGTGAAATAAATTGAATATATGGACTTGTTTGAGAGTGGGTAAAATTCAACCCAACATAAGTATAGAGAAATTTGGTGTATTTTGTGTTTTGTGCAATAGCGATTAAATTGTAAAAATTGTAAATGTCAGGGGTAAAATGGTAATTTACCTATTTATGTGTTTTTAGACTAAATTGAATGAAAATATTTTTGAATGATCTAATTTGAATATGTTTAGATCAAGAACTAAAGAAATCAAACCTGGACCATGGAAAGTCAAAAGTTGTCGACTAGTCGATTCGTACCGATTTTTGGTTGTCCGAGGTAAGTTTATAAGCAAATAAATATCGTAAATTTTAAATATATGTGAATGTATAATGCTGATTTTGAATTTTATGAATTTGTATAAGTAATAGCCAAATGTGAAAATGTTTGGGAACTATGTTTACGAATATGATTCGACCAAGATACGACATCCAAAAGCCCCGTATGAACCTTAGGAATAGTTAGGATACATATTTCATGACATAGGATTTCGATATATATGCGCGAGTAAGACCATGGCATCGATATGTGATTGCGATATGTGTTTATGAGTAAGACCTGTCTGGGACAGTGGCATTGATTTACAGCTACATGTAAGACCACATCTGGGACGTTGGCATTGTACGATTTTTGTGGATATCCAAGTGTCGTATCCAATTCTGAACGGTTCAACGGGCAAAGATAAGTTATGTTCGAGTGTGTAAATGAGATAAAAATACAGGTATGTATTAGCTTTTTAATAATTAAAATGAGGTAAGTGTATTCGATCTTGTAATATTATTGGATGAGTTACAATTATATGCATGTGTGATTTTACACATTCGGCTACATAATTAACCTGTACATATGAAATCATATTGTGATACATGGGCTTATGTGTTTTTGGATTGTGAACTAGGTTAGTGATGATTATTCGGTGGTGGAAATTAAATGATATTAATGATAATCTAGTTACATGAGCATTCGGCCAAGTGGTATCTACGAATGAATATTATTGAAATATGAACTTTACATATATGAATTTAAAGGTGTTATAATTATATAAGTGGTTTTGGTTTAATCCAGTTGATATAGTTATCGTGATGAATATTTACTTATGACTTACTAAGCTATAATAGCTTACTCTGTGTATACATGTTACCTTGTTTTACAGATTTTGAATTCAAGTTAGAAGCTCGGGGATCATCAGCAAAGTCTATCACACTATCTACAGCTTCGGTATTTAAATAAATCAAACTCGTATTATGGCATGTATATGCTGGAACAAATTTTTTAAATGTTTGATTTTGGTTATGTAACTAAGGCCATGAGAAAATGGCTTGCTATTTATGTTTAAATTTGTTTTTATGTGTGCTTAGCTATAATGTTTTATGATCTTGATTTTGAAATATGCGGATATGTTTGATTATGGTTTGATTTGTGGTAAATATATTATGTATTGGAGATGGCTTTATTTTTAAGTTTGAATTTAATTATATTAGGTATGGTTAAACCTATTTTGATTAAAATGCTATTTGTTTGGAATTATAAGTTATATGTGTTAGGTATTGTATGTATTAAATCGGTTTAGTGGTGGTGATGGATATAGGGAGTAAACAGTTTTGAAATTAGCACTATTTGGAGATTTTTTTTTTGTTGTTGTATATAAATGTGGGTGGTGAGTTTGGTTAAATAAATAAGCTTGAATAATCTAGTTGGTGTATGTGAATATTTTGTATAAATGCGTGTATAATTGAGTGATACATATTATTATAACCCGGTTAAGACTTGAAAAGATGGTAGTAGTTTATTTCGGTTGGTGAGTAGTTTTGATGAGATTTTGAATTTAATTAATATATATGTTGATTGATGTATTGACCTTTACATTTATATATCTATGTATATGATGTCTTGAATTAATATAAATATGCACTTGTAATTTAAAAATTGTTTGAAAGATTAATTTAATGACTGAATCATAATTAATTAGTTTGGTTGCTTTTGTGCATTTTAGACAGGATAATTAATGTGAGATTTAAGAGTATTTTAAATCATTATTTGCATCTTGAATGGTAATTGTTTGCATGTAGATGATTCGGGTATTTTATATTAGTATGTGAATTAAGTTAGATAAATTTAGGCAATGATGGTTCGGTAATAATCCAAATTTGATGTAGTTCGATATGCATGATGTGATTATTGGTCATGAAATGTATGCATATTTATATATAATAATATTTGGTGAATTTGTCTATGACATTTAAGTTAAGGAACAAATTACTATGTGAATTCTTTTAATTGGTTTAAGATGTGCATGTAAAGAATTAAAAGTTAAATCTTGGTATTAGTTAGATATTCGATTACCAGTGGAGTGTTGAACATGCTGTGTACCTATGTAATATGATTTGTTTTTAATGAATGTTTAATATTTAATTAATTCTATGCTTATATTTATATGATTATAATTTGAGTTATTATGAATATATTCATAACTGTGCTTTGGTTCAGTAATGCCTCACAACCCCATTTCTATGATGGATACGGATTAGGGGTGTTACATTGATATTGTGGTTATTCTGGTGTGAACGGTGTGGTTCCGAGGGAGTGATCCAAGTAAGACTTTAGCATTATTTCGTAGGTGCTTATTTATTCATTTATGTTTTAGGGAAATAAAGGTAATATGGTAGACTTTTTGTTGGTTTTTTCCATGATATTTAGGATGTCTTTATGACTTTATTGCTTTAGATTTTATGGTCACTAGCCTTGATATTTTGATTTCTTGCTCGAGAATATTTATAACGTTGTAAACTACTATTATGAACGTTTTGTTGATGGTTTGATGAGGTATTAGTTATATGTTGATTAGTTCATGGTTAGAATGGATTATATGACTTATTATGCTATATTTTTAATATTTGAAGCAGAGGTATCGATATTCGGGTTTTAAAATTGATACCTCCATGATTTTCGAAAGTATAGGAAGCTAATAGTGTAAATTGGTATTGATATCATACCACGAGTGTTGATACTCAAGGTAATAAAACCAATACTTTCGAAATGTACCGATATTTTCTAAGTTTTAATTTTTAAGGGAGAAGCAAAATGTTATTTTGGTATTGATTTTCCAAGTGGTATCGATACCATATAAGAAAATTATCGATACCCCAATTTCAATATTGATACCTATGTGAATTGTATTAAAATTTTGCTAAATGATCCATATGCATGTTGTAATTGCATAATAAGCTCAATTGATGCTTGTATGGCTTAATTTAGCGCTAATTTGAGTATTTGTGAGTTAGGAACTCTATATATGTTTAAGATTAATATTGTGACATTAATCACATTTTCGATGAGATGTTTGGCTATGATTGTTGATGAGACGGTGGTGTGACATCCAAATATTCGGGCTCAGCGTCTGGGTTGGGTATAGGGTATTACAAATCTGAAGTAAATAATTGCGGCTAGTGCTATAAGTAAGTTGACACCCAGTGTGTCATTGGTTAAACCGAAGTAAATTGGAACCTAGTGGCTCATCGATTCGTAGTCAAAGTAACCATGAACTCTTCCTATCTTATGGCATATCAACTATATTTGACTTTACCAGAACAATTAATAGGGTTTCTATTTCATATTTCATTAGGACCGGGTATCGCATATCACCTTAATTTTCATCATAGACATATAAACTTACATATAATAGTACTATATTATCACATTACATACTCAATTTCACATCTGAACAATTTATATATATTTTTTGTAAACATTCAATTTAGTCCTCAACTATATCAGTCAATTCAATTCAACCCAAATCATTTCATTATCACAAGTGACTCACCTTCTATTCTTACCATACATAAACAATTCAAAACGCAGCAATTTATAAAGAGTTCATATTATAGAAACACAAACTGTAAATTCTAAGCTATTTGTTAACAACTTTGTCTTTTCCTTTCTTTTTCGAAGAATCCGAGTCGACGTTAGCTACGGGTTAAAAACAACACATAAAATTATCAATGTAGAACCATTTTCACATTCAATTTCTAAATTATGCAACTTTTACATATTATTCAATTTAGTCCCTAAAATTGGAGCTAACTTAACTTTAAAATTTAACCTCCAATTTTTATACTGAATTCACTCTCAGCCTAATTTAACTTTATGTTTTCCTTTTCTACCCCAAAATTTTGAAATTTGAACAATTTAGTTCATAGTGCACCAAAATCATCAATTTACTTTACAATTTAATCTTTTTTTCAGTTCTAAACTTAGAATCTATCAAGTTAATCCCTAGAGCTTCAACTATCGATCAATGGCAACATTCACAACCTTTAAGAGTACTGAAAAATACTATATAGGTCGACTAGCTTAAGTTCTTGGGATTCTGAAAACTTAAAAAATAGAAGGAAAAAACTAGATTGCACTAACCAATTTTGGATTTGAAATCAAACCCCCAATAGCCAAACATTCCAAACTTCTTTCTCCCAAGGTTCAGTTTGTATGAACAGAAATGGAAATCTTTTTATTGTTCTCTTCCACTAACTAGTTTTATTATATTCTATTCTTATTATTTTTATTTTTATTATAAATTATAACATATTCATTCATATTTTAATTCCCCAAACCATACACTATAACCATTCTAATGGAGTAATTACTATGTAAGCCACCTTACTTGATTCCTAATTAAATATTTTTTAATAATTAAACTTTTGAAACTTTTGCGATTTAGTCCCTATACCTTAATTAGTCACTAATTCGACAAAATTTACCTAACCAAATTTTAATTCACTTCTAATATGATTCTGTAAATATTTAATTAAACTACCTACTGAGTTTCAGGCTGTTACATAATCCATGTGACTCATGTCCTCCTCTAATATAGTTGTTTAGAAAACTTACTAACGGAAATCAAGTTACAAAGACATTCAGGGGCATACGAAACTAATGTTAAAGGTTTAGAAGAATGAAATTTTTCTAGTACTATGTACTAAGGTTTTGGATCCATTAACTAAGATAATAGTAGAAGAATAAAAAGGTCAAGTAAGGGTAGAGAAAAGGTTTTTATTACCATAAATATAATTGGAAGCTCTTGAGTCTAATATCCAAGATCTATTTGCAGAAGACTGAGTTAGACTAGCAGAAGAATTACTCGATTGAACAATAAAGTAATGGTACACGATTTTGTCTCGAAGCCTAATACTGTAAGTACTCATCATAATCTAATCCAGACAATGAGACAAATTTTCCACCATGAGTATTAGCAATTGGAAGAGGAAGAAGCCCATCCCCTTTAACTTGCGCTACATGAGCAGTGGGTTGGTAATTATGAGAGGGTCGACCATGAAAAGCCTAACATGTATCATTTATATGGCCACATTTTATCATAATACATGCAATGAAGTTGAGATCCTCTACCTTTTGCTCTCCAATTATCTCCTTGCTGATCATTTTTTTGTATTGTGAGCACAGAACATCCTCCCTTAACTTGGTTTAGGTTGGAGTAGATTTGAAGCAACCAAGCTATCACATTGTCAATAGTGTAAAAAGTTGGGCTAAAAAAGATTTGATATCATATTAAGGCTAAGTCTAATCGCAATCCTATCTAAGTAAGCAACATAAATAATATGTTTCGCTACTACGCTTGATCAGTAACACTTTTAGAAAAGGGCTGTAACACCCTACACCCGACTCGATCGTCAGGTCTGGGTACCAAATGTCACAATCAAATCATTACATAACAGCATGTTTCCAATTTATTTAATTCGCCACCAGACTTAATGCTATGTTCACATACAAATTAATCTAATCAATTAATTAACCAAAGCGTTTTCATAAATGAACATCGTATTAAATTTCTTACTAAATGATTAACTAACTAAGTAGAAACATGTTCTTTACAACATAACCATCTACTGAATATGCCTATACATGTAATTTTAACAAGTTAATTTGTAATACCCCAAAATATGACCTAGGAGTTTTAGGGATATTTTAGGAATTTTAGCTTAAGAGTGTTTAAAATAAATGTTTTCGACTATGGGTTTTAAAAAATTAAATCAATTTTTGAAAAAGAGTTTTAGAGCCTTTTAATTTTAGAACAAGGACTGATTTGTAACAGGGTCAAAATTATGTGTGTTTATGAAGCAATTACGTAAAAACTTTAAAAACACCTTATTTTTCCCCTTTCTACAATTTTAGCGTTAACTTTTTCTTCCCTTATTCTTGTGCGCCCTTTGCATCCCAAAACCCCCGTTCATCAAGTTATGATTCCTAAAAATAATTCCATTGATTTCATTCACTTTCATATCATTAAAACTCCATAGAAACCCAAGAAAAACACTAAAATACCATTTATTTCATCAACTCCCAACATTGTGGGTTTTCTCATATTTGCATCAAAAGCTCATTTTTCTTCCACCAAATGTGACCTTTCATTCTCCTATTATTTTTTAATGTTACTTTGTTATTTAAACTGAGTTTTTAGCCATTAACTCATAAGTTTTGAATAGAAGCTGAAATTTGGTTTGTTAATGGTGGATTTAGGATTTTCGAGTAGAAATATGATTTTAAAGTGTTTTACTATTAGTTTTAATGTATATAGAAGGTTTCTAAACTGAATTTAAAGTTTTATTAAAGATTTATAATTTTTAATGAATTTTCATGAAAATTTCCATAAAATGTCAAAAATTTTGATACCATGAATTCAGTGGTTTTTCGTAGTTTAAAGGTTGAGAATTAGTCGCAGGTGAATAGATAGATGAATGAAATTCATTTTAAGCTAAAAGATTAAGTGTAGACCAAGATAATTGGAATTTGTGTTTGCTATGTCGAAGGTTTCGATTACTTGAGAACATAGCTTAGGCTTATGCTTTCGACTGCATGAGTTGAGTCCTTAGCTGATTCATGATTGTGTTGTTGTTTGGTCTATTGTGTTGAAGCTTCAGATTCATTAGGATCTTCTACAAGTTAAGGAAGGGATAGTTTGAGCTTTCGGCATTTCAGCAAAAGCGTAATTGGTGAGTGTTTGGAATCATTGCTTGTAGACACAATACAATGTGTTATTTAGGAATTTAGTTGTAGTCTAAATCCCTACTCTAAATTCTGAGTGTAAGCTTTCTCATACTCATGTTTAACTTGTGAAATATGTGTTTTTGTTATAGTGAAAATGTGGATTGATATGAAATGCTATTACATGTGTTGTGTGTTCATGATTACTATTGTGAAAGTGTATATGTAGGCATGTCATACACGCTAAGTGACAGTGGTAATATTATGCTAAAGATGCAAATATGGAGTGATAGTGAGCAGATGATCGGTAAGTAATATGTGTTTAATAATGGATATTTTGGCCTTGTGAACCTTGAAACCATTTGATATAGTTGGCATGCCATAGGATTGTGAGTACTCACCTATATTGTAACAGCCCAATTTTAGTGAAATTGGAACAGTGGTCTCGGAACCACAAAATTTAGTTTATTTTATTTTATGATCCGTATTATTTTAGACATGTCATGTGAAAATATTGATAAGAAAATTTTATCAATTAAGTGTTTAAATATGGGAAGGACCAAATCGCATAAAATGCAAAAGTTGGATTCTCGTAGCTAAAAGGATCAAATAGCTATGGAATTCAAAACTTAGGGTCCTTACATGGTAATTAGACCATTAATAAAATTATGTAGATATTTCGGTATAACTCTGTAACATCCCAAGTTAAGGTCTAGTCAGAATAGTGATTTCGAGACCACAAATTCGAAATAGAAATAATTATTTTAGGATAATTTAATGATCCGTGATATCATTGCATGTTTGTGTGAAATTTTCATGAAGAAATTCTTTGCCTAAGATGTCCAATTTGACTTTAGGGACTAAATTGAATAAGTTTTAAAACTTGTATTCTAGAAGCTTCAACCATGAAATTGCATTAGATTATTAAATAGAGGTCTTTAAATAGCAATTTGACCAAGTTCTAAAATTTTGGACAAAAATGGGCATGAATTGGAAACATTTGAAAGAAAGCATTTTGGTCATTTGGTTAATAAAACAATAAAAAGGGAAAATAAGTAAAACATTTGCTCATATTCTCCAAGTGCTAGCCGAAATTTCCAAGAGCCATATCTAGGGTTTTGTTCATCTTTTCAAGCTTGATTGTAAGTACTCCTAAGCCTCGTTTTTAATGTTCTTTACATTTTTTAGATCTTTGAAGCATGATTTATCCATTTCTAGCCATATTCTGAAGTAGCGTTCATGTATGAAACTTGAACCATGTGTGACATGGTTGTATTTTGATGTTTAATAAAGGAATATGAAAGTTTGATGTATCATAAACATCTTTTACTAAGTGATTTTTAGTCAAAACACCTAAAAAGGACTTATTTGTAAAAGATGAAGAAATGGGTAGTAGAAATGTGGTTTAAAGTGAAATATGGGCTGATATGAGTTAGAATATGAATAGGCTATGCTTGGATAACAAAGAAAATGCATGCATTTCATTTTTCAAGCCTAGAGACTAAAGTGTAAATAGGTGGAAAGTTAGGGTAAAAAGGTAATTTTACCAAAGTATGTGTTATGAGTCGATATGAGCATTGTGTGTATTGAACAAGTTAAATTTGGCATTATAGATCAAGAAAAACGTGATTCGGGTCTTGATCGGGGGAAAAACAAGGTTTACAAGGATTAGGCTCGTTTCCATCATTTTGTACCGAGGTAAGTTCATTTGCAGACAATGCAACATGTATCATACTTTAAATGCTTTAATATTGCATGTATGGTAAGTACATACATATTTAATGTGATGTTGTATCATGTGTTTATTGCCTAAATTGTATTATGAATTATGCTTGACAATTCCATGAATATGTGATTGGTGCTATGAGTATTGAACTCGACGTTATGAGCAAGTGTGACAAAAATGTGGTATCGAAGAATCTCGTTTGAACCTTAGGAATAGTTTAGGGTACAAGTGACATGTCACTAGGAACTATGTGATCTGAACTCATTGAGTTGTGGTCTGAGTTCATGATATATGTGACATCTGAATTCATTGAGTTGTGGTATGAGTTCATGATGTGTGTGGCACATGTTTTGGCATCTGGGTACTGGTCTCGTATATTCTACTGGTGGCTGGGTAGTCCGGCATGTGTTACAGATACCTGATAGCCAATGTGAGTCGACCTATGAGTAGCTCGAAAGCGAGCAACATGTGATATGTCATTGGAGATAGCATTGGCTACATATGAGACACTTACGTGCAAGATTCTGTTGTATTCGATAGTATTTCGAGTGTTCAACGGGTAGTTCTAAAGAAAGTTCAATAAGTAATCTTAAAGAATACGTCGAAGATAAGAAGGTAAGTTACTATATGCAAGTGGGCACAGGTGTGTACATCGAACTCATGAGAATGTCATGAGATATGATGAACTCATGAGAATGTTTTGGCTCATGAAAGTATTATGATCATTTTGTATATGGCCATGGGAAATGGCTTATATTGAGTATTTGGGTTGTAACCCTAATTATTGGTGCATGCGTGCAAATGTGCTTATACTTTAATATGGTTATGGTTGCTTATGTAACACCCCAATCCCGTATCCGTCGCCGGAATAGATAAAGGGACATTACCAGTCTTGAAACTCATATCAGAACAGTAAATTTTTTTTTGAACATTCCTTTAGATAAGTACTAGAGACAGTCAGGGATACAATTTAAACTTCTATAAGTACACATTCAAAAGATGCCATTTTCGCATGGCTTATATACATTAACCAAAATATCCTCTCACTACTAGTCTATTCTATACATGCCATAAGATAATCCAAAACGTAGCAGTACCAAACAATGGATAGTGATAGTGTGACTAGTTCCTGATGATCCCCGAGCCTGTAGCTTCGCAATGAGATCTATAAAATAGAGAAAACAAAGTAAACGGAGTAAGCATTACAATGCTTAGTAAGTTTTAAGCAGTGACAACAGATAACAATCAAATTATAACATAGTTGTTCATATTTTTATTTCACTCTTCCTTCGGGCATACCATCCCTTTACCGAATATGCACATCTCATCATATACAATATGTGACAGCCCTAAAATGACCCTAGTCAGAAAGCGGTTTCGGGACCGCTAAACCGAGTCACCAAATTATTTGAATGTGATATTTATTGTCTAAAATATGTGATTATGAAGGTGTGAAAGTTTTAGGCTTCGATTTAGTAAATTGCATGTGAATTTAGTCAAAAGGACTTATGGGTGACATTTTTGAAATGTGATAGGCTAATCTACAAGGACCTAATAGTGCATGTAATCAAAAGGGAGAACTTGCATGTCAATTTTCCCCCCCTAATATGTAGTGGCCGGCCATGAGCATGGGTGGACAAGATGTTATGGCTAAAAACATGTCATAAACATGTTGGGGTAGTGCATTATGTAAGGATTAATAAAATAAAGAGCATGGGTGGACAAGATGTTATGGCTAAAAACATGTCATAGACATGTTGTGTTGGTGCATCATGGGAGGAAACAATAAAATAAAGTTAGTAATAAAGAAATGGAGAAAGAAAAAAAGAAAAATAAAAGAATGAATTAAGAATGATAAAACATGAGGTGAGTGGGAGGAGAAACCAAAGTTGTCTCCCCTTTACTCCTCATTGCCGTGACTAGTGAAAGAGGAGAAAAACAAAGTTCTTTCTTTGTTGTTCAACTTGGCCGAATAGAAGAAGCAAAGGAGGGGAAGAAAATTCGGTCACTTGAATCCTTAGGAAGGTTAGTACATTGTGTTGAAATTGTGAAATAATTACTTGTTTTAGGTAAATTATCATGGTTCTTGCTTAGCCCATGCAAAAATTTCCACTAATGATGGGTGAATAGAGCCTTCGGCTAAGGTTATAAGGGAAGAAATTTTGATTGCTTTACTTGAATCTTGATGATGAATGTATTGAGGAAAGAACTTGGTCTTTCTAAAATATGAATGGTTAAAGTTCATACTAGTAATAGCCGAATTAAAGAATGCTTGATGTCATGAGAAAATGCTGTTCATGTTAATTGGATGAGAAAGGGTAGTTGGGTGAAGTAGAGTCTAGCAAATGAGCACATATGTGCACTAGTTGCTAAATGAAGAAAAATCGGCTAACAAGGGAGTACTAAGGCTGAATATGATTTTGAATATTAGTGGTGTAGTTGCCGAATTTGAACTATGAAGTTATTGAGTAATGTGTGTGTTTTAAGTGATAGAATTGAGTGAATGCTTGGAATGTGATATGTATGAATTATGTGTTAAATTAAGGTTTGCTGAGCTAGCTATTAAGATGAAGTGCAAATGTTAGTATTTGATTGCTAGTGTATATATGTGTACTAGCCGAGCTTTGAATTTAAATAATAGTTGGAGCACCATGTGTTGTAATAAGATTATTTGAGTGAAATCATAGATATTTATATGATGAATTCGATTGTGGATATACATGCTTAAACAAGATGCACACATGAATGAATAGATAGCTTGGTGTTGCATGTATTCGGTCATAAAGGTGCACATGAGGAAATGTGAGATTAATTGTATTAAATTGCTCAATGTGATTAAAAATGCGTATGACCATTTTGTGTTTGAGCTAAAGGTGGCCATATGACCTATCAAACTCCTTGTCATATTCGGCCATAAGCTAGCATAATGAGACTTTAATAAGTTAAATTTGTTTGAATTAGCTCAAGAGCTTAGAGGACCAAAGTTGGATAAGGGAAGGGAAAAAGTGATCGACTATTGCATAATGAGACTTTAATAAGTTAAATAATATAGTGACTATTGCTCAGGAAAACAACTCGTAGTGAATATGTGATTTTGTTGTAAATATGGATAAAACTTGTTTTAGTTGCTCATAAGCTATTGATTAAACCCATACATGAATTCTAAATCGTGATATTGTAAAATGATATATGAGTGCTAGACGGATCTTCGATATTAAAATTTGTGAAATTGTAAGTTTATGAGTATTCGAATATGAAATGATAGTATGGCGTGAAATTGAATTATTCATTGGAAAATGATTGGTGTAGATTCGGCCAAGACAAAGTGTATACATGATAGTATATGTGGTATGTGAAGTATATTTGGATAATTTTGATGTGAATACATGAAAATTTATATTTTGATTTAGGATTTTATGTGATGAATGTGAATGTGTATATATGTGATAAGGCCGAATGGCCAATGTGATGAATGTGAGCATGCATACGTGTGATAAGGCTGAATGGCCAATGTGGTGAATATGAACATGTATATATGTGATAAGGCCAAATGGCCAATGTGATGAATGTGAGCATGCATATATGTGATAAGGCCGAATGGCCTATGTGATGAATGTGAACATGTATATATGTGATGAGGCCGAATGGCCAATGTGATGAATGTGAGCATGCATATATATGATAAGGCCGAATGGCCAATGTGATGAATTTGAGCATGCATATGTGTGATAAGGCCGAATGGCCAATGTGGTGAATATGAACATGCACATATGTGGTAAAGCCGAATGGCTAGTGTGAAATATGTAGGTGATGTGCGTATATTGTGGCCGAACGACCAAATGTGAAAGGTGTGTATTATTAGATATTTGATGAGGCAAATGAATTACAAATATGACAGTCGATGTGAATGTTGTAACATGTGATTAAATGTACATGAAACTTGGAAATATATTCCGGGTGAGACCCGATGACTACGTGTAGAGAGTATGTCCGGGTAAGACCCGATGACTACGTGTGGAGATTTTGCCCGGGTAAGACCCGATGACTACGTGTGGAGATTTTGTCCGGGTAAGACCCGATAACTTCGTGTGGAGATTTCGTCTGAGCTAAAGGTCTCGCCGATAATCCGAGTAGAGGTTAAAGCTATAAGACTTCGTAATAAGAATTGCTTATAAATATATTCAATGCGAAAGGTTAAACAGGTATGTACTCCAAGTTTATATGTGAGCTTGATTTGAACTAAATCATAAGGTAGTTATGTGATGCATACGAGAGCAATCTATGAGACTATTCCTATGATTATGTGACATCGGATCAGTGTGAGAGGTTATGTGAAATCATACGATATATCTATGTCACATGAGCTCACTTTTATTTGAAAGTTTATCTGCCTATTGTATATGATGAGATGTGCATATTCGGAAAAGGGATGGTATGCCCGAAGGAAGAGTGAAATAAAAATACGAACAACTATGTTATAATTTGATTGTTATCTGTTGACGCTGCTTAAAACTTACTAAGCATTGTAATGCTTACTCCGTTTACTCTGTTTCCTCTGTTTTATAGATCTCATTTGGAAGCTACAGGCTCGGGGATCATCAGCAACTAGTCACACTATCACTATCCACTGTTTGGTACTGCTACGTTTTGGATTATCTTATGGCATGTATAGAATAGACTAGTAATGAGAGGATATTTTGGTTAATGTATATAAGCCATGCGAAAATGGCATCTTTTGAATGTGTACTTATGGAACTTTAAATTGTATCCCTGACTGTCTTTAGTACTTATCTAAAGGAATGTTCAAAAAAACAATTACTGTTCTGATATGAGTTTCAAGACTAGTAATGCCCCTTTATCTATTCCAGCGACGGATACGGGATTGGGGTGTTACACAATAGGCAGATAAAATTTCACATAAAAGTGAGCTCATGTGACATAGATATATTGTATGATTTCACATATCCTCTCGCACTGATCCGAAGTCACATAATCATAGGAATAGTCTCATAGATTGCTCTCATATGCATCACATAACTACCTTATGATTTAGTTCAAATCAAGCTCACATATATACTTGGAGTACATACCTGTTTAACCTTTCGCGTTGAATATATTTATATGCAATTCTTATTACAAAGTCTTATAGCTCTAACCTCTACTCGGATTATCGGCGAGACCTTTAGCTCAGACGAAATCTCCACATGAAGTTATCGGGTCTTACCAGGACAAAATCTCCACACGTAGTCATCGGGTCTTACCCGGAATATATTTCCAAGTTTCATGTACATTTAATCACATGTTACAACATTCACATCAACTGTCATATTTGTAATTCATTTGCCTCATCCAAAAATCTAATAATACACACCTTTCACCGTTTGTCATTTGGCCACAATATATATATATACACATCTTGTACTTATCTCACATTAGCCATTTGGCTTTACCACATATCCATCTCATACACGTTTCGCATTAGCCATTCGGCCTTACCACATATATTCATGTTCACATTCATCACATTGGCCATTCGGCCTTATCTCATATATGCATGTTCATATTCATCACATTGGCCATTCGGCCTTATCACACATACGCATGTTCACATTCATCACATTGGCCATTCGGCCTTATCACACATACGCATGTTCACATTCATCACATTGGCCATTCGGCCTTATCACGCATATATATATACAGGTTCACATTCATCACATTGGCCATTCGGCCTTATCACACATACGCATGTTCACATTCATCACATTGGCCATTCGGCCTTATCACGCATATATATATACAGGTTCACATTCATCACATTGGCCATTCGGCCTTATAACACATACGCATGTTCACATTCATCACATTGGCCATTCGGCCTTATCACACATATATATACGGGTTCACATTCATCACATTGGCCATTCGGCCTTATCACACATACGCATGTTCACATCCATCACAGTGGTCATTCGGCCTTATCACACATACGCATGTTCACATCCATCACATAAAATCCTAAATCAAAATATAAATTTTCATGTATTCACATCACAATTATCCAAATATACTTCACATACCACATATACTTTCACGTATACACACTGTCTTGGCGGAATCTACATCTATCATTTTCCAATATCACAATTTAGAATTCACGTATGGGTTTAATCAATAGCTTATGAGCAACTAAAACAAGTTTATCAAGGTTTACAACATAATCTCAAATTCAGCACAAGTTGTTTTTCCTGAGCAATAGTCACTAAATTATTTATAACTGGAGATACAAAACTCCAAATCACTTTCCGTTAATTTTTCCTGAATATATACTCGTATATCTTCCATCCATAAAATTTCCAGAATTTTAGGTTTGGCCAATCAATACCAGATTTTTCTTAAAGTTTCCCCTGTTTCACTATTTGACTAATCTGACCACTCTTCACTACGAATCAAATTTCTCATTTTACAGAATTCAAAATGTGTTGTATTTGATTTCATTTGAAACTAGACTCATTAAGGAGTCTAAGCATATAAATTTTATCTTATAACCATTTTTGTACAATTTATAATGATTTTCTAAAAACCGAATAGGGGATTTAGGAGTCATTCTGACACCGTCTCACACAACTTTAAATATCTCTTTTTAGGAAATTTCTTTGCTCACAAGGTCTCTTTTATAAGAAACTAGACTAATTAAGCCTTGATTACATATTTTATGCAGCCTATAATTCCACACCAACAATTTATAGTGATTTTCTAAAATCACGTTACTGCTGCTGTCCAAAGCAAATTATTACAATTTGCTCTTAAATTTCCAAGTCCAAACACTTATGAACTTACCATTTGAGTTTAAGACATATCATGGCCACATCATATCTTATTAAATCAACTCATTATGTCCTATTATGATTGAATTTACTCAACGTTTAATCACTTAAAACTTACCTCGGATGTTGTCGAACGATTTCGGCGGCTATTCGATCACTTTTTCCTTTCCTTTATCCAACTTTGGTCCTCTAAGCTCTTCAGCTAATTCAAACAAATTTAACTTATTAAAGTTTCATTATGCTAGCTTATGGCCGAATATGACAATGAATTTGATAGGTCATATGGCCACCTTTAGCTCAAATACAAAATGGTCATACGCATTTTTAATCACATTAAGCAATTTAATACAATTAATCAAACATTTCCTCATGTGCACCTTGATGACCAAATACACACATCATTAACCTAATATCAATTAACTAAGCACTTAACAAATTCTCCTTGAGCCGATTGTCTAAGTCAAGATAGGATCATCATTATGCTTACCTATAGCCGAATGTACAACATCAATCTATGTATTCATTCGTGTGGCCGAACATGCATGTCTATGTTGAGGCCGATTGCATACTTAATACATTCTACAAGTATGGTCACTTGTATTGACCAAATACCATTTTGTTTCAAGTTCAAAACTTGGCTAATACACATATATGCACTATTAAAATATCCTCTCCATTCCATCAATTCAACACAGGCATTACTCATTAATATACAAAATTATATTCGGCCTTAGCACACCTCTTGCTGGCCGAATTTTTTTCTCCATCTAGCAACATTTTATGTGCTATGCCGAACCAAAAAGATCCAACACCTAGCTTAATCATTTGCAAAACACTTAACCGGCCTTTGACCAAGACTTTAAACAAAGTCTATGTTCGGCTATCACACATATGGGCATTATTAGTTCAAAGTTTTAACAAGATTAATTTCTTTGATCTTAACCTAAATGACAACCCCCATTGTTCATCTAGATTTAGCATGAAACAAACACCAACCAAGAAAACAACACCCATGGCCGAGTATCATCTTCATCACATAGCAAGATTTAAACCATAGGCTAGGTAGAACTCAAACTAACATAAAAAATATGCATGAATCTCATGGAACAACATCAAACTTACCTTAACCTAGCTACAAGCATGGCCGAATCTCTTCAACATTTCTTCCTCCTAAACACCAACCAACCGAACATGAAGCAAGAACTCCTTCCTTCTTCCTTAGAATTTTCGGCCAAAAGAAATGAAAGAGGATGAACAAATTTTCTTTTTTTTCTTTTCTTCACTCACGGCAATGGGGGGGGACAATCACACACATCCTTTCTTTTCTTTTTTTTTGTTTCTCATCCTACTAACACTAATATTTTATTGCCCATGCCCTTTATTTTATTAATCCTTACATAATGCACTACCCCAACATGTTTATGACATGTTTTTAGCCATAACATCTTGTCCACCCATGCTCTTTATTTTATTAATCCTTACATAATGCACTACCCCAACATGTTTATGACATGTTTTTAGCCATAACATCTTGTCCACCCATGCTCATGGCCGGCCACTACATATTAGGGGGGGAAAATTGACATGCAAGTCCTCCCTTTTGATTACATGCACTATTAGGTCCTTGTAGATTAGCCTATCACATTTCAAAAATGTCACCCGTAAGTCCTTTTGACTAAATTCACATGCAATTTACTAAATCGAAGCCTAAAACTTTCACACATTCATATTCACATATTTTAGACAATAATTATCATATTCAAATAATTTGGTGACTCAGTTTAGCGGTCCCGAAATCGCTTTCCGACTAGGGTCACTTTAGGGGTGTCACAACTCTTCCCCCCTTTAGGGATTTTCGTCCCCGAAAATTTCTACCGATGCATAGTTTAGGATAACGTCCTCTTATTGAATTATATTCATATAAACATTAGCTCATCGATAGCAATTGTAATTCATTATTGATTTCTCATCGATCTATAAAATCATTTTCTTATCTTAAAACAAATACATAAACATTTCTACAAGTATGCACATATATCTCATTTTCTTGATTTCATAAGCAATAATCACTTAATTTAATTCACAAATGCATTTCAAACACATATTAAGCACATATTAACATGTATAATTCACATCATCAACCCACATATTTGTAACCCACATTTTCATTCATGTATAAGCTGTAACCTAACCGAAAGTACACATATACTCAAACATCCCAATAAATATCCTTTATAACTTTATCACATCTCAATATTCAACTTAACTCATTTCCAAAAGAAAAGTCAACTTCCACGTACCTGAACATTTAGTTCATTTAGCACATTCAATCATAGTTAACGTTACCCGTATACAGTCGAATAGGCATAAAGCCTAATATAATACACTGGCATGAGATTTATTCTAGCGCATAACTCGTATATCCAAAATTATCAACATTCATCAAAAATTCTTTCAAACTTTCGAATGTCGAAACTTAATCAAAATAATTTCTTGAACAAGATTAACAAAATAGTGTCCATTCAGCAATAGCACATATAACTTCATATACCGAGAATCTCATAGACTAAATCCATAACACATTTTCAACTAAGCACTTAAGTGCACATATAACATAAATCTATTCCTTAACAACATATCCACCATTTTTTTCATGTATCCACTTATAACAAAATTACAGCCGAAACAATAATCAATCGTCAATTTATATCTATTAATCCCCAATTCAAACTCAAATACCGAATATCATTATCTAATTAAAATTCAACATCTAACTTCAATTCTACTTCTTAAGATTTGTCAATTTAAAGAGCGTCGTACTTGTCTGAGTATGTCACTTACTTAAAGCCATAGTCCAACCATGGTCTTACATATTATCACATATCGAGTCGATGCCATGTCCTAGACATGGTCTTACACAACATCTCAAATCAATGCCTTCATCCCAGACGAGGTCTTACATGAATCTCATTTCACACACTTAGTGCCCACTGATCGATCTCGCACACATAGTGCTTGGTTGAAGAACTCGCACACACAGTGCCTCAATTACCGATTTCGCACACATAGTGCTCGGTTAAAAGAATTTGCACACACAGTGCCTCTAATCATTCGCACACATAATGCCCATATTCATTCGTTATTACACATTGAAATGACTTAACTAAGTCTATAAAACATCATATATGTACACTTTTAAACATATCATCTCATTTAAATTTGAATTCGTATAGTAATGAACACTTAAACTTTGCTCAAATTACCGGCACGAAGCCTACTAGGCACGAAGGCCCGAATACACGTCACCAGCATGATTGCTCTTCGGGACCTAGCCCGGATATAACACCAGCACGAATGCTCTTCGGGGTTTAGCACGGATATATCACTAGCACGAATGCTCTTCGGAACTTAGCTCGGATACATCACTAGCACGAATGCTCCTCGGGACTTAGCCTGGATATATCACTAGCACGAATGCTCTTCAGAACTTAGTCCGGATACATCACTAGCACGAATGCTCTTCGGGATTTAGCCCGGATATATCACTAGCACAAATGCTCCTCGGGACTTAGCCCGGATATACCACTAGCACGAATGCTCCTCGGGACTTAGCCCGGATATATCACTAGCACGAATGCTCCTCGGGACTTAGCCTGGATATATCACTAGCACGAATGCTCCTCGGGACTTAGCCCGGATACATCACTAGCACGAATGCTCTTCGGGATTTAGACCGGATATATCACTAGCACGAATGCTCCTCGGGACTTAGCCTGGATATACCACTAGCACGAATGCTCCTCGGGACTTAGCCCGGATATATCGCTAGCACGAATGCTCCTCGGGACTTAGCCCGAATACATCACTAGCACGAATGCTCTTCGGGACTTAGCCCGGATATATCACTCTCAATTCTCATGTACATATACACATATAGCAATACACATTAGTATATCATTTACATTACTTGAATACAAACACAACATGCTTATCGACCATTCAACTTCCAGTTCCATAGCCACATACAAAAATCACATTTATAGTCAAAACACTCTTTCAAAATTGCATCACTTATACCCTTATAATTCAATCCAAATCGAAATTCAAATACGAGTACATGATACGTACCTGATCAACTTAATAATTTAGGCAAATCTAAGTGAAGTTATATCGCAAATTCTCATAGTTAGAAGCTTGCTACAGCTCGATCGGGATCAAGATTCATTACAATACAGCAAACACATTTCAATAGCCAGAAATCATCACACTATCATTTTATCACTTTATGGCATGTATAAATAGACTCACGCGTGCTACGTTAGTCCTAGAATCGACTAAACCGTAGCTCTGATACCAATAAAATGTAACACCCCAATCCCGTATCCGTCGCCGAAATAGATAAAGGGGCATTACCAGTTTTGAAACTCATATCAGAACAGTAAAATTTTTTTTTTGAACATTCCTTTAGATAAGTACTAGAGACAGTCATGGATACAATTTAAACTTCTATAAGTACACATTCAAAAGATGCCATTTTCGCATGGCTTATATACATTAACCAAAATATCCTCTCACTACTAGTCTATTCTATACATGCCATAAGATAATCCAAAACGTAGCAGTACCAAACAATGGATAGTGATAGTGTGACTAGTTACTGATGATCCCCGAGCCTGTAGCTTCGCAATGAGATCTATAAAATAGAGAAAACAAAGTAAACGGAGTAAGCATTACAATGCTTAGTAAGTTTTAAGCAGTGACAACAGATAACAATCAAATTATAACATAGTTGTTCATATTTTTATTTCACTCTTCCTTCGGGCATACCATCCCTTTACCGAATATGCACATCTCATCATATACAATAGGCAGATAAACTTTCACATAAAAGTGAGCTCATGTGACATAGATATATTGTATGATTTCACATATCCTCTCACACTGATCCGAAGTCACATAATCATAGGAATAGTCTCATAGATTGCTCTCATATGCATCACATAACTACCTTATGATTTAGTTCAAATCAAGCTCACATATAAACTTAGAGTACATACCTATTTAACCTTTCGCGTTGAATATATTTATATGCAATTCTTATTACGAAGTCTTATAGCTCTAACCTCTACTCGGATTATCAGCGAGACCTTTAGCTCAGACGAAATCTCCACATGAAGTTATCGGGTCTTACCCGGACAAAATCTCCACACGTAGTCATCGGGTCTTACCTGGAATATATTTCCAAGTTTCATGTACATTTAATCACATGTTACAACATTCACATCAACTGTCATATTTGTAATTCATTTGCCTCATCCAAAAATCTAATAATACACACCTTTCACCGTTTGTCATTTGGCCACAATATATATATACACATCTCGTACATATCTCACATTAGCCATTTGGCTTTACCACATATCCATCTCATACACGTTTCGCATTAGCCATTCGGCCTTACCACATATATTCATGTTCACATTCATCACATTGGCCATTCGGCCTTATCTCATATATGCATGTTCACATTCATCACATTGGCCATTCGGCCTTATCACACATACGCATGTTCACATTCATCACATTGGCCATTCGGCCTTATCACACATACGCATGTTCACATTCATCACATTGGCCATTCGGCCTTATCACGCATATATATATACAGGTTCACATTCATCACATTGGCCATTCGGCCTTATAACACATACGCATGTTCACATTCATCACATTGGCCATTCGGCCTTATCACACATATATATGGGTTCACATTCATCACATTGGCCATTCGGCCTTATCACACATACGCATGTTCACATCCATCACAGTGGCCATTCGGCCTTATCACACATACGCATGTTCACATCCATCACATAAAATCCTAAATCAAAATATAAATTTTCATGTATTCACATCACAATTATCCAAATATACTTCACATACCACATATACTTTCACGTATACACACTGTCTTGGCTGAATCTACATCTATCATTTTCCAATATCACAATTTAGAATTCACGTATGGGTTTAATCAATAGCTTATGAGCAACTAAAACAAGTTTATCAAGGTTTACAACATAATCTCAAATTCAGCACAAGTTGTTTTTCCTGAGCAATAGTCACTAAATTATTTATAACTGGAGCTACAAAACTCCAAATCACTTTCCGTTAATTTTTCCTGAATATATACTCGTATATCTTCCATCCATAAAATTTCCAGAATTTTAGGTTTGGCCAATCAATACCATATTTTTCTTAAAGTTTCTCCTGTTTCACTATTTGACTAATCTGACCACTCTTCACTACGAATCAAATTTCTCATTTTACAGAATTCAAAATGTGTTGTATTTAATTTCATTTGAAACTAGACTCATTAAGGAGTCTAAGCATATAAATTTTATCTTATAACCATTTTTGTACAATTTATAATGATTTTCTAAAAACCAAACAGGGGATTTCAGAGTCATTCTGACACCGTCTCACACAACTTTAAATATCTCTTTTTAGGAAATTTCTTTTCTCACAAGGTCTCTTTTATAAGAAACTAGACTAATTAAGCCTTGATTACATATTTTATGCAGCCTATAATTCCACACCAACAATTTATAGTGATTTTCTAAAATCACGTTACTGCTGCTGTCCAAAGCAAATTATTACAATTTGCTCTTAAATTTCCAAGTCCAAACACTTATGAACTTACCATTTGAGTTTAAGACATATCATGGCCACATCATATCTTATTAAATCAACTCATTATGTCCTATTATGATTGAATTTACTCAACGTTTAATCACTTAAAACTTACCTCGGATGTTGTCGAACGATTTCGGCGGCTATTCGATCACTTTTTCCTTTCCTTTATCCAACTTTGGTCCTCTAAGCTCTTGAGCTAATTCAAACAAATTTAACTTATTAAAGTCTCATTATGCTAGCTTATGGCCGAATATGACAATGAATTTGATAGGTCATATGACCACCTTTAGCTCAAATACAAAATGGTCATACGCATTTTTAATCACATTAAGCAATTTAGTACAATTAATCAAACATTTCCTCATGTGCACCTTTATGACCAAATACACACATCATTAACCTAATATCAATTAACTAAGCACTTAACAAATTCTCCTTGAGCCGATTGTCTAAGTCAAGATAGGATCATCATTATGCTTACCTATAGCCGAATGTACAACATCAATCTATGCATTCATTCGTGTGGCCGAACATGCATGTCTATGTTGAGGCCGATTGCATACTTAATACATTCTACAAGTATGGTCACTTGTATTGACCAAATACCATTTTGTTTCAAGTTCAAAACTTGGCTAATACACATATATGCACTATTAAAACATCCTCTCCATTCCATCAATTCAACACATGCATTACTCATTAATATACAAAATTATATTCGGCCTTAGCACACCTCTTGCTGGCTGGATTTTTTTCTCCATCTAGCAACATTTTATGTACTATGCCGAACAAAAAAGATCAAACACCTAGCTTAATCATTTCCAAAACACTTAACCGGCCTTTGACCAAGACTTTAAACAAAGTCTATGTTCGGCTATCACACGTATGGGCATTATTAGTTCAAAGTTTTAACAAGATTAATTTCTTTGATCTTAACCTAAATGACAACCCCCATTGTTCATCTAGATTTAGCATGAAACAAACACCAACCAAGAAAACAGCACCCATGGCCGAGTATCATCTTCATCACATAGCAAGATTTAAACCATAGGCTAGGTAGAACTCAAACTAACATAAAAAATATGCATGAATCTCATGGAACAACATCAAACTTACCTTAACCTAGCTACAAGCATGGCCGAATCTCTTCAACATTTCTTCCTCCTAAACACCAACCAACCGAACATGAAGCAAGAACTCCTTCCTTCTTTCTTAGAATTTTCGGCCAAAAGAAATGAAAGAGGATGAACAAATTTTCTTTTTTTTCTTTTCTTCACCACGGCAATGGGGGGGACAATCACACACATCCTTTCTTTTCTTTTTTTGTTTCTCATCCTACTAACACTAATATTTTATTGCCCATGCCCTTTATTTTATTAATCCTTACATAATGCACTACCCCAACATGTTTATGACATGTTTTTAGCCATAACATCTTGTCCACCCATGCTCTTTATTTTATTAATCCTTACATAATGCACTACCCCAACATGTTTATGACATGTTTTTAGCCATAACATCTTGTCCACCCATGCTCATGGCCGGCCACTACATATTGGGGGGAAAATTGACATGCAAGTCCTCCCTTTTGATTACATGCACTATTAGGTCCTTGTAGATTAGCCTATCACATTTCAAAAATGTCACCCATAAGTCCTTTTGACTAAATTCACATGCAATTTACTAAATCGAAGCCTAAAACTTTCACACATTCATATTCACATATTTTAGACAATAAATATCATATTCAAATAATTTGGTGACTCAGTTTAGCGGTTCCGAAACCGCTTTCCGACTAGGGTCACTTTAGGGGTGTCACAGCTTATGGTTAACGGGTATGATGGATAGCATGTATGTTTGGTGTATGAAATATGATTAATGAGTATGACAATAAAGGTGTTACAAGTGGGTAACTTGAAAGTAGGTTAGTAAAGATGATAGAAAAATATGAAATTGGTGTCAAATGCCATATGAAAGCATGATAGTTTAAATAGGTAATATGTTGACATTACCAAGTCATAATTTAACCATGAATGTGAATGCTTGAGTAGCCAAATGTGCCATGTTGCATGCCATGAAGTGAGTATAAGTATGTGAGTGTTTAAGGGTGGCAATTGGCTTGGAAAATAGCCTAGAAATTGTCCACATAGTTAGACACACGGACATGTGTCTTGGCCGTGCGTGACACACAGTTTGCCCTATGGGCTTGTGATCCGGCCTTGTGTCCCCTGCACCCTAATAATGCAAAACAGATTGCCTAGTAGTAAACACGCGGGCAAAGACACTGCTGTGTGTCTCAACCTTGTGAAGGACACAACCTTAGGACATGGGCGTGTGCCTAGGTCGTGTGAAGTCTGCACTTGATTTTTGGAATTTAATTCGCCACACGTCCTAAGTACAGGAGCATGTGACTTGGTCGTGTGACCTTATTTTGTTTATGACATCATAGTTAGAGTGTTACACAGACTGAGGACAAAGGCGTGTTCCAGGCTACACTGGCGTGTGAGACCACATTGCCTACGCACACGGACGTGTGACTCTCCAAAGTAAGAAAATTTTCTAAGTTTCCCAAAAGTTTCCCAGGTTCCCTGTTTAGTCCCAAACCACTCCTAAGGTGCGTTTTGGGCCTTGTATGCCCATATAAGGTACGTTTTGCTTCTAAATGAAAATTTTTAATTTTGGACAAAAATTTTTATCTCAGTTTTGTATGTTTGAAGTGAGTTTAAGTCTGGCAATGCCTCAAACCCTGTTCTGGCGTCAGATGCTAGTAAATGGGTGCTACATTTAGTGGTATCAAAGCTACGGTTTAGTCAATTCTCAGACTATGTAGCATGTGCCTGAGTCTAGCTATACATGCCATACATAAATTGTGATAGTGTGATGACTCTTGACGATTCTAAACTGTGTTTTTCATATAGTAATGGTTCCCGATAGAGTAGTGGCAGATGATGTTAAAAGTAACCCACTTGCTCCTGTTGAAGGAGTAGTGTCGACTGATAGTAGACCAACAACTGTTAGTAGAGGAGAAAGAGGCTTATTTGACCATTTGAAAGGAGCGACATGGTTTTCTAAAATAAACTTGAGGTCTGGTTGCTACCAATTGAGAGTGAAAGACTCGGATGTGCCGAAAACTGCTCTTGGGACGAGGTGTGGTCACTATGAATTTCTTGTCATGCCTTTTGGTTTAACAAATGCTCCTTCTACATTTATGGACTTATTGAACCATATTTTCCAACCGTACTTGGATAAATATGTTGTTGTTTTTATTGATGACATATTGATTTATTCTTGTGATGAATTCGAGCATTTTGAACACTTTAGAACTGCTTTGCAAACCTTGAGAGACAAGTAGTTGTATGCTAAGTTTAGTAAAAGTGAGTTTTGGTTTCGAGAAGTTAGATTCTTGGGCCGTATTATTTTGGGTGATGGTATTAGAGTTGACCCGAGTAAGATCTCAGCTATTGTTGAATGGAAACTATTGAAGAATGTAACTGAGGTCAGAAGCTTTCTAGGTGTGGCCGGTTACTACAGACGGTTTGTTAAAGGATTCTCCAAGATTGCTACTACGATGACAAGGTTTTACAGAAAGATGTTAAGTTTGAATGGATAGAAAAGTGCCAGTAGAGTTTTGAGAAATTAAAGGCATTGTTGATCGAGGCTCCAGTTTTGGTACAACCGGAGTCAGGTAAAGAATTTGTGATTTATAGTGATGCTTCCTTAAATGGTTTGGGATGTGTACTTATGCAAGAGGGTAAAGTCATAGTTTACGCTTCGAGACAGTTAAAGCCTCACGAGAAGAACTATCCGACACATGACTTAAAGTTGGCCACTATAGTGTTTACTTTAAAGATTTGGCAGCATTATTTATTTGGTGAAAAATGACATGTCTATACCGATCAAAAAAATCTTAAGTACTTGATGACTCAAAAGGATTTGAACTTGTGACAACAAAGATTGTTAGAACTATTAAAAGATTATGAGCTTTTGATTGACTATCATCCGGGTAAGGCGAATGTGGTCGCGGACGCTTTGAGTAGGAAGTCGTTGTTTGCCTTGAGGGCTATGTATACACGGTTGACTTGGTCTGATAATGGTTCAATTCTAGTTGAGTTGAGAGCTAGACTGACTTTTCCTCAATAGATTTGTGATGCTCAGAGATTTCAATGTGAGTCCAGCAGTGAACTAGATTTTTTAAATGAATCTGATGGTTGTTTGAGATTCTGTGGTAGGTTTTTTATTTCGAAGGACATTGAATTGATTTAGAATATTTTACATGAGGTAGACAACAGTTGTTTGTATGTTCACCTGGGCAGTACAAAAATGTATAATGATTTGAAGAAAATGTATTGGTGGAATGGTATGAAAAGGGATATCTCAGAATTTGTATCGAAATGCTTAGTTTGTCAGCAAGTAAAGGCTAAACACCAAGTACCCTCAGATTTACTTCAGCCCATCATGGTTCCTGAATGGAAATGGAACTGGATTACTATGGATTTTGTGACAGGTTTACCTTTAACTCAGAGAAAGAGATATGCCATATGGGTTATTGTCGATGGACTGACTAAATTGACTCATTTTATTCAAGTGCGTACCAATTACTCACTTGATAAGTTAGTCGAATTGTACATTGGTGAAATTGTTAGACTTCATAGAGTACCTATATCGATTGTATCAGATAGAGATCCAAGATTCACTTCACGATTTTGGAAAAAGTTATAAGAAGCTTTGGGTTCAAAAGTTGAGTTTTAGCACTGCTTTTCATCCACAAACTGACGGTCAGTCTGAGCGAGTAATTCAAGTCTTGGAAGAGATGCTCCGATATTGTGTATTGGAATTCCAAGGTAGTTGGGAAAAGTACTTACCGTTGGTGGAGTTTGCCTACAACAACAATTATTAGTCGAGTTTGAAAATGGTGCCTTATGAGGCATTATATGGAGTAAGTGTCGACTGCTGTTGTATTGGACTGAGCTCAGAGAAAATCAAATTCAGGTGTCGATTTAATGAAAGAAACCGAAGAGAAAGTGAAGGTAATTCCAGATTGTCTGAAGGCCACTTCGGATAGACAGAAATCCTACGCAGATTTGAAACGGAAAGAAATTGAATATCAAGTCGGTGATAAGGTATTTTTGAAAGTGTCTTCGTGGAAAAAGGTTTTGAAATTTGGCAAGAAGGGCAAGTTGAGTCCTCGTTTTATACGGTCGTATGAGATCATCAATAGAATAGGGCCAGTTGCCTATCGGTTGGATTTACCATCAGGGCTGGAAAAGATTCATGATGTATTTCATGTATCTATGTTGTGTTTATATAGATCAGATCCTTTACATGTGATTTCACTAACAGAAGTTGAGATTCGACTGGATATGACTTATGGTGAGGAACCGTTAAGATTTTGGCACAGGAAGTTAAATAATTGAGAAACAAAAGCATTGCCTTCGTGAAAGTGCTATGGCAAAGACATGGGGTTGAAGAGGCTACATGGGAGCCCGAGGAGGAAATGAAGAAACAATACCCAAACCTTTTTACCGGTAAGATTTTCGAGGACGAAAATCCCAAAAGGAGGGAGAGTTGTAACATCCCGAATTAGAGTCTGGTCGAAATAGTGGTTTCGGGACCACAAATCTGAAAAAAAAAACAATTATTTTATGATAATTTGATGATCCATGATATGATTCCATGTTTGTGTGAAATTTTCATGAAGAAATTCTATGCCTAATGTAACACCCCTTACCCGTACCCGAGACCGAGATAAGGTACGAGGCATTACCAGACAAACATACAAACATCCAACAAAAATACGGGTTATAAAATTTCAATTCCATCATTTTGTCCCTTATATGGGCTTACGAGGCCTAAAGCATACATTTGAAGTGGCCCGAGACTGAACCTAGAACGTATGAAAAACTTAAGAAAATTTTTGTCACAGCCTAGACACACTCCCGTGTCCCTCACACGGCCTAGACACCCTCGTGTTGTCGCCCATGTTCAAAAACCTGGACATTTTGTTTATGATGTAATCATTCATTTAGGGACACACGGCTAAAGCACACGCCTGTGTGATCTGCCCATGTGTCACACTCGAATGAGACACAAGGTCGTGTCTCCAACCCGTGTAGTTACTACAAAGCATGCAACATGGAAATTTTGGGGTGCAGGGGACACAGGGCTGAACAACACGCCTGTGTGGACTGTCCGTGTGTCACACATGGTTTAGACACCTATTCATGTGTCTATTTATGTGGACCATTTGGAGGCTATCTTCCAAGCCATTGGTCACCCAAGAACCCTCATGTACTCCAACATGCTTAACATCCTACTGTCTAGCATAGACCACAATTACATACAAAATTTGGCATGCAATCAAGAGATAATTATAAGAAAACACTTCAATTAACACTATGGACCAATTCACTTGGCCATATACAAAATAATCATACCAATTAGGGAACCATTACTTTGGGCTAGCCACATGACATGGCACTTATACAAAATAACAATCACCTATACATGCCATGACTCAAAATAATCAAATGTATTATACCCAAAGTTTAGTTGATAGTGTGACCCGAGTTTTGACGCACTCGATCCTTTGAGCTAGCTTGACAAATCTAAAAGAAATAGAAAAGGGAGGAGTAAGCTATGAAGCTTAGTAAGTACACATACAAATAAAGTAAATCTTAATTAAACCATAGAATATTATTTACATATTTGTCACTTTTTCAAACCTTTCATCAAACATGTGATCTAAAATTTCTTTATACGCATAATACATAAAAACATATATTGCCATGGATGATAATAGTCAGAGAAGTACACAGATTAAACACATACCTTTGCTCCCCTGTACACATATGCATTTTACTTAGTTTACGTTCAAACCTCGTATACATTACCCGCTGAACATTTGGAATAACAGATAGGATACTCGGATATAAACGCACCGAAGTGACATAATCATGACATAACATGCCTCTCAATAGGGCTACATATGAGCACCCGGGCCTAGCATGCATCACATTACCACGCCTCGTAACAGGGCTACATAAGCTCCCGGACCTAGCGTGTACCACATAATTACATGCCTCTCAACGGGGCTGCACAAGGTCCTAGACCTAGCATGTATGATGTCATCAAACGAGCTCATACATACATAGCTATCCTAGTGACATGTCACTTGTATCCTTACCTATTCCTAACTTCAAACGGGATTTTCAGACTTACATCTCTTTGTCGAACATTCTCGGAATGTTGGCCTTATAACATATGACATTATCATATACAAATGCTAACATGGCAACACTTGTAACATAAGAATAAAACATCAAAACATATTATAGCAACAAGGTAACCAAATAATATATTAATTATCCATATGTTATTTAAACATTTAAAACATTAATTAAAGTATTTATTTGTACATGTACTTACCTCGGTATAAAATATTCAAAATAGTGCCTATGCCTTGTACACTTTGTTCTTGCCTTTATCGAGACTCGGTTCTCATATTTCTTAATCTATCATAAAAATTTAGCTCATTAACTTCATACATTACTCAAATCGACCCTAAATTCATGCTTTGATAAAATTACCCTTTTTATCCCTAAACTTTCACTTATTCACAAATTAGTCCTTAGGCTCGTATGAAGAAATGCAAGTGATTTTTCGGTTACCCAAGCCTACCCAAATACCTCTTGTACTTAAACCAGCCCATACTTCCCTTCATTTCACACTTTTCTACCCATTTCTATAACTTTTACAAATAAGTCCTTTTTAGGGTTTCCATGCAAAATCTCTTAACAAAAGTTGTTCTCCATACCTTAAACTATCATATTCTTCCATAATCCACCAAAATACATCTAACTCATGCATGGGTAATTTTCTAAAAATAAACCCTAGCATGAAATATGGGTAGAAATGGAGAAAGGAAGTTGTAAGGGTGTTAAAAATACAAAGAACTTTAAAAACGGGGCTAGGATTGACTTACTATCAAGCTTGAAAGTTGAAGAAACCCTAGCTATGATACCTTTGAATTTTTGGCAGCAACATGAGAAAGATGAGCTGATTTTTAGCTCTTTTTCCCCTTTTTAATTCATTTAATATCCAAATGACCAAAATGCCCTTACTCACTAAACTTACAAAAATTTCCATATATGTCTATATTTGTCCAAAAATTTAGAAATTGGGAAAATTGCTCTTTAGGACCTTCTAATTCATATTTCAAAACAATTTCTCACAAATTTCACCTAAAACCCAAGTTTTGCATCTTATTCAATTTAGTCCTTATTTTGTAATTGGACACTTTATTCTTAAAATTTCCTCATGAAACTTTACCACATGCATAACCTTATATTCTAAATCTCATAATGATCAAAACCTAAATATTTTAACGTCAGATTTATGGTCTCAAAACCATTATTCTGACTAGACCATATTTCAGGATGTTACACCTAATATGTCCAATTTGACTTTAGGGACTAAATTGAGTAAGTTGTAAAACTTTTAATCTAGAAGCTTCAAGCATGAAATTACATTAGATTATTAATTAGAGGTCCTTAAATAGCAATTTGAACAAGTTCTAAAATTTTGGACAAAAATGGGCATGAATAGGAAAAATATAAAAGAAAGCATTTTGGTCATTTGGTTAATAAAAGAATAAAAAGGGAAAATAAATCAAAAATTTGCTCACCTTCTCCAAGTGCTAGCCAAAATTTGCAAGAGCCATAGTTAGGGTTTTGTTCATCTTTTCAAGCTTGATTGTAAGTACTCCTAAGCCCCATTTTTAATGTTCTTTACATTTTTTAGATCCTTAAAGCATGATCTATCCATTTCTAGCCATATTTTGAAGTAGGGTTCATGTATGAAACTTGAACCATGTGTGACATGGTTATATTTTGATATGTAATAGAGGAATATGAAATTTTTATGTATGATAAACATCTTTTACTAAGCGATTTTTAGTGAAAACACCTAAAAAGGACTTATTTGTAAAAGATGAAGAAATGAGTAGTAAAAATATGGTTTAATGAGAAATATGGGCTGATGTGAGTTAGAATATGAATCGACTATGCTTGGGTAACAAAGAAAATCCATGCATTTCATTTTTCTAGCCTAAGGACTAAAGTGTAAATAAGTGGAAAGTTAGGGGTAAAAAGTTAATTTTACCAAAGTATGTGTTATGGGTCGATATGAGCACTGTGTGTATTGAACAAGTTAAATTTGGCATTATAGATCAAGAAAAACGTGATTCGAGTATTAATCAGGGGAAAAACAAGGTTTACTAGGATTAAGCTCGTTTCTATCATTTTGTACCGAGGTAAGTTCATTTGCAAATAATGCAACATATACCATACTTTAAATGCTTTAATATTGCATGTATGGTAAGTACATACATATTTAATGTGATGTTGTATCATGTGTTTATTGCTTAAATTGTATTATGTATTATGTATTATGCTTGACAATTCCATGAATATGTGATTGGTGCTATGAGTATTGATCTCGACGTTACGAGCAAGTTTGACAAAAATGTGGTATTAAAGAATCTCATTTGAACCTTAGGAATAGTTTAGGGTATAAGTGACATGTCACTAGGAACTATATGATCTAAACTTATTGATTTTTGGTCTGAGTTCATGATATATGTGACATCTGAACTCATTGAGTTGTGGTATGAGTTCATGATGTATGTGGCACATGTTTTGGCATCTAGCATGTGTTCCGGATACCCGATAGCCTATATGAGCAGACCCGTGAGTAGCTCGAAAGTGAGCAACATGTGATATGTGATATAAGGTAGCATTGGCTACATATGAGGCACTTAGGTGCGAGATTTTGTTGTATCTGATAGTAGTCCTAGTGTTCAGCGGGTAGTTCTAAAGGAAGTTCAATGAGTAATCTTGATGAATACATTGAGATATGATGAACTTGTGGTGAGAATATGAATATATATATGAAGAATGAGTTTAACAGATTTGATAAAATACAAGATTACGTTCATTATGTTAAATGTATGATTAATACTTATTTAAGTTGTATTTTATTTGCATGTGAACTGACTAAGCTTTAATGCTTACCACCTTTCCTTTCTCTTTCTTATAGTTTCGCCAAGCTAGCTCGGGGATCAAAAGACATCGAAGACTCGATCTCATTATCAATTGAATATTTGGTATAGCTAGTCTCATCATTTTGAGTATGGCATGTATAGGGACTTGGTCTTTTTGTTACGTGTCATATTGATTAGCCAAATGTGTTGGCTCATGAAAGTATTATGTTTATTTTGTATATGGCCGTGAGAAGTGGCTCATATTGAGTATTTGGGTTGTAACCCTAATTATTGGTGCATACATGCAAATCTGCTTATGATTTAATGTGGTTATGGTTGCTTATGGTTAACGAGTATGATGGATGGCATGTATGATTGGTGTATGAAATATGATTAATGTGTATGACAATAAAAGTGATGCAATTGGGTAACTTGAAATTAGGTTAGTAAAGATGATAGAAAAATATGAAATTGTTGTCGAATGCCATATGAAAGCATGATAGTTTAAATAGGTAATATGTTGACCTTACCAAGTCATAATTTAACCATGAATGTGAATGCTTGAGTAGCCAAATGTGCCATGTTGCATGCCACGAAGTGAGTATAAGTATGTGAGTGTTTAAGGGTCACAATTGGCTTGGAAAATAGCCTAGAAATTGTCCACACAGTTAGACACACGGGCATGTGTCTTGGCTGTGTGTGACACACAATCTGCCCTATGGGCGTGTGATCTGGCCATGTGTCCCCTGCACCCTAATAATGCAAAATAGATTGCCCAGTAGTAAACACACGGGCAAAGACACTGCCGTGTGTTTCAACCTTGTGAAGGACACAGCCTTAGGACATTGGCGTGTGCCTAGGCCGTGTGAAGTCTGCACTTGATTTTTGGAATTTAATTCACCGCATAGCCTAAGCACACGAGTGTGTAACTTGGTCGTGTGACCTTATTTAGTTGATGACGTCATAGTCAGATAGTTACACGGGCTGAGGACACGGGCGTGTCCCAAGCCACACGGGTGTGTGACTCTCCAATGTATGAAAATTTTCTAGGTTTCCTAAAAGTTTCCAAAGTTATCGGTTTTGGGCCTTGTAGGATATATAAGGGACATTTTGCTTGTAAATGAAAATTTTTAAATTTGGAAAAAAATTCCTATAACGGTTTTGCATGTTTGATGTGACTTTAAGTCTGGTAATGCCTCAAACCTTGTCCTAGCGTCGAGTACGGGTAAAGGGATGTTACAAACTCATCCTTTGAAAATTTAAAGAAGGGTAGGGACTAAATTGGAATTTAATTAATTTAATTAATTAAAAAGATGATAAAAGAATTATCATCTTATTCTTTTCATCTTCTTCCCCAAATAATACATTGAAACCCTAGGAAAGGGAGAAGAAAATTTCATGGCCAAATTGGGTAAGTATTCAAGCCCCGTTTTTAGTAATTTTGATATTTTTGAAATCGGGATAGTCTAATATATCTTTTTGGGGGATTAATTTGAAAAGTTATCAAAGTATGGAAAATGGGTCATGGATGTATATGCTTAAAATTAGAAATTTATAGCAGAAAATGAAAGGTTGTTGATGGATAAACAACTTTTACAAAGTGATTTTTGATGAAAACATGATTTAGGGACTAAAATGTAAAGTTGTGAAATTTGATAAAAATTATGAAATTTTATGAATACATGTGCTGTAAATTTGGTAATGGGATTTTGGTTAGCCTTCGAATAGGGAGTAAATTGCACAAATTTTATTTTCTGAGCCTAGGGACAAAATCAGAATTTATGGAAAAGTTATGGGCAAATTGGTAATTTTTCCTAGGATAAAAACTGAGTCCACTTGAATATAAAATATGATAAATTGATGTCAAATTTAATCGTATAGATCCAGATAGACCAAATTCGGAGCTAGAACGAGGAAAAGAGGAAAAAGTCGGATTAGTAGTTTTTCGTGCACGAACAATTGTCAAGGTAAGTTCGTGTAGCTAAATTGTTCTTATTTACATGCTTGCATTGATTGTGTTTATGTAAGTTGTATAACTTCCATAAATATGTGAAAATGATTACATATCTGATCAAGCCCGATAAATGAAAATGCTTGAATTGAATGATAATGCGTGATAGATGTTAAAGGATAAATGATGAGAGTGTTACTTATATGCTTGAAATGAATGTGGAATGTGTTTATCTGAATTATATGAACGTTGTGGATGTATGAAATAATCACATGCCCGATAATGCTTGAAAAATGTTTAAATCCTGGTTGAATAAAATGGAAATTCGATGGATATGTGCTTTTCCGAAATGAATGAGGTCCTCCATTTGTTGTGGACGGGATTTAGCTCAAACAAAGTAATCCTATTGACCTTATCATAGAAAAGGATTTAGCCCAAATGGGTAATCCTAATATGAGTACTCTCGAGCACATGTTATAGATTGGATTTAGCCCGGACAGGTAATCCAGATCAAACTCCTTACAGCATATGTCATAAAAAGGATTTAGCTTCGACTGGTAATCTTGTTGTATACATGTGTGGCTCGAGAGTGTACTATTTGATATAGTACCTTATGGGTAGCATTGAATATGAATTCACAAATCCTGATTTGTACAGCACGAGTGTACTACCTGTGTATCCATCGATATTTCAGATAAATTCAAAGGGTAAAAGTTCTTGACATGAGAAGATATGAATAAGAAATGAGTTATTACACTTATCGGCCTGAAATACATGAAAATGACGATACGTGATAATTGATATATGGAAATATGAAATGACGATATTGTACGTGGAATTTATTTGATGAGTATGTACATTCTTGACTATGGACTGTACTCCTTGAGTGTATTAATCGTGACCTTAATATTCTGAGTAATATGAGTAAGGTTCTGATATGAAATGTTTGAACTCGAAATGAATTATTATGAAATTATACTTGAAATAATGATATGAATTATGCATGTTGAATGAATACATGTTGTGGAAAACATATGTGCTTGGAAACTTGATTGTTATTGAACCCATATATGTTTTGATGTTATTATCGAATATATGACTAACAAGGGCAATAAGAATGTGTGTAGGGCTTGAGATCAAATTGATTGATTATGCCTTACATAGTTACCTCAAAATGGAATGAATGGTAAGTTAAGAACCACGTTATACAAACTTACTAAAAATTTTATGCTTACTTAGTTTTATTTCCCTGTTTTAGAATAAATCGCAAGCTTATTGGATTGGAAGCTTGGTGGAGATCACTAACACTATCGATCGGCCCATGTCGGTACAATATGGTAAATCAATTATGGTTGTAATGGCATGTATAGGTTATGTTGGCCATATTGGCATGAAAATGTAAATGATTATTGTAATCTAGCCATTGGAATGGCTAGTGATGATTATGTTTTGGTACATGTATATATGTATTATATGGTGTAAACATAAGTGCTATATATTGTTTGATTAAGAGAGGGTAAACAAGTAAGTTTATAAAAGAGTAAGATTGTAAACATGAATGCTTGTGATGATATATCATGTTAAATGATAGAAGTAACTTGATTAAAATGCTTGGATTGGTTGGGTTATGAACGCAAGATGTGGTGTAGGTTTATGGTAAATTTTGGGGTGAGAAATAAAGCTAGGCATGGCAGATGCACGAACATGTGTTTAGACTGTGTGTGACACACGGCCTGGTAACATGGGCATGTGGTTAGGCCGTGTGTCCCCTGTACCTTAATTTTGAGAAATAGAATGCTCAGAATTAAGCACACAGTCAGAGACACGGGTGTGAGCCTTGTGTGTAAGTCAGAGAGTTACACGGGGTCGAACACGGCCTCCAGCATGGGCGTGTCCCAGGGTCACACAGGCGTGTGGGCCCTGTAACTTGGAAAAAATTTTAAATGTCACAAAATATTATTAGAGTTCTCGATTAAGTCCCGACTCGATTCTAATGCTCGTATTGGGCCTCAAGGGTCCAATTAAGGGACATTTTGAATGATCTTGGTTAATGAAAAGTAATTTACAAAAATTATTTGTAAATGTTTTGAAAGTTTCGGTAATACTCCGAAACCTTATACTGACGACGGATATGGGTTAGGGGTGTTACATATATTTGTTATATGATTTGGGTGTTGAGGCCCTAGGACATGTTGGAGAGATAAGGGAATGTTTGCTAAGCTCCATTCAGCGGGACATGTTTGGTGTGATGGAGAGTGTTAGCTATATGCTTCACTTTTTTGGATATGTTTGACTCTATGAGTCATTTCGTGTGTTGGAGATTCATGTATCCGATGCGTGGTGGTAGTGCCCACTTTTATGTTTCATAGCTCAAGTGCCAAATTATCTTTAAATATGATTGTAAGTATTGTGATATACGCATGAAAGTGAATGTGATGACTATGTAAATGAACTAATGAATGATGCATGAATAAGAAAAATATGACATTAAAGCTGAGTTATTGTAACTGTGTTAAATGGATGTTTCAATAATGCTTGATGAACTGTTTGCATGGTAGTTGTTCTAGGCATTCACTGAGCTTGTTAAACTTACCCACTCCTTTTAAACCATTGCAAATTAGTAGCATTTCGATGTGAGTTGTGTGGTTTCCGTGGGGTGATCCAAGCAAGTCAATTTTCTCTATTTCGTAGGTGTTTATTATTTCTTTATCTTCTGGGAAATAAAGGCTATATGGTAGACTATTTGCTGGTTTTCGTCATGATATTTGGAGTGGTTACATAACTAATTTGCTTTAGATTTGCATGGACTTTGATCTTGGTATTTGGGTATTTGTCCGGACACATTTATGACATCTTAAATTGTATTATAGACATTTTTGTGTTTATTTGATGTGGTAGATGTTGTATGTTGGTTAGAATTAAGCTAGATTGATCTTGTTGCTTAAACATGTTGTATTTTTGTATTCTAGAGCAGAGGTGTCGATAAATTGGTTTTAAAAATGATACCTCTGTAATTTTCAAATGTGCAGGAAGTCAAAATTGTAATTTGGTATCGATACCCTATCACTAGTATCGATACTCAGGGTAAAATTACCGATACTTTTCGAAAGTTACCAATATTTTCTGGTGTTTTATTTTCAGGTGAGAAACAAATTGTTGTTTTATTTTCTAATCGTTATTGATACCTGTAAAAAAAATCGATACTCATGTTCTAGTATCAATACCTACGTAGTCAATTTTAAAATTTTGCTAAGTGGATCTAATGCATGTACAATTGTTATTATCTGATCATTAAAGTATGTCCAGCATGTTTTAATGATAATTAGAAATATGTTTATCTTCAAACTTGAGCAAATACTAAAAAGGAAGACATTTCCTTAAGAATGAGCCTAGTTTTATTGTGTGTGATGTGAGACGGTGGTGTGGCATCCTGATATTTGGGCTCGGCAATCGAGCTGGGTATAGGGTGTCACATAATTTTTTTCTTAACTACATATCTAATCCTCGAGGTGTAGCCTCTAAGGGTGCCCCACTATATGCATGATACCGGTTCGATGAAACCCATATGGATTTCGTGAGGATTGGCTTTGTCTCTTCCCATAGTTCCATAACAGTATTTGGTCTTGCATTCAAGGTAAAACAAGTTCTTGCTAATGGTAAGAAAGGGGCTTAACCACTCATAAGTTTGAATGAACTTAATGAGATTCTATACATAAATTATTAAATAATAACATATTGGTGTTACGAGAAATAGGGATTAATACATGTAAATAACTCACTGAGTTTCATATAAGCCTTTACAATTTGGTTGGCCTGGTCAACACCTTAATATTCTCCTTTGAGTGAGTCGTTGTGGATATAACAGTTGTAACACCCCTAACCCATATCCGTCGCTGGAATAGGGTTACGGGGCATTACCTATCATAAACAATTCAGAACAAACTTTCATTACAAGTTAGTCCTATAATATTTTTATTTTTTTCTTATTATTTTTAAAACAGCCAAACTAACACGTTTTGCTTATTCCATATATCTTGTTAACTCAATATAAACATATAACCATAAAAATCAAATGCTTAAATTATAACCCACTATACTTTGTTTCATAAGTACATTACCAAACATTCCACACATATATATGTCTAAGTATATTCATATATACATATCAAAATAACCGAACCAATAAATTACTCACAAACCCATTGAACATGATCATATTATTTTGACCCAACCAAACATATATGCATCATACATATATAGCTTATTTTACTCTTTTTTTTTGTCAATATAAAATTCACTACTCATTTGGTCATTTATTTCAATGTATTACTCAAATATAAACTTACCTAATAATCATACTAAATTCAGTATTACATCTACTTCATTTAACCCTATCATTTCATATATATATATCCTATCACAAAAATAAAATTAATTAACATATAAATTAACCGTAATTTACCCCTCAAATTTAAATCATTGCGAACATACGTTCTCATTTACATATATGCATATTTCATATCAACCTATCTCAATAAATAATTCATAACACATCAAATTATTGAATAACCGAATTTACATTATAAGTAACATTAATACTACGCCGACTTATGAACAACCATATTAAATCCATATACTGTAACACCCCAAACCCAGCCTAGACGTTATTTCCAGATCTGACATGTCACATGGACTTACGACTTAGTATGCATTCGTTGGTTTAAGTGATTGGGGTGGTCTTTGTAAAAATAGCGGTTGAATGAAAAGCCAGTTTATCAATCTTTAGGCTATCCATTTGTTGTGCTTGTTGAGTCTTGGAAACGTTTATTAATTTTGAAAACTCGTGCAGCCTAACACTAGCAGTTTCGTCATAGTATAAATATAATCAGAAAATAAAACCATAGCGGAAAAAAAAATTTGAATAGCGGCCTTATTACAACTTAAAACCCAAAATTAAATCAGAATATAAAAAAATAAAAATAAACTAACTTAGAAAAAACCAACTTTGCAGATGATGTGACCACTCCGAATCCCTCACAGCTCCAAGCCCACTATGGTTGGGGATTTCCTGTAGAGATGAAAATAAAGGGTGAGTTCGGTAAACTCAGTGTGTAACATAACCCAACCATAGCCCAAAATAGATCAAACCTCAGAGTCAGACTTATCTAGGCCTTGGCCCAGTCTAGAAATCAGATTGCAGAGAGGCTGCCAAATATTGTGACGAAGTCACCAGAACAGATATATGTGGCGAGGCCACCAGATTGCAGAGAGGCTGCTAGAGCGCTTCCTCCATCAATATAAACCCATGTCCCATGCAACAGTAATAATATGTCATGGCATACGTATACAGAAACAGAACTTCATGCTTTTCAGAAAAAAATAACCCTAGGGTTAAAATCGTAATTTTGCATGCGTAAGGGTATTTCTGTAATTATCACCTATTGCTAAGGTTTCATGCTCATTCTAACATTTACGAAGTAATCAAAAGTACTTACCTCGTCTTTTTACCAAAGTGGGCCCGTTGGCCCATTGGCCCATTTTCGGCCCGTTAAGCCCAAAAATACCGTTGTGCACGGAAATGCATACTCTGCACTCTAATCATCCAAATGCATCATATTCATTAACAACTATCTCACGAGCGCTTGCACGCTCGCGAATTCACAAAATACCAACGTTTCGGTATTTCGGCTTTTACCGATTCAGTCTAAGGGAGGGTGTCGTTTACACACCTGGTTGATGACGATTGATGAAGATATCTCCCACGCGATAATCCTACAATCGATCACTAACACATTAGACTTACGAATTAACGATAACTAACATAAATCCACGTCAACTTACCCAATCATCACACAAGTTAGTCATTTACGCACGAGGGGCAAAATAGTCATTTAACACCCTAGGGGCAAAATAGTCATTTAACACCCTAGGGGCAAAATGGTAATTTTACCCTATAGGGGTATTTCGGTATTTCTACCCTACAAGGGTATTTCGATAATTCTATCCTACAGGGGTATTTCGGTAATTCTACCCTACAGGGGTATTTCAATAATTCTACCCTACAGGGGTATTTCGGTAATTCTACCCTACAGGGGTATTTCGGTAAATCTACAACTTATCCACTTGGGCCTACGAATCCATTGGGACCACATGGCCCATTTCAGCCCATCGCGGCCCGAAATAGGGGTCTTACTGCTAGAGTAATGAGAAATACACACCTGTTAGGAGACTGTAGTTAATTCGCGCTCCAAACACTCTTAGCTGACACCCAACCCAAACGAGCACGCCACAAAGTGAAAGGGATCAGCCAAGAAGGGTATGCCTACTCTTCTCATGGTTTGCTCTATTTAAAGCCAGCTCTCCATCCACTCTTATGTTAGCTTCCTGATGTGGGATCCCTCCATCACTAGAGTTTAAAACCAACACCAACTCTTGCTGTCCCAACATAGCAAAATAATCAACCTTTGCATGCTAAGGGATTCGAACCAAAGTCCTCTCACATGCCAACTCACGCCACCACCACTAGGCCATCAAATCATTTGTGTCATAAATCCAACACATTAAACTTTAAAGCGCACCTACTTGCTTCCAGATTTATTGAAAAGAAAAACCAAAATATATTGCAAGAGCCAAGACTTGAACCTTGGACCCCTTGCTTCCTCTATGGCGTCACTTCCTTATCCCCGAAGTGGCGCCACCTTGCCACTACACCATACTCCTTTTTGTGTCAACTTTTACCCCTTTACTCTTAAAAGCCCAAACACCAATTGCATCATCTGTTTATAAAATTAAAATTCCAAAGACTACCACGGATTTAACTTAAGTTTGGGCCTTCCAAAGGCCCACTAACCTACTAAAATATATATTTTAACCAACCAGAACACACACAAATTTTAAAAATCACAGAAACACAGAAAAACTGAAAATTGGGGCGTTATAACTCTACGCTCCTTAAAGAAATTTTGTCGTCGAAATTTTACCTAAATCAAACAGATAAGGATATTGTTGACGCATCGCCACTTCTGGCTCCTAAGTAGCTTCCTCTCTGCCATGATTATGCCACAGCACCTTTACTAGCGGAATTGATTTCCTCCTCAAAATCTTAACATCTCGATCCAAAATCTACACAAGCTCTTCCTCAAAAGTCAAGTCTGCTTGGACCTCGATCTCTGCAACCGGCACAATATGAGTAGGGTCAGAATGATACCGCATTAACATGGAGACATGAAAGACATCATGAATCCCATCTAACTCTAGAGGTAGCTCCAACTGATAGCCACTGGACCCACTCGCTTAAGAATCCGATAATGCCCAATGAACCGCGGACTTAACTTGCCTTTCCTCCCAAACCTTAATATTTTCTTCCAAGGTGAAACCTTCAAGAAGTCCATATCACCCACAGAGTACTCAATTTCCTTGCGCTTCAAATCTGCATATGACTTCTATCTATCAGATGCTTCCTTCAACCAGTCTCTAATCAACTTGACCTTATCCTCAGTATCTGCCACCAACTCAGGTCCAAGAACCTGTCGTTCACCCAACTCGGTCTAACAACTAGGTGTACAACATCTTTTCCCATACAGTGCCTCATAAGGAGCCATTCAAATACTTGCCTGATAACTGTTATTGTATGCAAACTCTACCAATGGTAAGTAATCCTCCAAACTGCCTCAAAAGTCGATAACGCATCCCCTCAACATGTCTTCCAGAATCTGAATAACCCTTTTTGACTGACCATCGGTCTGAGGATGAAAGGCTGTACTAAAGTTCAACCGCGTACCTAACGCCTCATGCAAGTTTTTCCAATTCCGAGATGTGAATCTAGGATCTCGATCAGAAATAATCGACACTGGCACTCCGTGAAGTCGCACTATTCCTGGCACATACAATTTGTGTAACTTCTGAAGTGAATAATCAGTGCAGACAGGTATGAAATGAGAAAATTTGGTCAACCTATCCACAATTACCCAAATCGAGTCCTTCTTCGATGGTGTCAAGGGTAACCCACTCACAAAATCCATGGTTACCCTCTCCCACTTCCAAAGTGGTACTTTCACTGGCTGCAAAAGTCTGGAAGGTAATTGATGTTCAGCTTTCACTTACTGACAAGTCAGACATTTTCCCACAACTTTCGTTACCTCTCGCTTCAATCCAGGCCACCAATATAACTCCTTTAAGTCGCGATACATTTTACTCCCTCCAGGATGCACAACACACAGACCTCCATGAGCTTCTTTCAGAATTGCTTGCCTCAAATCAGAGTCCTTCAGAATACAAACTCTACCTCGGTAACACAGAACTGCTTTACTGTTCAGTCCGAACTCAGAAGTATCCCCATTCTTAACTTGCTGGAATCGAGAAACCAGGGACTCATCCCTCAACTATTTTTCCTTAATCTCATCCACCCAGGTCGGCCTAACTTGCAGTTCTGCTAACAGACTACCGTCGTCATATAGAGTCAAACGAGCAAACATGGCTCTCAGATCAGATACAGTTCTACGACTTAGGGCATCAGCCACCACATTAGCTTTGCCTGGGTGATACTCAATCGCGCAGTCACAATCCTTAAGCAACTCTATCCATCTCCGCTACCTATGGTTCAGCTCCTTCTGAGTCAACAAGTACTTAAGACTCTTATAATCTGTGTATATAATACTGTGACAGCCCTAAAGTGACCCTAGTCAGAAAGCGGTTTCGGGACCGCTAAACCGAGTCACCAAATTATTTGAATACGATAATTATTGTCTAAAATATGTGAATATGAATGTGTGAAAGATTTAAGCTTCGATTTAGTTAATTGCATGTGAATTTAGTTAATAGGACTTATGTGTAACACTTTTGAAATGTGATAGGTTAATCTATAAGGATCTATTAGTGCATGTAATCAAAAGGGTGGACTTGCATGTCAATTTCCCCACTTAAGTAGTAGTGGCCGGCCATGACAATGAGGGTGGACAAAATGTGATGGGTAAAACATGTCATAAACATGTTGTGTTAATGCTTTATGTTAGAAATGATAAAATAAGGAGCATGGTAATAAAATAATGAAAAGGAAAATGATGAAGAAAAAAAAAGAAAAAGTTCTCATGTTGTTGAACTTGGCCGAATAGAAGAAAGAAAAAGAAGGGAAAGAGCTTGGAGAAAATCAGCTATGGTGGTTCACTAGGCTAAGGTATGTTGATGTTGTTCCATGAGATTCATGCATATTTTTAGTTGTTAGCTTGAGTTCTACCTAGCCCATGGTTTAAATCTTTGCTATGAGATGGAGATGATATTCGGCCATGGGTGTTGTCTTCTTGGTTGGTGTTTGATGTTGTGGTGATGGGCATGAAGATGAGCTAAGTTTCGGCTAAGGTGGACTTGTGTTGATGTCATTTGCATGCTAAGTGTGAAGCTTTGTAGTGATACATGTGATGGTGATTGATGACTCTTGGATTTTCTTTTTAGCATTTTTGAGTTAGACATTAAGTTCTTTGTTTAACCCATGACCAAAATTGAAATGGTATGGTGTCTTGATGCATTCGGCCATGGTAGGAAGTAGATGAGAATTGGTAGTAAGGTGAAGTGCAAATGTTAGTATGTGATTACTAGTGTATATATGTGTATTAGCCGAGTTTTGAACTTGAAACAAAATGGTATGTAGTCAATACAAGTAACCATATTTGTAGGAAGTATTAAGCATATAATCGGCCTCAACATAGACATGCATATTCGGCCACATGAGGTAGATTGGTGTTGCATGTATTCGGTTAGAGGCAAGCATATTGATGCTTTTATCTTGGCTTAGATAATCTGCTAAAAGAGAGTGTGGGCTAATATGTTGAGTTGATTCATGATTTCATATATATGTAACTCTAATGTCTAATGTATATATGGGTTAAGTACCTTGAGTTTCTCTTTTTGATGTTCAAATGATTAAATCAATTTATTTGTTAAATTAAGCTCAAGAGCAAAGGGGAACTAAATCCGATAAAGGGAAGGAAAAAGTGATCGAATAGCCGTCGAAATCGTTCGACAACATCCGAGGTAAGTTTTCGAGTAATGAAACTTAGTTTACGATTTGATTAAGTCATGACATATAATCATAACAAATATACGGTGATATAATGATTCTACTTGAATTATATGTTGAGTTAATTAGTCTATACGTATGATGGGTAGCCGTATGTGCATAGAGATCATGTCACAAAGCAAACCAAATCATGCTGTTTGTATGTGGCTATTGAGCCAAAAATGGGAATGCTTAATAATTGACTTGTGTTTGAATTCTAGTTATGAAAATGAAATAAATATGTGTCATGATTTACTGATATGTGCATGAATATTCGGATGATAATGGGGCTAAGTCCCGAAAACATTTGTGCTAGTGACTAATTCCGGGCTAAGTCCCGAAGGCATTTGTGCGAGTTACTAATTCCGGGCTAAGCCCCGAAGGCATTTGTGCTAGTTACTATATCCGGCCTAAGTCCCGAAGGCATTTGTGCGAGTTACTATATCCGGGCTAAGTCCCGAAGGCATTTGTACGAACTACTATATTCGGGCTAAGTCCCGAAGGCATTTGAGCGAGTAGCTATATCCGGTTAAATTCCGAAGGTACTTGGTTTGGGAATGAGCGATCTTGCTGTAATAATTTCAATTAATATTCTCGTAAAATCTCAACGATGAGGTATGTTTCGTATATGCATTGGATTAGTTGATTTCTTTTAAATAGTATTCGCTCAGTCGATTAATGAGCTTCCGACTTTTGGTTAAGTTGATCTCTTACGTATGAATATAAGGGTTGGCAATGTGAAGTAGGTATGATTTTGAGAATGTGTGTATATGAAATTATCCGTTTAGTCATATGAATGCTATACTTCAATTGTGCCTAATTTCATTACTCAAAACTTACTAAGCATTAAATGCTTATTCCGTTTCTTTGATTCTCTGTTTTATAGATTTTGGTTCGTCAGCTATCGGACTCGGGATTGTCGAAGTCGAAGTCGTCCACACTATCAAAGCCCTTTTGGTACACTTTTGGTTGAACTCTGAAAATGGCATGTATAGGACTACCCTTTTTGTTGTTGGTCATGTACCCTTTGGTTTTGTACAAATTTGGATAGCCATGCGAAAATGGCTTATATATACTTTGAGCATAGCATTATAATCATTTTGTATGTTGTTCATTGAGAGGTATGGAACTGTTTTGTAACGATTAGCCATTGGAATGGTTAATCATGATCGTTTTGGTGCTTTGTATGAGAAATTCTAGTCGATTCATGGAAAACCATGAAATAGGTAAAGTTTACCTTAAAAATAGATGCTGATAGCAGCAGTGGTGTGGATTTGAAAAATCACTAAAAATAGTAGAAATGGAATTAAATAGTGAATAAATTATGTAATCGAACCTTGATGAATCTACTTTCATATGGAAGAAACAAAATGATCATATGAGTCCTAGTTTAGGAGATATTTAAGTTTTAGTGGAACAGGGCCAGAACGATTTCTGGATCCCCTGATCTGACTTTGGAAATTCACTATAAATTAACCAGAGATAATTAGAAGTCATTCCATATATGTATAGATTCATTTTTGAGTCTAGTTTCGTTAGAAACAAACGGCATAAGTAATGAAGCCCTGTACAGGAAGATATATAAGTCATAATGCATGAAGGCAGAGCAGTCGAACCTGAAACAGGGGAGACTTTAACTAATAAACTGTACTAATTGGCTCAAAAAAATTCTAGAAAAAAATTTGTAGATGGATATATGAGTCTAGTTTCAGGTAAAATTTACAAAACTGGTTTTCGAGTTTTGGAACTCAAGATATGATTTTTAACGTAACAGTGATGCAGTTACCCAGCTTGTCTGGAAATTTTTAAAATGGACTGTGAAAATAAATGAAATAAGTCCGTAAATACCTCGTGTTCGACTCCGGCAACGGCCTCGGGTACGGGGTGTTACAAATACACCTTTCTCCGAACAGTTAATGTCTCCAAATCTTAAGTGCAAAAATTACCGCTGCCAACTCCAGATCATGAGTAGGATAGTTAACTTCATGTGGTTTAAGCTGTCGCGATGCATAAGCAACCACTTTACCCTCTTGCATCAGCACACAGCCCAACCCTACATGTGATGCATCACTACATACGGTAAAATCTTTTCCAGACTCTGGCTGAATCAGTACAGGTGCCTCGGTCAGAACTTTCTTCAGCTTCTCAAAAGATTCCTGTTGTTTCTCAGTCCAAACAAACGGTACTCCCTTCCTTATAAGCTTTGTCAAAGGCGCTGCCATCACAGAAAATCCTTCCAGAAACCTTCTATAGTACCCAGCTAAACCCAGAAAACTTCAAATTTTTGACACTAACCTCAGTGGCTTCCATTCCAGAATCACTTCTGTAACACCCGAACCCGAGGCCGTCGCCGGAGTCGAACACGAGGTGTTAAAAGACTTCAAACCACTTAAAAAAAAATTTCCCAGACAAGCTGCCAATCTGCGTACTAGTTGCTTTAAAAATCATATCTTGAGTTCTGAAACTCGAAATCCAGTTCCATAAATTTTCCGTAAAACTAGACTCATATGCCCATCTACATATTTTTTTCTAGAATTTTTGGTTGGGCAAATTAGTACATTTTATTAGTCAAAGTCTCCCATGTTACAGGGATCGACTACACTGACCTTTGCGCATTACGACTTGGATATCTCCCTGTACAGGGCTTCATTACAGATGTCGTTTGTTTCTATAGAAACTAGACTCAAAGGGAAATCTATGCACATATGGCATGACTTCTAATTATATCTGGTTAATTTATAATGAATTTCCAAAGTCGGAACAGGGAATCCAGAAATCGCTCTGGCCCTGTTTCACAAGAGTTTAATTATCTCCTAACATACAGCTCATATGGTCGTTTCGTTTCTTTTATATGAAAATAGACTCATCGATATTCGATTACATAATTTATTCATTAATTAATTCCACTCCTACTATTTTTAGTGATTTTTCAATCTCACATCACTGCTGCTGCCAGCATCTGTTACTAAAGCAACTATGCCTATTTCGTGATTTCTCCTTGATCTAACTAGTAATTCATCATACATATCACAAATTATGATCATGACTAGCCATGCCAAGGGCTAATCATTGTCAAACATCTCCCTACTACACTATTGCCATATCATGAATTTTGACACCAAAAATAATCAACCATGACATATGGCATAAAAATCGAATTTCCAAGACTTATGACCTAACATTATAGAACCAAATCAACCGAACATTTATGCCATTTTCGCATGGCTAAAAGTTTACATACCAAATTTCAACAAAACATATTAGCCTATACATGCCGAAATGTTCTCCTAGACCGAATAAAAAGAAGATACCAAAAGTTGCTAACCGGTGTGATGACTTCGATGATGGCCCGATCACGCAAAAAGAGACGAGTCCAAGAAACCTAAAATAGGTGACAAGGAAACACCGAGTGAGTATATAACTCAGTAAGTCATAAGCAATGCACTACCATCCATTAATAACATTATCACAAGAGGAAATAAAATGGAACGAGGCTAGTTACTCCATCCATACCGAACCATACCATAGTTCCTTAGACCTATCGGTTCAATCTCATAACAAGTCATGCATTCACATTCCATATACTAATCAATAGGATATTTGAGGCATTTTCATACATCATTGTATTTTCGTTACAATCATACAACTAAACAACCTTTCACCTATTCCACGATAAATCTTATGTACGTGACTTCAATTATAATTGTCACATAGGTTCAAACTTACCAAGCTCAACTCCAAATATAAACATAGCGCCTATTAGCCATGAACTCAAGGTACTTACCCGATCCGCTGTCCGTGATGAACTCAATAATGTCGCACACTTAGTGTCCATAGTGATTCAAAAGTATATATTAAGTCCGCACACTCAGTGCTATATAATCAACTCGCACACTTAGTGCTATATAATCAAACTCGCACACTTAGTGCTGTACAATTTAAACCCGCACACTTAGTGCCAATCTCATGATCATAAATGTTTATACCCGCACACTTAGTGCCGAGTTCAACAACTCAATACATCTCACCTCTTTTCTTTTCATTCAACACTTTCATCACCACATGCATACATGTATATATATATTTATCCTTCCATTCAGCATCATTACATAGACGTTATGACCATTTAAATTAATACAAACTATATGCTTAATGACTTACTTTGTGTTGGGTAAGACGGTTCCAACTCGGCTACTCGATGATCTTTTCTTTGCCTTTGCTTGATTCTCCTCCTTTAACTCCTTGAGCTTAATCAATAAATCAACTAGTTTAACCATCATGCTAAACATTCATAATTCAATTACACATGCATATGTATGTCTGTATATTCGGTAACCATCCTCACTAATTACCCATTTAGTCGATTATACACATAATTAAAGGTAACATCACGAATGGGCATACTTATGTATATATATATGTATATATATATACTTCGGAATGGGCATCACAATTAGATTTAACACCACCTTCATACTCAATTAGATGGCCGAATGCATGTATATATGCACAATGTCAACTATAACATCATTTAAACACCTAATTTCATCTCATGAACACTCGACCCATTTTTACCCCATATGGCCGAATGTGTAAGCTTACATTCAACACCACCGATGTACTTAATTAGGTGGCCAAATATACCAAGTTAGACTTGACATTATACGTCACAAGAACTCTAATTTAATTTGTCAATTGCTTGGCCAAGAACTCACAAGTGCCTTATCTACAACCTATTCGGCCTTACTACTTAAACTTAGCCTTTCATACACTTATCTCTATTGTTTTAGAAGGCCGAATCCTTATGTGTTCCAACATCTAGCTTACTCAATTCAACACATCAAAACGACATTTAGGCCGATTTTGCTAGCACACAAGCCTTTGACCGAATGTCCTTGACCTCTAGTCACCTAAATTTTTATTCTTTAAAACTCATCCAACTCATATTTTTCATTGACAACCTCCTTAACTTCAATTTATTCACATCTTTAATCATGCTACATTCGACCATTATTTAACAATAATTCATGTATCCTTTTTATTAAACACTCAAAATCAACCATCTTCATACCTCATCACCAAAGACATCAAAATACCAACCAAGAATGTAACATTCATGGCCGAATATCATCTCCATCAATTAACAAAATTTGAACCATGGCTAGGTAGATTTCAAACTTACAACTTAAAATATACATGAATCTCAAAGAATAATATCAAACATACCTCAATCTAGTTACATGCATGGCCAAAACTTCTTAGAAACTTTTCCCCTAGGCACTGAATATTCAAGAGCTTCTTAATCAACTTAAAGGTGACCAAATGCCTTAACTTCAATTTCTTCTTTTTCTTTCTTTAGGTACGGCAATTGTAATAAGGAAAAGGATGAACACTCATTCTTCCTCCCTTATTTTATTCATCTTTTTCCTTTTTAATTCCTTTCTTTTATTTATTCTAATTTACTTACCAATATTAAATAATAAACAACATAAACTTGGAGGAATGGAACCATGCTTGGCCGGCCACTTATCAAGAATTGGGCACTTTGACATGCAAACCCAAACTTTCCTATTTTAATACTATTTGGTCCTTACTTATTTACCTATCATAATTTTCTAAGTCTCTCAACTAGATCCTTTCAAGCAAAATTCACATTCCTAATATAAAATTAAAACATCAAATTTTTATACAAGTACTATCACACATATAAGATATGCAAATAAAATTTTAACTAAATTTTATGACTAAGTTTTGTGGTCCCGAAACCACATTCCGACTAGGGTCGAATTAGGGCTGTCACAACTTCAATCTTTTGAGGGTCCACCTTGATCCCTTCGGCAGAGACAACATGCCCAAAGAAAGTTACCTTTCTCAACCAGAACTCACACTTACTGAATTTCGCATAAATCTCCTTCTCCCTCAGCACTTGCAGCACAATACGAAGGTGCTCATCATGCTTCTCCTCAGTTATCTTAGCTTTCTCCACTAAAGCAACAAAGTTACGCTCCCTTTGCAGAGCAATCAGCACCCTAAGTTCAACTCTCAGACCATCCTCGAAGCATACGCTACGCTCATACTCTGTAGCGACAATCCCAGAAGCATACCGGCTCAGTCTCAGAAACTCAGACTCATACTCAGCCACTGACTTACTCCATTGGACCAAGTTCAGAAATTCTTTCCGGCGAGCATCCACATAACTAGCCCCAACATACTTTCCTTTGAAGGCTGTCTTAAACAGTTCCAAAGTCACACTTTCAGCAAGAGTTCCATCTCTCATCGTGAGCCACCACTGAAAAGCCTCATCCCTGAGTAACAATATGGCTCCCTTCAGCTTCTGCTCCACAGAGCAGTCCAGATCATCCATAATCCGCTCTATGGCTTCTAACCAATACTCAGCCACATTTGGAGCTACACCAGATACGCCCCTAAATAACTCTGCTCCATTGGCCCGGAGCCACTCAGAAATAGACCACCGAATTTTGTTTCCCGTACTTTCCCCGGCAACCCTTTCCAAAACTCAGAGCATTGCCTGGGATAGAACATCGTCCCCGACACCTCGATCATGAGACTCTACCTCCATTGCCGGTGGTACCGGTGCATCTGCTGCCAGTACATATCCTGAAGACGAAGATTCAGCCTGAGCATTACCTTGGCCACATCCACGGCCTCTTCCACAAGCTGCTCGTGTACTCATTTCGTATTATCTAATTAAGAATTTTATGAATCAGTTTAATATTTCAGTGTTTATTACAGATTTCTTATGAATAACAGTAATTCAGAGTTTGAGTTTGTTTCCTTTTGCAGTAGCCTAGCTACAGTCTCAGTCTACTTATCAGAGTTTCTATAGTTCTAGTGTTACCCTAACTAAAGTACCATGATAAGGTTTTGTACAAGCATATAACAGATATTTCAGAAATAATCAGAAAGGCTCAGAAAACTTACAGACTTGGGCCGGAGATTCGGTGTGCCACCTTCTAAAAAACCTAATTTTAGAAAATCGATTTTAATCTTTAAAATCATCTATTTGTAAAGAGAAAATATTGGAAACATTCTCGAAAAAAATTTATAATCAAGTTCCAAAAAAATGATTTTCGAAAAACTTTATTCAGTGTTTCTTTACAAACTCCCGTTTTTAGACTTGTTCCACAACCGAGTTGATGCAACTTGGCTTTGATACCACTAAATGTAACACCCCAAACCCGACCCAGACGTTATTTCCAGATCTGACGTGTCACATGGACTTACGACTTAGTATGCATTCGTTGGTTTAAGTGATTGGGGTGGTCTTTGTAAAAACAACGGTTGAATGAAAAGTCGGTTTATCAATCTTTAGGCTATCCATTTGTTGTGCTTGTTGAGTTTTGGAAACGTTTATTAATTTTGAAAAGCTGCGCAGCCTAACACTAGCAGTTTCGTCATAGTATAAACATAATCAGAAAATAAAACCATAGCGGAAAAAAGAAATTTAAATAGCGACCTTATTAGAACTTAAAACCCAAAATTAAATCAGAATATAAAAATAATAAAAATAAACTAACTTAGAAAAAACCAACTTTACAGATGATATGGCCACCCCGAATCCCTCACAGCTCCAAGCCCACTATGGTTGGGGATTTCCTGCAGAGATGAAAATAAAGAGTGAGTTCGGTAAACTCAGTGTGTAACATAACCCAACCATAGCCCAAAACAGATCATACCTGAGAGTCAGACTTATCTGGGCCTTCGCCCAATACAGAAATCAGAATGAAACCCATAGGCCCATAGCAGATACAGAACAAATATATCATAAATGTAGAAATCCCAACCCAGAGCCATCCATAACACCCCCGTACCAGCCTTACACCATGTGGGAAGACTACTCGACCCACCCAACCGCTACACACCACAGAAATTGTAGCGAGGCTGCCAGATACTGTGACGAAGTCACCAGATACAGATATTGTGGCTAGGCCACCAAAACAGGTATATATATGTGGCGAAGCCACCAGATTACAGCGAGGCTGCCAGATATTGTGACGAAGTCACCAGAACAGATATATGTGGCGAGGCCACCAGATTGTAGCGAGGCTGCCAGTACGCTTCCTCCATCAATATAAACCCATGTCCCATGCAACAGTAATAATATGTCATGGCATACGTATACAAAAACAGAACTTTATGCTTTTCAGAAAAAAATAACCCTAGGGGTAAAATCGTAATTTTGCATGCATAAAAGTATTTCAGTAATTATTACCTATTGCTAAGGTTTCATGCTCATTCTAATGTTTACCAAGTAATCAGAAGTACTTACCTCGTCTTTTTACCAAAGTGGGCCCGTTGGCCCATTGGCCCGTTTTCGGCCCATTAAGCCTAAAAATATCGTTGTACACGAAAATGCACACTCTGCACTCTAATCATCCAAATGCACCATATTCATTAACAACTGTCTCACGAACGCTCACACACTCGCGAGTTCACAAAATACCAACGTTTCAGTATTTCGGCTTTTACCGATTCAGTTTAAAGGAAGGTGTCGTTTACACGCCTGGTTGATGACAATTGATGACGATATCTCCCACGCGATAATCCTACAATCGATCACTAACACATTAGACTTATGAATTAATGATAACTAACATAAATCCACGTCAACTAACCCAATCATCACACAAGTTAGTCATTTATGCACGAGGGGCAAAATAGTCATTTAACACCCTAGGGGTAAAATGGTAATTTTACCCCACAAGGGTATCTCGATAATTCTACCCTACAGGGGTATTTCGGTATTTCTACCCTACAAGGGTATTTCGGTAATTCTATCCTACAGGGGTATTTCGGTAATTCTACCCTACAAGGCTATTTCAATAATTCTACCCTACAGGGGTATTTCGGTAATTCTACCCTACAGGGGTATTTCAGTAATTCTACCCTACAAGGGTATTTCTGAAATTCTACCCTATAAGGGTATTTCGGTAATTCTATCCTACAGGGGTATTTCAGTAATTCTACCCTACAGGTGTATTTCAGTAATTCTACCTTATAGGGGTATTTCGGTAATTCTATAACTTATCCACTTGGGCTTACAGACCCATTGGGACCACATGGCCCATTTCAGCCCATCGCGGCTCGAAATAGCGGTCCTACTGCTAGAGTAATGAGAAATACACACCTGTTAGGAGACTGCAGTTAATCCGCGTTCCAAACACTCTTAGCTGACGCCTAACCTAAACGAGCACGTCACAAAGTGAAAGGGATCAGCCAAGAAGGGTATGCTCTTGCCGTCCTAACATAGCAAAATAATCAACCTTTACGTGCCAAGGGATTCGAACCAAAGTCCTCTCACATGCCAACTCACGCCACCACCACTAGGCCATCAACTCATTTGTGTCATAAATCCAACACATTAAACTTTAAAGCGAACCCAATAAATTCAGGTGGCAACAATAGTCTATAAACAACAGGCCTGATATGCTTTATAATCTCATACAGCCCAATAAATCTCGAACTCAAATTGCCTTTACAACTGAATCTGAGTATTTTCTTCCACGATGAGAATTTCAAAAATACTTTGTCTCTGATCCGAAACTCTATATCTTTTTGTTTCAAGTCTGCACACGATTTCTAACGCTATGATGCAGCTTTCAAATTTTTACGGGTCACTTTACTTCTGTTCAGTATTTCTGATCAAATCAATCCCACGTACCCTCGAACTCGAGAATTCAACATCTCAACATATTCTTAAGTATCTGAATGATTCATTCAGATTGGCCATCTATTTGCAGATGGAAAGCAGTGCTGAAATGTAATCTCGTACCTAATACATCATGCAGTTTCTTCCAAATCTGTGATGTAAACCTCAGATCTTTATTCGAAACAATAGAAATAGGCAAACAATGTAATCTCACAATCTGTGAAACATATAACTCAGCAAGCTTATCAAGCAAGTAATCTATACGAATCGGAACAAAATGAGTCGATTTAGTCAATCTATCCACAATAACCTAGATTGCATCTTTCTTGCTCGATGTCAACAGTAAACCGGATACAAAATTCATTATGATTTTGTCCCATTTCCACTCAAGTATCATATTCGGTTGAAGCAATCTAGAAAGTACTTGATGTTCAGCTTTTTCTTGCTGACAGACCATATGAATAGATAACCAACTACTGTGAGCTTTGTTCAAAATCATCTGAACCAACTTTGGATTTCTTGGAACACATGCTCGATTCTTGAACCTTAGACCACCTTTGGCATCAATTCAAAACTATGAATCAACATTTAAATTAAATTGGCCCCACTTTGCTAACAATTCATTATCAACTTTCTGAACCTCACAATTCTGTTGAATATATAATGGTCTTGCTTTTAACTTGACTATAATCGAATCATCAAACATGTTACTTAACTTTTTTTTTTGCAGAATTAGCTGTATGGAATCACAAGATATCTCTGTGTACTCCATTACTAAAACACATTTCAAACTGTTTCCTTGACGCATGACTGAAAATCATCAACTTTTTCTTTAATTTAGACTGAGCCAGTACTGATGTTTCGGTTGACAATATCTCCGTGTAAAAATGAAAACTTCAACAATCGAACTAACTTTAATTTACCACAATATTTCTCAAATAAATTGTTCCGATAGATAAAATTCTTTATCAAGTCTTCAAGAATACGAATTCTTCCTCCAGACTATCCCTCATTTCACACATGTGCGTTCAAAGTTTATTTCCAATCTAGTGAATAGTTTCAAACACATATAACCCAGTTAACTTTTCAATCAAATAATTTCAGATCAGATTAAACTACTGAATTAGTCTTGTCGAAGAAATCTTTTCTTCTCATTAAAAAGAATAACCCAGACATATCATTATACAGATGCCTCAATCATCAAATAGAAATCATACTGTCATAATAAGAATGACGTCTTACCTGTAATAATAGATAATATCCCTACTGATAATAAAGTATCTGGACCAAGAAGAAAATCAAATATGAGTTGAGCAACAATCAATGCAGAAGCACAACCTTTATAACTCTAATAATAGTACTGCGGTACTTCCCAAGTTTTCAGAATAGAAATTATGATTATAATAGATATAGCCATTTTCGTCAAATAGATATCCCATAAAGATAATCATACAGAATCATAAGAAAACCAAAATAGCAAAATTTCAACGTATGAAGCTACACAAGATTTCTAAAAATTACAACCCATATATAATGATAACAATTTCGATGATATCCCAGAAATTTTCCAGAAAGAATGACATCACTCATAAATACTGAAATCCACAATAACAGAAGCAATATAATCTTCACATATATTCAACAGAATAATAACCAGTAGAAACAGAATATTAGCATTATACAGAGTTTTACTATCGATTTTCATATCCACATAAAAGAATGGATATCAGAGATAGACAGAGCAACATTGAACATAACCTCAAACAGATCAATGATGCTTTCATCTATAAACATATTTGCTGATTCATTTCCTTTTCTGCCCTCGTTATTAACCTTCCAAACACTAACTTTTGTAATTCCACACTCGTAGGCTTATTCAACCCAATTCTTACAGATTTTATTGTAACATATTATGGATAAGGGGGTGAGGGTAGTAAAGCCTCAAATTTAATTTACACATAAATACTCATAATACATACTTTCACACTTAGTCAGTTCATTATAAATTTTACATTACCCAAACATTTAATAAACATCTACTTTTAATAACATTTGTTCTTAGAACTTAGCTCATATACCAACTCAAATCATTAATTCACAATCAAAACATTTCAGATAACAATCACAACTCAAATATCTTAATCTATATGCTCATATAATTAATAACATTTGTCAACATCAATATATTATAGTCTTTAATCCATACCTTTATGAATTTCAACTCATCATCAACATATTTCCATTCAAACATTCGATACACAGTCCATACTATCAAAATTAGGTCAGTTGAAAACTTATCTGTCTCATCAAAATAATTTTCGTCAGAGTCAGGAGATATCACACTATCACAGGTTAAATATGGCATGTATAGCACCTCTAACCCGTATCCGTCGCTGGAATGGGGTTACGAGGCATTACCAATCATAAAACAATTCAAAACAAACTTTCATTACAAGTTAGTCATATAATTTTTTTATTTTTTATTTTTTTTAAAACAAACAAACTAACACGTTTCATTATTCCATATATCTTGTTAACTCAATATAAACATATAACCATAAAAATCAATTGCTTAAATTATAACCCACTATACTTCGTTACATAAGTACATTACCAAACATTCCATACATATATATGTCTACGTATATTCATATATACATATCAAAATAACCGAACCAATAAATTACTCACGAACCAATTAAACATGATCATATTATTTTGACCCAACTGAACATATATGCATCATACATATATATCTCATTTTACTCTCTCTTTTTTTTTTTTGTCAATATAAAATTCACTGTTCATTTGGTCATTTATTTCAATGTATTACTCAAATATAAACTTACCTAATAATCATACTAAATTCAAGAGTACATCTACTTCATTTAACCATATCATTTCATATATATATATCCTATCACGAAAATAAAATTAATTAACATATAAATTAACCATAATTTGCCACTCAAATTTAAATCATTACGAACATATGTTCTCATTTACATATATGCATATTTCATATCAACCTATCGCAATAAATAATTCATAACACATCAAATTATTGAATGAAATAACCAAATTTACATTGTAAGTAACATTAATACTTCACCAACTTATGAACAACCATATTAAATTCATATACTCTATATCTTGAGCTCATGTATTTAAATTATTGTAATGCAAGTCATATCTTCCCAATATATCAAAATAAAACCACAACCAAAATATTTATATCTCTAAACAATCATCATTCAACTCACTTCCAAAACACGTGACCAATCATCTATATATATATACAAATGCCGAACTACTAATAAAAAAAATACTCCTTAACTCATTTCGACATTTAGTCAAATGTACTTTTAACTAAAATTTTAAACCTTTACTAACACATAAGAAACATAATCAAATCATTTTAATTAAAGGTAGTATAACAAACATAATTCATACTATTATATGAATATCATAGCCAAATCACTCATACCACGTCCAAAATCATCAATTAACCTCAATGTACAAAACACATATCACATATACTATTCATCCACTAAACTTATTATTTTCTGAATATAATCATGCATTTAGTTCACTTAACGAATAATCACATAATCATTACAACATGTTTATAACATAATTATGAAATCAATTCAATTCATCCTAATTTATATATTATACATATCTATACTCGACTAAATCATATAACCAAAACACCATTCAAACATGTCATAGATTATACTTACCATAATATATTTATTCTTTGTCAAAATAATAAATCAACAACTAATCTAATAACCAAGCCGAACCATATTGCCAATTACCACACATTCAAAATTACTAACCAAACGTATCCATAGCTTAATCAAACTTAAACCAAACTTAACATGAATAAACAAGCCATTTTCGCATGGCTTTTATGTATACAAACCAAAATCCAATGCTTCCAAATATTATCTAGCCTATACATGCCATAGATCCAAAATTTAGCTTAAAAAAAACCAAACGGTCGATAGTGTGATAGACCTTGCTGACGATCCCCGAGCTCGTAACCAACTTCTAAAATCTATAAACAGCGAACAAACACACACAATAAGCTATCATAGCTTAGTAAGTCATAAGCAAATAATAACTTAAAATTTATAACAACTCGACTTAACCAAAATAAATTATGCTAACATAATCACATTTATTTCAAGATCACAATTTCATATGTATCATATATTTCTATATACAATTTTACCTTAGCCGAACTTATACATATATCTATTATCAAGGTAATATTAAATTTCAAACCTTAGTACCATTAGATAGCTGAATATACATAACCCACATACATATATATCCATGAAACATTTCATAAATATCAACATAATATAACCGAAAAGGCCAAATACATTTTCAATATGCATATGCAAAATTTCCATTTACATTATACATGATTTATAACACATATCGAGTAACTTACTTACCTTATTTCAAATAAGTTTTAAGCTATCACATACCTAATTATTTTAGCTCGTTTTATCCATTCAGTCATAGTTATCATTGCCTGTTGAACCATTCGGAATTGGATAGGACACTCAGATAATCACATATATCGTATGATGCCAACATCCCATACGTGGTCTTACTTGTAGTCACATATCGATGCCACTGTCCCAGACAAGTTCTTACTCACATACACATATCGGAGTCACATATCGATGCCAACGTATAAAACGTGGTCTTACTCGCACACATATATCAGAATCACATATCGATGCCGACGTATAAAACGTCGTCTTTCTTGCACACATATATCGGATTCACATGTCTATGCCTCATATACATCCTTGTATCAACTTCAAATTGGTCAGAATATACATATATTCATTAACAAAATTATCATTCACTACCAAGGCCACAATAACATTATATAATCGAATATACATATATATATATGATTCACATTTTAACATCATATACACAAACATATATTATATAGTTGAATATAAACTTGCAACTTATATACAAATAATCAACATTTTAACGTATATAGCTCATGTCACCACTTTCAATACTAATACTCATTCATTACTTTATCATCAAACATAAATTACTTTCATTACTCAATGTCGATTCATAAATTACTTCATATTATTACAACTATTTATTGATCACGTATATATTAAAAATTTAACCACATGTATTTGCTTATAAACTTACCTCAGACGATGTAAAATGAAATAGGACGACTAGTCGACAACTTTCGTTTTCCCCCAATCCTAATCCAATTTCTTTGGTTCTTGATCTAAACGTATTAAAATTAAGCTCAGTCAAAAATATTTTCATTCTGTTTAGTCCAAAATCACATAAATGATAAAATTACTATTTTACCCCTGACATTTACATGTTTTTACAATTTAGTCCCTATTGCACAAATAACAAAATATACAAAATTTCACCATGCCCATGTTAGGCCAAATTTTACCCATATCCATACAAGTCCATATATTTCATTTATTTCACATTTTAGTCCCTCAGTCCTAATTACTCAAAATCATCAAAAACTTCAATACAAAACATGTTAATCTAAAACATACCTTTCATATTTCATCATCAAACAACAAAAATGACAAGCTTTCAACAATGGAATAACTCAAAATATTCACCAAAATCAGAAATTCAAGCATGGATCTTGTAGATAACTCAGCAACGATCTCAAAAACGTAAAAATTATAAAAAATCGAGCTAGTTACATACCTTAATCAAGATCAACCATGACCGAAACCTAAACTTTTTTTTCTTTTCTTTATGTTTTCATATTCGGTCATAAGAAACAATAATAAACATGGCTTTTAAGTTATGTTATAATATAATATATAATAACATATTATTTAATTTATATATAACCTTAATTAAAACATTATATTATTACTTATATTTATGTCCATTGTCGTCCAAATATAAAACCAATGGTATAATTACATCATAAACACTTGCTTTTATAAAGACACATTCATTTTAGCCCTTTTATAATTAACGACCAAATTTTCATTTTATGCGATTAAGTCTTTTATTTAATCGGGCAACCAAACGACAAAATTAAATTACGAAAATTTCACACACACAAATTCACACATAATAAACACAGAAAATAATTTTTAAATATTTTTCTGACTCGGATTTGTGGTCCCAAAACCATCATTCCGAAACCACCGTTCTGACTACGGTCCAAATCGGGTTGTTACAACTGTGATAGGATTGCACTAAGTGTTACACATCTCGAAAACTCTTACAAGAGACCTAGTCTTAAATTAACAATAGCAACCAAATATATAATTAAACAGCGATGTTCACAAGTATACGAGTCAAATTCTAATATAGTAAAGAATGTTGCAACAAAACACTTCAGGAAGCATTCAAAGGTTCGTACCCAAGGGAGGTTGAAAAAAAAACTTAAATTAACTTTCTATACTAATAAGGCTAAATATTACTAATTTAAAATTATATTACGAAAACCCAAATGAAAATGAATTAATAATTATCTAAAACAAAAAAAAAGCAATTAACAATCGAAATTAAATCCAATAAAACAAGCAAGGGCTTAACTCACTTTAGTGCTCCTAATTAACTTCAGAACTTGGGTTTTATCAATTTAGCAATTAATTAACCAGGTATTACCTCTCGGCCTCTAACTAATTAACTAATCGACCAATACATGCTTACCTCTCGACCTCACTTTCTTGACCAGGATAAATTATGATTTACTCGGTAAACTTATCTCTCGATCTCATTTTCCCTGAATTACTTCCTAGGGGCGTCACTTTCTAGAATTTAAACGCACCTAATTCAAATCAACCAACTCGGATTTAAATCATTATTCATCTGTTAATTAGTCATACATTCGTTCGTTAATCTCCCTAAGGAAATTAGCTACTCATGGATCTAGATGCAATAATCCCTAAACTTAATATCAATCTATGCAAGAAAACAAAATTTCCTTTAATAGTAGTGAAGATAACTCCAATTACAATTGGAATTCGAAAAGAAATAACTAAAAACTATTAAATTAAAAGCTCGGATTGAAATTGATTTCAAGTTAAACAAGAACAAAATTGTTTAAAGGACTAAATTGAAATGAAATAAAAACTAAAATAAAAACCTTAAAACTAACTAAGTGGCTCACTTGGACAAGCCTCCTCAAACGAGACTAAACATGCCTATTTATAGAGTTTATGATCTGACCTAATTAGGGTTGCTTAACAACCCAAAATGTAACACCGCCATGCCCGAAACCGTCACCGGAGTCAAGCTTGAGGTGTTACTAAACTTATCTTACCTTTTAAACAACTCTAAACCACTTATTTTAATTTTCAGAATAAACTGTTTCTCTGCGTCATAGTTGCTTAAAAATTCATTTCTCGAGTTTAAAAACTCAAAATTAAGATCCGTAAATTTTTCCTGAAACTAGACTGATATATCTATCTACTAATTTTTTTCTAGAATTTTTTACTTATCCAATTAGTACAGTTTATTACTTAAAGTTACCCCTATTTCAGAATTCGACTGCACTGGCCTCTACTTACTACGAACCACTTTTCTCTCTATAAAAAAATCATATGACTATACCATTTGTTTCTATTAAAACTAGATTCAATAAGGATTCTAACCATATAAAGTACACCACCTAATTATTTTTTTCAAATTTATGGTGAATTTATAAAGTTGGAACAGGGGATCCAGAAATCACTCTGGCCCTATTTCACCAAAACTCAGATACCCTATAAAATACAAAACCTTTACCTGTTTTGCTTATTTTATATGAAAATAGACACAACGAGCTTTAATTTCATATATTATTCACCATCAACCCATGTCTCTAGAATTTCTTGTGATTTTTCAAAGTCCCGTTATTTCTGATACTTGAATCTATTTTTAAGTTACTTTCACATTTTTCTTAGTTTTCATGTGATAGTTACTACTTAATCATACATACTATTAAACAAGTATATCATCAGCCACTCTATTAGCCAATCATTAGCAAGTATTTACACATCATTCATTGATCATATCATATCAAAAGAAACCAAGTTCCTATACATGTCATACACAAAACGAAACGTCTAACTATACCAATGTGATTTCTTCGATAGTGTGATCGGGTCTCCGACGTTTCCTTCGATCCCCGAGTGGCTTGATAAAAACTATAAGAAAAATAAAATAAAGAGAGTAAGCACTAGGCTTAGTAAGCTTACAAGAAAATAAATTACAACATTCAACATAATGAATAATTATACATAATGTCACCTAGCCTCATAAACTTTCTTTACTTCTCATTTTCTACCTTCTTCTTTACTCACTTACCTTCTTTCTTACCTGACCATTCACTATTCATAAATATAATCTACCTTCCCTTTTGCTGATTATTCACTATAATTTAACGTGTACAATGACCCGTTGGAACCACTCGGAATACTAAGGATACTAGGGTTGTTCCTATCTATCAATATCCTACCAATGCCATGTCTTCGACATGGACTTACATGAATTATTCCTGTCTCCAATGCCGTATATATATAATATAGGCTTACATGGCTCATTCCTGTCTCCAAAGCCATATAACTGATATGGACTTACATGGCTCATTTCTGTCCTGTCCTGTCCTGTCAACCCCAATATCCTAACATTCCTAAGGTTCAAACGGGGCTTCCTAATGCTTTTTCTCTGTCACTTCACCTTTAATTCGACTTTAAATATTCAAAGAAAATAAGTATATAAATGCTGGAAATTGACAATAATAATGTAAAATAAAAGAATATTGCATTTATTTACTGTAAACTTACCTCGATACAAAATGTGACTAAACTTTACAATTTAGTCATTTACTTTTTCTTTTCCCCGATCTACTCCCGAATTTTGCTCTTCTTGATCTATAATAGCAAATTTAAATTATTTAATATTCACATTTATCAAAACAGTCCTTGACCCAAACTTTGGAAAAATTACATTTTTGCCCCTAATCTTTCACATATTTGCACTTTTGCCCCAAGGCTCGTAATTTAAACTTCATCCTATTTTCTTATGTTATGACATGATGATCATTTTTCCCTTCTATGACAACATCAAATTCACACTCTCACATGTACTTATGACTATTAGGTATTTTTACCGATTAAGCCCTTTTACTCGTTTTCACTTAAAACCAAGTAGCACAAGTTGTCTAACATAATTTAAAACCTCATATTCTATCATAAAACATCAAAATAAACACTTTTCACCTATGGGTATTTTTCCAAATATAAACCCTAACTTAAATTATTGCTAGCATAAGCTTTATCGAGCTACCGGGACTCCGAAAACGTAAAGAACATTAAAAACGGGGCTTGGAATCACTTACTATGGAGCTTGAAAGCTTGAAACAAACCCTAGCTATGGAGAACCCTTGAAATTTCGTGCTAATGAAGAAGATGATGAATTTTGTGTTATTTTTCCCTTTTATTTCATTTAATATCCAAATGACCAAAATGTCATTCCTTATTAAACTTTCAAAAATTCCATCCATGTCCTATTTTGTCCACGAACTTAGAAATTGGTCAAATTTTTATTTAAACCCTCCTAATTAATATTCCAAATCAATTTCATACTAAAAACTTCTAGAATGCAAGTTTTGCAAATTATTCGATTTAGTCCCTAATCTCAACTTAAGCACTTTATGCATAGAATTTCATCACGAAATTTTCACACAATCATGCAATCATATCATGAACCTCAAAATAATAATAAAATAATTTTTTCTACCTCGAATTTGTGGTTTCGCAACCACTGTTCTGTTTAGGCCCTATTTCGGGATGTTACATTTCTCCCCCCTTTAAGGATTTTCGTCCCCGAAAATCTTACCTGTGAAGAGATTTGGGTACTGTTTTTGCATAGCCTCTTCGGGTTTATTCCATAGTACTTTCACAAGTGCAATACTTTTGTTCCTTAATTGCTTTATCTCTCGAGCTAGAATTTTTACCGGTTCTTCACGTAAGTCATGTCTGGCTGAATCTCAACCTCTGTCTGAGAAATCACATGTGACGGATCTGAACGATAACGACGTAGCATAGACACATGAAATATATTATGAATCTTCTCTAACTCAATCAGCAAAGCTAACCGATATGCTAATGGTCCGACTCTCTCAATCACTTCAAACGGTCCAATAAAACGTGGACTTAGTTTGCCTTTCTTGCCAAATCTGAAAACTTTCTTCCACGGGGATACTTTCAAAAAAACTTTGTCACCAACTTGATACTCAATCTCTTTTCTCTTCAAATCTGCATACGACTTTTGTCTGTCTGAAGCTGCTTTCAACCAACCTCTGATGATTTTTACTTTCTCTTCTATTTCCTTAACTAGATCAACCCCGTAAATCCGATTTTCCTTAAGCTCTGTCCAATACAAAGGTGTGCGACATTTACGTCCATACAAAGCTTCATAAGGTGCCATCTTTAAACTCAACTGATAACTATTATTGTAGGCAAACTCTACTAATGGTAAATACTTTTCCCAACTGCCTTAAAATTCCAGTACACAGCATCTAAGCATATCTTCAAGTACCTGAATAACTCTCTCTGACTGACCGTCGGTTTGAGGATGGAAAGCTATACTAAAACTCAACTTAGTGCCCAAAGCCTTCTGCAATTTCTTCCAAAACCGTGAAGTAAATCTTAGATCTTTGTCTGAAATGATCGATAACGGTACCCCGTGTAGTCTGACTATCTCTGAAATATACAAATCGGCCAACTTGTCAAGTGAATAATCCATACGAACTGGGATAAAATGAGCTGACTTTGTTAACTTATCAATCACAACCCATATTTCTTTCTCGGTGTAAACAGCAATCCTGTCACAAAATCCATAGTAACTCGATCCCGTTTCCACTCAGGGACTAGCACAGGCTGCAATAAACCTGAAGGTACCTGATGTTCGACCTTTACTTGCTGACAGATCAATCATCTAGAAACAAACTCTGAAATGTCCCTTTTTATTCCTACCCACCAGTACGTTTTCTTCAAATCATTATACATCTTCGTACTACCTGGATGAATAGACAAAGAACTACTATGTGCTTCCTGTAAGATCTTTCGAATAAGCTCATCATTCTTCGGTACGCATACCCTATCTCTGAACATCAAACAACCGTCAGAACTGATCTAAAAATCTAACTCTAAATCCGACTCACACTGATCTCTTTTGGCTAACAACTCACTATCATTTTTCTGAGCTTCACAAATTTCTTCAAGAAACATTGGTTTAGCTCTCAACTCAGCTAAGATAAAACCATCTTCTGATAAGGCAAGACTAGTATTCAAAGCTCTTAATGCAAATAAAGATTTCCTACTCAAAGCATCAGCAACAACGTTTGCCTTACCTGGGTGATAATCGATCACTAGCTCATAATCTTTAATCAACTCTAACCATCTTCTTTGCCTCAAATTCAAATCTTTTTGAGTCATCAAATATTTCAAACTTTTGTGATCAGTGAATATGTGGCACTTCTCACTGTACAAATGATGTTTCCAAATCCTCAACGCAAAAATAATGGCAGCTAGCTCTAAATCATGTGTCGGATAGTTCTTCTCATGTGGCTTTAACTGTCTAGAGGCATAAGCAATTACCTTCCTTTCCTGCATAAGTACACAACCAAGTCCATTCATGGACGCATCACTGTAAATCACAAACTCCTTACCTGGTTCTGGTTGTACTAAAACAGGGGCTTTAGTAAATAATGCTTTTAACTTGTCAAAACTCTGTTGACACTTCTTAGTCCATTCAAACTTGACATCCTTTCGCAGCAATCTTGTCAACGGGGTAGCTATCATGGAAAATCCCTCTACAAATCGTCTATAATATCTGGCAAGACCAAGAAAACTTCTAACTTCTGATACATTTCTAGGAGGCTTCCAATCAACAATGGCTGAAATCTTGCTCGGATCGACCTTAATACCTTCACCTGAGACAATATGTCCAAGAAAACCAACTTCTCGTAAACAAAACTCACTTTTGCTGAACTTGGCATATAACTAATTATCTTTCAGAATCTGTAAAACTGTTCTCAAATGCTCTGCATGCTCAGTTTCATCATGAGAATAAATCAAGATATCATTAATGAACACAACTAAAAACTTATCCAAGTACGGTCTGAAAATTCGGTTCATTAAGTCCATGAAAATGGCAGGAGCATTAGTCAAGCCAAATGGCATCACAAGGAACTCATAATGACCATACCTAGTCCGGAAAGCAGTCTTCAAGACATCTGACTCTTTAACTCGCAACTGATAGTATCCGGATCTCAAATCTATCTTGGAAAACACAGTAGCTCCCTTCAATTGATCAAACAGATCATCAATTCTAGGCAATGGATACTTGTTCTTTAATATTACTTTGTTAAGTTGCTGATAATCTATGCACATTCTCATCGATCCGTCTTTCTTTTTCACAAATAGCACTGGTGCACCCCATGGTGAACTACAGGGTCTTACAAAGCCTTTATCTATTAATTCCTGCAACTGAGCTTTCAATTCTTTCAATTCCAACGGCGCCATTCTATAAGGAGTAATAGAAATGGGCGTGGTACCTGGAATCAACTCAATACCAAACTCAACTTCTCTAACAGGAGGCAAACCTAGTAGTTCTTCCGGAAACACATTGGGAAACTCACATACCACAGGCACTAATTCAATTTTCAATTCTGGATCTTTAGTGTTTAACACAAAAGCAAGATAAGCTTCATATCCTTTTCTCAAATATTTTTGAACAGACGTAACAGAAATTATGGGAAATAAACTATCTGACTCTTCTGAATTAACCCGAAGAATTTCACCATTTTCACACTTCAACTCAATGAATTTCTTTCCACAATTCACTACCACATTATGTGTAGTCAACCAATCCATACCAAGAATCACATCAAACTCATCAAATGGAAATAGCATGAGATCGGCTGGAAAATAGTAACCTCTAATCATTAAAGGACAATTTCTACATACTTTATCTACTAATACATGCTTGCCTAATGGATTCGATACTTTAATCACAAATTCTGTAGATTCTATAGGCATACTTGTACTAGACATCAGTTTCTTGCAAACATATGAATGAGTTAAACCCGGATCAATCAAAGCAATGGCATTAATATCATATAGAGAAAATATACCCGTAATCACATAGGGGAAAGATGCCTCTTCGCGTGCACGAATAGCATAAGTCCTTGCAGGGGCTCTAACATCTGGTCTCACAGCCGAATCTCAAAAGGTACCTCTGTTACTTGCTCCTACTCCCGGTTGCCTTGGTGATCTGCCTTTAGGAGGAGCATTTCTGGATCTAGCATTCTGTGTTATCTCTCGATTAGCCACCTCTGGACATTCTCGTACAAAATGATCTGGAGCACTGCATTTATAACAAACATTTTCGCCTGCCCGACAAGGACCATAATGAAGTCTACCACACCGTGAACACCCTGATCTACCCTGTCCAACATTACCTACACTCGCAGTCGAGGTGTTCTGAGCCTTCGAATCCTTAAATCTACTGCCTCTATTCTGACTAGAATACCTGGCTGAGAAACTAGATCTGGTAGAAAACTCCTTTGGTCTTTTGGATATAGCCTGGAATGACCTGCTCATCTGTCTCTTCTTTGTATCTTGTGTCTCTGTCTCAACTTTTCCTTTTGTTTTTAACAGCTCCTCTGCCTTACAGGCTCTCTCAACTAAAATAACGAACTCTTTTATTTCTAGGACACCCACTGACAGTCAGATATTATCATTTAACCCATCCTCAAACCTTTTACACATAATAGCCTCTGTGGACACACATTCTCGAGCATATTTACTAAGCCTTACAAATTCGAGCTCATAATCGGTCACTGTCATATTACCTTGTTTCAATTCCAGGAATTCCTTTCTCTTCTGGTCAATAAACCTCTGACTAATGTACTTTTTACGAAATTCCTCCTGAAAGGAATCCCAAGTGACCTTCTCCTTTGGTACAACTGATACAAGTGTCTTCCACCAGTAGTAGGCTGAGTCTCTAAGAAGTGATACTACACATTTCATACATTCCTCGGGTGTACAAGATAATTCGTCAAAGACTCTGATAGTATTTTCTAACCAAAATTCTGCTCTTTCTGCATCATAATCTTTTGTTGCTCGAAACTCTTCTGCCCCTTGTTTCCAGATTCTATCAACTGGTGGCTTTTCTCTTATCACTGTACCTGTGACTGGGGGAGCTTGAACTACATGGGTAGCCTAAGAATCATGAGGGGGTGGAGGTCTAACTGCCGGATTCGTACGAACGAACTCGGCAAACAAATCATTCAAAGCTTGGAAGACAGCTCCTCGAGTCACTCCTCCCTGATTAACTGTTACTGGCCTATTCTCAGATGGCGCAGCCCCTTCCACAGGAGCAAGCGCATTACTTTCTACATCATCATCACCAGCTCGCTCGGGATCCATTACTATAAAACAAAATATCTAAAAATCGTCAGGAGTCGTCACACTATCAAAATACAGGTATGGCATGTATAGCTAGACTTTTACTCACACTAACTATTCTGAGAACCGACTAAACCTGCTCTGATACCAATAAATGTAACACCCCCACGCCCAAAACTGTCACCGGAGTCAAGCTTGAGGTGTTACTAAACTTATCTTACCTTTTAAACAACTCTAAACCATTTATTTTAATTTTCAGAATAAACTGTTTCTCTGCGTCATGGTTTCTTAAAAATTCATTTCTTGAGTTTCAAAACTCAAAATTAAGATTCGTAAGTTTTTTCTGAAACTAGACTCATATATATATCTACTAATTTTTTTCTAGAATTTTTGACTCAGCCAATTAGTACATTTTATTAGTCAAAATTATCCCTGTTTCAGAATTCAATTGCACTGGCCTCTACTTACAACGAACCACTTTTCTCTCTGTAAAAAAATCATATGACTATACCGTTTATTTATATTAAAACTATATTCAATAAGGATTCTAACCATATAAATTAAAACACCTAATTATTTTTTAAAAATTTATGGTGAATTTCTAAAGTTGGAATAGGGGATCCAGAAATCGCTCTGGCCCTATTTCACCAAAACTCAGATACCCTATAAAATAAAAAACCTTTACCTTTTTTACTTATTCCATATGAAAATAGACACAACGAGCTTTAATTTCATATATTATTCACCATCAACCCATGTCTCTACAATTTCTTGTGATTTTTCAAAATCCTGTTATTTCTGATACTTGAATTTGTTTTTAAGTTACTTTCACATTTTTCTTAGTTTTCATGTGATCGTTACTACTTAATCATACATACTATTAAACATCTATATCATCAGCCACTCTATTAGCTAATCACTAGAAAGTATTTACACATCATTCATTAATCATATCATATCAAAAGAAACCAAGTTCATATACATTCCATACACAAAACGAAACGTCTAACTATACCAATGTGATTTCTTCGATAGTGTGATCGGGTCTCCGACGTTTCCTTCGATCCCCGAGTGGCTTGATAAAAACTATAAGAAAAATAAAATAAAGAGAGTAAGCACTAGGCTTAGTAAGCTTACAAGCAAATAAATTAAAACATTCAACATAATGAATAATTATACATAATGTCACCTAGCCTCATAAACTTTCTTTACTTCTCATTTTCTACCTTCTTCTTTACTCACTTACCTTCTTTCTTACCTGACCTTTCACTATTCATAAATATAATCTGCCTTCCCTTTTGCTGATAATTCACTGTAATTTAATGTGTACAATGACCCGTTGGAACGACTCGGAATACTAAGGATACTAGGGTCGTTCCTGTCTATCAATATCCTGCCAATGCCATGTCTTCGACATGGACTTACATGAATTATTCTAGTCTCTAATGCCATATATATATAATATGGGATTACATGGCTCATTCTTGTCTCCAAAGCCATATAACTGATATGGACTTACATGGCTCATTTCTGGCCTGTCCTGTCCTGTCAACCCCAATATCCTAACATTCCTAAGGTTCAAACGGGGCTTCCTAATGCTTTTTCTCTGTCACTTCGCCTTTAATTCGACTTTAAATATTCAAAGAAAATAAGTATATAAATGCTGGAAATTGACAATAATAATGTAAAATAAAAGAATATTGCATTTATTTACTGTAAACTTATCTCGATACAAAATGTGACTAAACTTTACAATTTAGTCCTTTACTTTTTCTTTTCCCCAATCTACTCCCGAATTTCTCTCTTCTTAATCTATAATAGCAAATTTAACTTATTTAATATTCACATTTATCAAAACAGTCCTTGACCCAAACTTTGGCAAAATTACATTTTTGCCCCTAAACTTTCACATATTTGCACTTTTTCCCCAAGGCTCGTAATTTAAATTTCATCCTATTTTCCTATGTTTTATGACACCCTGATCATTTTTCCCTTCTATGACAACATCAAATTTACACTCTAACATGTACTTATGACTATTAGGTATTTTTACCGATTAAGCCCTTTTACTCGTTTTCACTTAAAACCGAGTAGCACAAGTTGTCTAACATAATTTAAAACCTTATATTCTTTCATAAAAAATCAAAATAAACACTTTTTACCTGTGGGTATTTTTCCAAATATGAACCCTAACTTAAATTATTGCTAGCATAAGCTTTATCGAGCTACCGGGACCCCGAAAACGTAAAGAACATTAAAAACAGGGCTTGGAATCATTTACTATGGAGCTTGAAAGCTTGAAACAAACCCTAGCTATGGAGAACCCTTGAAATTTCGTGCTAATGAAGAAGATGATGAATTTTGTGTTATTTTTCCCTTTTTATTTCATTTAATATCCAAATGATCAAAATGCCCTTCCTTATTAAACTTTCAAAAATTCCATCCATGTCCTATTTTGTCCATGAACTTAGAAATTGGTAAAATTGTTATTTTAACCCTCATAATTAATATTCCAAAGCAATTTCATACTAAAAACTTCTAGAATGCAAGTTTTACAAATTATTCGATTTAGTCCCTAATCTCAACTTAAGCACTTTATGCATAGAATTTCATCACGAAATTTTCACACAATATGCAATCATATCATGAACCTCAAAATAATAATAAAATAAATTTCTCTACCTCGGATTTGTGGTTTCACAACCACTGTTCCGTTTAGGCCCTATTTCGGGATGTTATACAAAATTCTTATTACAATTCATTATGTGGACAAAAATTCCCATAATTAATTTTCCTAATCGTAGCCCAGTGTCAAGACACCACAATACTGGTGTCACGACACTGCCCTCATTTATTAGATATTTTTGCTTTCTTTCATCTTCTTAGCCCGAAAATAGTGTCTGACACATTAAATAGAGTTGTTAAATCATCCCTAAGCCCATAGTGGCCCATTAGGCCATAACATAACTCAGAATTTTGTAAAAAATGCTTATTTTGCATAATTTAAACATAAAGTAAAAAAAACAAAAAACAAAAAATATATATAAAAACACTAGAAAAAGAGCTTGTCAAGTGTCGGAAAGACCTTAATTTGCCACAATATGTTGTGGCAAATTACTTGGCTAGCTGTGGACTTTTGAATTTGCCACAACCATGTCATACATTTAGAGAACCTACTTGCAAACATTCATAAAATTGTACATCCATATGTAAGCATAACCTATCCAATCAATATGGTCATATACATATCCAAAAGACTCAAACTGAACTCAATGTAGAACATACAAGCAACACGATAACCAAAAAAAATATAACAGCTTGCCCAACAAAGTCTCTGGATTTGGTTACTATTTAGCGTATAGTTGGTAAAACAAGGGTAGATATAAGTGAGTAAAATGTTTGTCTGGCTATGTATGGAATTATGTGTATTGCGCCATTTGGAGAAATCTTAGTTTTGGTGAGTTCTATGGTTTGGCGTATTATTCTGTTAAGTATCTACCCAACCCAGATGCTTTCGAGAAATCATTAAGTTCGTAGCTATTTAGATTTGTTCAGTATATAAGAATGGTAATTTGGTTAGTTAAGTTGAGATTTAGTTAGAATGAAACTAGACTCCTATAGATAATAAGAATTAAATTATGTTAAGTGCACTTAATCACAGAAATCAAGAAAGTTAGTGGAATTATCTGATTTTCCACTAATCCTTGTATCCGAGCTTAAGTATATAAGGATAGTGGTGGTCTTTTTGAACACTTTTATGTTTTCTTCTTCTTCCTTGATTTCCTCTAAAAATCTCTTTAAAAACTTAAGTTCAAAAAACCTATTTGAAGTAATGTTCATAGTATTTAGCTAACTTCTATGTTAGTACCAGCTCACTGGTAATTACTAATGAACCCTGTAACAACCAGATTTTGGGCCTAGTCAGAAAAGTAGTTTCAGGACCACAAATCTAACATAGTAAAACTTGTTTGTATTATTTGTATTACATTTTTATGGTCTACAATTCTATGGAATGATTTCATGAAAATTTCGTTTGAAAATTTTGACGTTTGATCACTCAATTTAGCAAAAAAGGCTCAATTGTAAAAAGTGCAAAAGTTAAGTTCTACATGCTAGAGGTGTCAAATTGCTATGAAATTTTAAATTCAAGGTCCTTAGATGGTAATTAGACCATTTTACTTTAAGTTAGACAAAAAATAGACATGAGGTAAGAGAATTTTAGTGTTTTAAGAAAAGGGCATTTTGGTCATTTAGTAATTAAATGAATTAAAAAGCAAAAATCAAGCCAAAATATTATCCATCTTTCTCACCATAGCCAGATTTTTCAAGGGGACGCTATAGCTAGGGTTTGGCCACTTGTAAGCTCGATTATAAGTTTGTTCTAGCCCCGTTTTTAATGATTTTCATGTTTTTGAGACCCTTGTAACTTGATCTATCTATTTCTACCACTAATTTAAGAAATAATCAAGGTCTAAAATTTTACCCATATTGAATATGTGTGTATTTTGATGTCCAATGGTAGAAAATGTATGTTTGGAATATGATAAATAATTTTTGCTAGGTGATTTTTGATGAAAATGTTAAAAGGACCTATTTATAAAAAGGTTATGAAATCTGTGCAAAAGTGTGATTAAATGAAAAAAGTGGGCTATTATAAGCATGAAAAAGGTTCAGCTAGGCTTGGGAATCGAAGAAATTGAATCCATTTCAATTTACGAGCCTAGAGACCAAAGTGTAAAGATGTTAAAGTTTAGGGGAAAAAATGTAATTTTTGGCATAATGTGATTTTTTAACTGAATTGAGTAATGTGAATAATAAATGAGTTAAATTATCTATTATAGATCAAGAGAAACGAGGTTCGGACCTAGATCAGGGAAAAATAAAGTGTTTGACGATTAGGTCCCATTTTTACTATTTTTGTACCGAGGTAAGTTTGTATGTAAATAATGCATTGTTTTAATCATGTTTTAAATGTTTTATTATTGTATGAATTATGATGTACCCTTGGATGTATTCGACACAGATACGAAAAGCGTGAAATCCAAGTTGAACCTTAGGAATAGATAGGATACAAATGTCATGACAATAGGGTTAATGAGACTACGTGTAAGACCATATCTAGGATATAGCATCGATATGAGACTACTGTAAGACCATACCTGGGATATGGTATCGATATGAGACTTTATGTAATACCATAGTTGGGCTTTTGGCATGGACACGAGATTACAGGTAAGACCATATCTAGGATATGGCATTGGTATGGTACTGTGTGTACAAAATTCCCGAGTATCCTTTAGTATTGCAAGTGGATCAATGGGTAATTTGACGAGTATGTAAAAGATGAATTGTGTGAAAATCCAAGTTTGAGATGACTCAGGTATGTACGTAAAACTTACACGTAATGAGCTCGTTATGTGATGAACCCTCGATAAGGTTATGATTGAGTAAGTTTGACTATGAGATTTATAATAACATTTATGTTAATTTAGCTCATGTTAATTATATGTTAAATGTGTGTTTATGATGCTTATTATTTTCATAGGAACTTACTAAGCTTTATAGCTTAATCCCCTTTCTTTTCCCCTGTCTTATAGTGTCACCAAGCTAGCTCAAATTTGGGGATCGTTGGAGACTCTATCACACTATCAACTGATTAATTTGGGTACCAATGAATTCGACATTTGAGTTATGCCATGTATAGGGACTTGGTCATTTTGTTTTGTGTCATAATTGATTTGGCAAAATGTGCTGGCTTATGTTGCTTGATAATTCAGTTTTGTAAATGGCCATTGAAATTGGGTAATATTGGTTTAAGTATATATGCATATAATGATGATTTCATGGATGTGGAAATTTGCATGGTTTAAGTTGATAAGTACGTGATGTTCATATGTGATAAATGGTAGCATGTGAATGATGTGTGGATGTCTTGATTGTGGCTGAATTGGTTGAATGTAATTGCTTGGATTGGTGTTATTTTTTGTTGTGTAGGTGTGTCCATTAAAGGGTGACAAAATGGCTTGGTAAATAGCCTTGTTTTTGTCCACACGGGTAGACACATGGGCATGTGCCTAGGCTGTGTGTGACATAGGACTTACCTGATGGCCGTGTGTTCTAGCCGTGTGTCCCCTGCACCTTAATTGTTGCAAAACACAATGCTCAGAATTGAGCACACGGGCAGAGACACGGGTGTGTGTCTAAGCCGTGTGGATGACACGGCCTCAGGCACGGGCGTGTGTCTTGGGCATGTGAAGTCTGCACCTATTTTATGAAAAATCAAAATTATTAAATCGACCACACGGCCTATCCCACAGGCGTGTGACTTGGCCATGTGTCTTCAATTTTTTCTTGGGTGACAAAAAGAGAGTTACACGGGTTAGGAACACGGGCATGTATGACTACACAGCCTACCCACACGGGCGTGTCCCAAAGCCAGACGGGCATGTGACCCTTGTTTAGTGAAAATTTTTCTAAAGTTCCCAGTTTAGTCCCGAACCGCTTCCAATGCATGTTTTGAGCCTCGAAGGTTCATTTTAGGGACGACATGAATGAAAGTAAAATGTTTTAAATTTTGGATGGAAATTTACATCTCAATTTTGTATAATTGCTTGTGTATAAATCCGGAATGCCTCGTACCCTATTCCGATGTCAAATACGGCTACGGGGTGTTACATTTAGTGGTATTAGAGCTATGGTTTAGTCGATTCTTGGACTAACATAGCGTGTGTAAGAGTCTAACTGTACATGCCATAAATAAACTGTGATACTATAATGACTCTTGATAATTTTAAATTGTGTTTTCATATAGTAAATAGATCTCAATCGAGCTAAGGCTGATGACGTTGAAAGTAATGCGCTGGCTCCCACTCAAAGGGCAGCGCCATCTGATAGTAGACCTCCGACGGTTGGTCAGGGAGAAGGGGATAGGGGAGCCTTTCTCCACATGATGAACGAGTGGTATACAAAGTTTGTTCGACCAAATACGAATGCCCAACCTCCTCCACTCCCACCTATTCCTCGGTCAGTTCCTGTAACTCCACAAGCTATAGAATTTAAGAATGAACTAGCCCCCGATTAATAAGATCCAAAAACAAGGAGCCGAAGACTTCAGAGCTAATGTGGATGATGATCCCGAGAGAGCCGAATTTTGGCTCAAAAATGCCATCAGGGTATTTGATGAGCTATCTTGCACACCAGATGAGTGTTGAAAGTGTGTCGTCTCACTATTGAGAGATTCTGCATATCACTGGTGGAATACACTAGTCTTTGTAATACCGAGAGAAAGAATTACCTAGGAATTCTTTTAAGAGGAGTTCTAGAAGAACTATATTAGTCAGCGGTTCATCGACCAGAAACGTAAGGAATTTCTTGAGCTGAAACAGGGTCGAATGTTAGTGACAGAGTATGAGCGAGAATTTGTCAGACTTAGTAAATATGCTGAGAGTGTGTTTCCACCGAGGCCATCATGTGCAAGAGATTTAAGGATGGATTGAATGAGGATATTCGTGTGTTAGTTGGGATCTTAGAACTGAAAGAATTTGTGGTATTCGTTGAGCGAGCTTGTAAAGTCAAATAGTTGAATAAAGAGAAGACGAAAGCTGATCTTAAAGCTAAAAATTTGAGGAAAAGACTTATGATTAGGTCATTTCCATCTCAGTCAAAGAAATCTAAAGAAATGTATTCCAGTTCGAATGTTTCAATTGGGTATTCATACAGAGATCTCAGGAAGCATACTCTGATTCTAAAGCTCAGGCTACTTCGATGGCAAGTGTGGGTAATGTTAGATCTAATAGACCTGAATGCCAGCATTGTGGTTGTGACAGCCCTAAAATGACCCTAGTCGGAAAGCGGTTTCGGGACCGCTAAACCGAGTCACCAAATTATTTGAATATGATATTTATTGTCTAAAATATGTGAATATGAATGTGTGAAAGTTTTGAGCTTCGATTTAGTCGATTGCATGTGAATTTAGTAATAGGACTTATGTGTGACACTTTTGAAATGTGATAGGTTAATCCATAAGGATCTATTAGTGCATGTAATCAAAAGGGTGGACTTGCATGTCAATTTCCCCCATTTAATTACTAGTGGCCAGCCATGACAAAGGGTGATGGGCAAAACATGTCATAAAACATGTTGTGCTAATGGTTTATGGGAGAAAGGATAAAATAATAATGGGAAGGTAAATGATGACAAAAAAAATGTGTGTGGTTGCCCCCCCCTTCCATTGCCGTGAATTGAAGGAAGAAAACAAAAGAAAAAAAAATGTTCATCTTCTTCTCCTACCTCTCTCAAGCCGAAACTAACCAAGAAATGGAAGAAAGCACACCTAAGGCATTCGGCCATCTTGTGTGGGGGGAAGTAAGGTATGATATCATGTGATTCTTTTGGAATTTTTGTGAAGTTGAGTTTGTTTTGGTGCTCATAACATGACCCATGTGTTAATTTTTGAGTTTGTGTTGCAAGAAACATTTGGTTATGTCCTTATATGTCAAATTGATGATAAATTTTTTATATTTGGTGAATGAATATGGGTTTCGGTCATGGTAGATAACAAAGAATGTGGTTGTTGTTCTTGTTAATTTGGATGAATTTTTGGTGGATAGGTGCTTGAATCAAACAAATGATCATGTGTGTACACTAGGTGCTAGTTGAGAAGAATCGGTCACTATATTGGAGGCCATTGCCGAATATGAGTTTAGTTATTGAGTTGATGGAATAAAAGAATGCTTAAAGATGTGTCACAACAAATTATATGTTAAGCTAAGGTTGTTAAATTATCAATCTTTCTTCCTAGCCGAATATGTGTTTATAAAGTTGAGTTGTTAAATAGATTTTGAAGTTAGCCCATGCATTTATTTTTGAATTTAAGAAGAATGATACATTCGACTATGCTTTGATGTGCTTGGATTGTTGTTCATTGAGTAAATGATTGAGGAATGGTTAGAAGAATTTGAATGCTAAACTAGTTGATTTGTTTGATGATATATATATGTATTCGGCAATGGGATAAAATGTGTATTAAGGTAAGTTTCATGGTGATTATGCTTGTGATGTTGGGTTAATATTCGGCATTGAGTAATGTGGGGTAAGGTGATTAATTGGCTATGAAATTAGCTAAATTGAATAGGTATGTTTAATAATATGCTTAGTATAATGTATGATCTTATAACTCGGTTTGGTATTGAGATAAAGGTTAGATGTATGATTGGATTTTGGTATGTGTTAAATTGGTCAATCAAAGATTAAATGATATGTGATTGCCAAATGTGATTGTTAAGTGAATAATATTAGTTAAGTACTTAAGCAAATCTATTGTTTTACTTAAGCTTAAGAGCAAAGAGGATCAAAGTCGGATAGGGGAAAAGAGAAAGTAAACGAATAGCCGTGGACATCTAATCGTCGACCACTTCCGAGGTAAGTTTTAAGTGATTAAACGTTGAGTAAATTCAATCATAATAGGACATAATGAGTTGATTTAATAAGATATGATGTGGCCATGATATGTCTTAAACTCAAATGGTAAGTTCATATGTGTTTGGACTTGGAAAGTTAAGAGCAAATTGTAATAATTTGCTTTGGACAGCAGCAGTAACGTGATTTTAGAAAATCACTATAAATTGTTGGTGTGGAATTATAGGCCGAATAAAATATGTAATCAAGGCTTAATTAGTCTAGTTTCTTATAAAAGAGACCTTGTGAGCAAACAAATTTCCTATAAAGAGATATTTAAAGTTGTGTGAGACGGTGTCAGAATGACTCTGAAATCCCCTGTTCTGTTTTTAGAAAATCATTATAAATTGTAAAAAAATGGTTATAAGATAAAATTTATATTCTTAGACTCCTTAATGAGTCTAGTTTCAAATGAAATCAAATACAACACATTTTGAATTCTGTAAAATGAGAAATTTGATTCGTAGTGAAGAGTGGTCAGATTAGTCAAACAGTGAAACAGGGGAAACTTTAAGAAAAATCTGGTATTGATTGGCCAAAACTAAAATTCTGAAAATTTCATGGATGGAAGATATACGAGTCTATATTCAGAGAAAATTAACGGCAAGTGATTTGGAGTTTTGTAGCTCCAGTTATAAATAATTTAGTGACTACTACTCAGGAAAACAGCTCGTAGTGAATATGTGATTTTGTTGTAAACATAGATAAAACTTGTTTTAGTTACTCATAAGCTATTGATTAAACCCATACGTGAATTCTAAATCGTGATATTGTAAAACGATACATGAGTGTTAGATGGATCTTTGATATTAAAATTTGTGAATTTGTAAGTTTATGAGTATTCGAATATGAAATGATAGTATGGCGTGAAATTGAATTATTCATTGGGAAATGATTAATGTAGATTCGGCCAAGACAATGTGTATACATGATAGTATATGTGATATGTGAAGTATATTTGGATAATTGTGATGTGAATGTATATATATGTGATAAGGCCTAATGGCCGATGTGATGAATGTGAAAGTGTATATATGTGATAATATATGTGATAAGGCCTAATGGCCGATGTGATGAATGTGAAAGTGTATATATATGTGATAAGGCCTAATGGCCGATGTAATGAATGTGAAAGTGTATATATGTGATAAGGCCTAATAGCCGATGTGATGAATGTGAAAGTGTATATATGTGATGAGGCCTAATGGCCGATGTGATGAATGTGAAAGTGTATATATGTGACAGAGCCGAGTGGCCAACGTGATGGATGTGAAAGTGTATAAATGTGATAAGTCCCGAAGGGCAATTGTGTCAGTACTATATCCGGGTTAAAACCCCGCAGGCTTTATGCGAGAGTATTATCCTGATTAATGTCCGTAGGCTTCGTGCTCGTACTATATCCGAGCTTTAAAGACCCGACGGCTAAATGCTAGGATTCAAGTAAGACTTTGATATTGAGTATCTGCATTGAGTTACCATCAAATAAGTATTATGTATTCAAGATGTTCAGGTACGTATTACTTACTCATCGGTGGAGTGATTTCGAGGTGAATTATCAGTATCAAAGAGGTAGGTAAATGTGATTAATATTATAACTCCAAATGTGAGAATGTGCTTTGGAAATATTTGACCATCTAGGTCATTATTATTCGAAAGTATATATGTGGCAGCCAAGTGTTGCGTTTAATGATATTATAGATCGAGATGAAGCTCTAGATTAACTTCATCGAACAGTTGAAATGAATGACCAATAATAGTGATTGAGAACACTTTGTCTTGCTTAAAACTTACTAAGCATTAAATGCTTACTCCGTTCTTTGAATCTCTGTTTTATAGATTTTGGTTCGTCAGCTATCGGACTCGGGATTATTGAAGTCGAAGTTGCCCACACTATCAAAGCCCTTTTGGTACACTTTTGGTTGAACTCTGAAAATGGCATGTATAGGACTACCCTTTTGTAGTGGGTCATGGACCCTTTGAATTTGTATAATTTTGGATAGCCATGCGAAAATGGCTTATATATGTTTGAGCATAATGTTATAATCATTTGGTATGGATATGGTTATTGAGAGGTGTGGATATGCTTAACAAGGATTGACCATGGGAATGGTTAATCACTATCATAATTTGTGCTATTTATGCTAAAAGGGCTAGTTGAATCATGGAAACTATGAAATAGGTAAAGTCTACCTTAAAGGCAGATGCTGACAGCAGCAGTGATGTAGATTTGGAAAATAACTAAAAATAGTAGGAATAGAATTAAATAGTGAATAAATTATTTAAATGAACCTTGATGAATCCAATTTCATATGGAAGAAACGAAACGGTCATATGAGTGGTATGTTAAGAGATATTTAGGTTTTCGTGAGACAGGGCCAGAACGGTTTCTGGATTCCCTGTTCCAACTTTGGAAATTCATTATAAATTAACCAGAGATAATTAGGAGTCATGCCATATATGTATAGATTCCACTTTGAGTCTAGTTTCTATAGAAACAAACGGCATCAGCATTGAAGCCCTGTACAGGGAGATATCCAAATCGTAATGCATGAAGGTCAGTGTAGTCGCACCCTGTAACAGGGGAGACTTTAACTAATAAACTGTACTAATTGGCCCGACCAAAAATTCTATAAAAAAATATGTAGATGGAAATATGAGTCTAGTTTCAGGGAAAATTTACGAAACTGATTTTCGAGTTTTAGAACTCAAGATATGATTTTTAAGGTGACAGTGACACAGTTAGCCAACTGCCTGGAAATTTTTAAATTGGACTGCAAAGAAGTGATTTAAGTCTGCAAACCCCTCGTGTCCGACTCCGGCGACGGACTCGGGTACGGGGTGTTACAGTGGTAGACGTCATCCCGGTAAGTGTAGAATGAATGACTGTGCTTATTTCAAGTGTGGTTCTCAAGAGCATTTTATCCGAGACTGCCCTGAAATGGATGAGAAAGAAAATTTTCTGAGTGCAAGGCCGAGTAATACTAATAATAGGGATAGGCCACCAAGGAATATTGGAAATGGAACTAGTAGTGAAGGTGTCACAAAGGATTTAGCTGTGAGATCCAAAGCTCAAGCACCTGCTAGAGCCCGTGCCATCTGTGCTAGCGAAGAAGCAACATCTCCCGATGTTATCACTGGTACTTTTTCTCTCTATAATACTAATGTAGTTGCATTGATTGATCTTGGATCGACCCATTCTTATGTTTGTCTGAAATTGGTAACTAGTAAGATCTTTCCTGTTGAGTTTACTAAGTTTGGGATTAGAGTGTCAAACCCCTTAGGCAAACATCTATTAGTTGATTGAGTTTGCAAAAATTATCCCTTGATGATTAGAGGTCACTGTTTTTCAGCTGATTTAATGTAGTTGTCATTTGATGAATTCGATGTTATTTTGGGTATGGATTGGTTGACACTGCATGATGCCGTAGTGAACTGTAAAAGAAAGATTATTGAACTGAAATGTGAAAATGGTGAAACTCTTCGGATTGATTCAAATGAGTCAGGTGAGTTACCTGTTGTGATTTTTTCGATGTCTGTCCAAAAATATGAAAGAAAAGGTTGTGAAGCTTACCTTGCTTATGTGTTGAATACACAGATGTCTGAATTGAAAATTGAGACAGTGTCTATGGTTTGTGAATATTCAGATGTGTTTCCAGAAGAGTTGCCTGGGTTACCTCTGATTAGAGAAGTTGAGTTCGGTATTGATTCAGTACCGGGAACCTCATCGATATATATTGCTCCGTATAGAATGGCTCCAACTGAATTGAAAGAATTAAAAGCTCAGTTGCAAGAGTTGACAGATAAGGGTTTTACAAGACTGAGTTTTTCTCCTTGAGGTGCTCCAGTGTTATTTGTAAAGAAACAGATCCATAAGGTTTTATATCGACTACCGACAGCTCAACAAGGTGACTATAAAGAATAAGTATCCTTTTCTGAGGATTGATTATTTGTTTGGTCAGTTGAGAGGAGCAACGATATTCTCAAAAATTGATTTGAAATCTGGCTACTATCAGTTGAGAGTTAAAGAGCCGGATGTGCCGAAAACCACTTTTCAGGACAATGTATGGCCACTATGAATTTCTTGTTATGCCTTTCGGACTAACTAATGCACCTACTATTTTTATGAACTTGATGAATAGAATCTTCCAACTGTATTTAGATAAGTTTGTGGTTGTGTTCATCGATGATATCCTAATTTATTCTCGAGACGAGTCCGAACATGCCGATCACTTAAGAACTCTATTGTAAACGTTGAGAGATAAGAAATTATTTGCTAAATTCAGTAAAAGTGAGTTTTGGCTCTAAGAAGTCAGATTTTTGGGACATATTGTTTTAGGTGATGGTATTCGGGTTGATCCAAGTAAGATTTCAGCAATTGGTGATTGGAAACCACCAAGGAATGTATCTGAAGCTAGAAGCTTTTTGGGCTTAGCCGGATATTACCGACACTTTGTCAAAGGATTTTCGATGATTTCTACTCCTATGAACAAGCTATTACAAAATGGTGTTAAGTTTGAATGATCTGAAAATTGTCAGCAAAGTTTCAAGAACTTGAAAGCATTATTGACTAAAGCACTGATTTTAGTGCTGTAACAGCCCGATTTTAGCTAAATCAGAACATTGGTTTTGGAACCACAAATATAAGGTCGTAAAATTATTTTAATATTATTTTTAGTGTTTATAGCATGTGATTATATGTGTAAAAATTTCCTGAGCTAATTTTATCGTTTAATAGCTCAATTTGAGAAAAGGACTAAATCGCATAAAATGCAAAAGTGACATTCTATATGTTAAATGTGCTTAATTACCATGGCTTATTAAATGAAAGGTCCTTATGTTGATATTAGACCATTGATAGTGGAATTTGTCATAAATGGGCATGGATTTAATGTTTTAAATGTTATTTAAACAAGGTTAATTTAGTAATTTAGAAAACAATGTATATTAAATAAAATAAAAGATGAAAACATGTTCATGTTTGTTTATTTCAAATGAAATTAGAAGAAAAAGAAACCATGGGAGATCCTTTAATGTTTGGCATATATTAGGCTTAATTAAAGTATGGTTCTAGCTCGGTTTTTGATTATTTCTATGTTTTTGTGATTGTTGCTTTGAGTACTAGCTAGCTCGTGCCTTAATTTTTGAATTTATTGATGATTTTATGAAGTGCCATTGTTGAATCTATGTGCTTTGTGATGGTAGATGATGAATAATGGAAGATAAATGATAGATTAATAATGTTTTGTTAAGTGATTTTTAGAGAAAATACAAATTAGGGATTAATTTGTGAAAAAATGAAAATATGGGGTTAAAAGCGTGAATAAATGAAATTTTTGGGCTGGTAGAGGTCTCTATGAAATTCGATCAAGCATGGATCTTATTGAATTTTGTGAATTTTGTGTATTTATGAAATAGGGACTAAATTGAATAAATGTGGAACTTTAGGGGCTAAAGTGTAAAAATGCCCAAATATGTGTTTTTGGATTAAATTGAATGAATCAGTGAATAGATGAGTTAATTTTGAATGTATATAGATCAAGAAAGGAAGAAATCGAATTTAGATCGGGGGAAATCGAAAGTTGTGAAGTAGTCGATCTGATCCATTTAGTATATATACGAGGTAAGTTCATATGCAAATAAATGTCTTTAAATTGAATTATATATGTCTATTTGTCCTTGAACTGCTATGAACGTTGAATAAGAAAATACGAGCAAGACGAAGTTACGACATCCGAATGTCCCATACGAACCTTAGGAATAGTATAGGATATGAATGTCATGACATTAAGTTATCGAGATGTGACTACATGTAAGACCATGTCTGGGATATTGGCATTGTATTATGATTACGTGTACGGCCATGTTTGGGACATTGGCATCTTTAATTAATTTCGTGTAAGACCTTTTCTGAGACTGTGGCATCGATATGTGATCACATGTAAGACCATATCTGGGATATGGCATTGCATGAGCTATATGAGATTGCCGAGTATCCTTAATGATTCCAAACGGTTCAACACGCAAAGTCAAGTCGAGAAAGAATGTGTGAATGAGTTAAATGGCTCAGGCACGTATGAGATTCATACGAGTAATGAAAGGAAAGTATTTGATGAATTCAATTATGATATTGAATATGTGTATTACGAGAAAGGTTTGTGATCTTATAAATGTTTACTCATAGTTGCTTATGGATGGAAATGATATTGATTCATGTGATAATTTATTTGTATATGGCTTACTAAGCTTTTAAAGCTTACTTTGTGTGTTCTTTCCTTATTTTATAGATAAATCAAAGCTAGCTAGGACTCGGGGATCGTCAGGAACATCGTCACACTATCGATCATCTTGTTGGTACTTTTGAAGCTTTGTAATTATGGTATATGGCATGTATAGGCTAGTAGTTTGATGAAAAGTTTTGAGATATGATATTAGCCATTTGTATTGGCTTGTGAAATGATTGGTGTGTATGGCCATTTAAGTTGGCTTGAATTAGGTGTTTGATAAATAATTCACAATGTATAAGTTGTCATATGTTTTGGTTATATGGTTGCTCAAGTAACTAGTTGTCATTTGGTGAGTTAATGCTTGAATGATGATATGTTGTGGATTGGTTCTGAGATGATGAAATGGTATGATTTGAAGCATGAAATAGATGATAAGATGATGAGGAAATGCATTTAGAAATTATGTAAGTTTGATGATTTTGGCATATTGATTTTGTATGTTTTGGTTATGGATTTGAGTAGTTAAGAGAATGGTTTATAAATGGCATGAAATGTGCATGAATTGGCATGTTTTTGATGTCTATAAAAGTATTCAAATGGTACCATATTGGTTGCTAGGTGTGCCTGAGAAAATGGTGGCACATAGGCTTTGCAAATGGCCTATTTTTGTCCATATGGGCATGTGTCTCAACCGTGTGTGACACACAGTCATGCTACACAACTGTGTGTCCCCTGGGGTACCCTTTCGATTTAAGTAAGTATACTCTACAAGTTTGACACGGCCTAGATACATGGGTGTGTTTACAGACCGTGTGTGACACATGGGCGTGTGGCTGGCAATGTGACCCAAGTCAATAACCCCTCCAGCTTTTACACGACCTGGCACACGAGCGTGTCCTCGACCGTGTGGTGCAAGTCAGAATGTATGCCCTATTTTCACATCGCCTGTGGCACAATCGTGTCTGGTGGCCGTGTGAGGAATACGGCCTGTTGACACAAGCGTGTGACCCTTAAATGATTGAAAATTTTTTAAGTTTTCCAAAGTTTGCAAATGTTATCAGTTTAGTCTCAAACCACTTTTAAGCACATTTTAAGGTCTCGTAGGACCTTATAAGGGACAATGTAGATGAGTTGAATGGATATTGATTTTGAATGCATAAATGTATATGAATGACGTGTATTATTTAGTAATGCCTCGTAACCCTGTTTCGACGATGGATATGGGTTAGCGGTGTTACAAGTGCAACCTTAATCGGGAAAGAGTTTGTAATTTATAGTGATGTGTCACTGAATGGATTAGGATGTTTGTTGATGGAAAAGGGAAAAGTGATAACTTATGCCTCGAGATAGTTGAAACCAAATGAGAAGAATTATCCGACGCATGATTTGGAATTAGCCGCCATTATGTTTGCTTTAAAAATTTGGAGACATCATTTGTATGGTGAGAAATTCCATATCTTTACTGATCATAAGAATTTAAAATAGTTGATGACTCAAAAAGATTTAAACTGGGGGCAACGGAGATGGCTCGAGTTACTGAAGGATGACGAGCTAGTAATTGATTACCACCCAAGTAAGGCAAATGTAGTCACAGTTGCGTTGAGCAAAAAGACTTTGTTTGCCTTAAGACCGATAAATACACGGTTTAATTTGTCTGATAATGGTTTGATTCTAGCTGAGTTGAGAGCTAGACCGTTATTTCTTCAACAAATTTTTAAAGATAAAAAATGTGACAGTGATTTGCAGGCCAAAAGAATTCTTTGTGAACCGGGTAGTGGTTCATATTTTCATATCAGATCCGATGATTGTTTGATGTTCCGAGGCAAAATTTGTGTACCGAAAAATGATGAACTTATTCAAAAAATTCTTCATGAAGCACATAATGGTTGTTTATCTTTGCATCCGGGTAGTATAAAAATGTATAATGATTTAAAGAAATGGTATTGGTGGTCAGGTATGAAACGAGATATTTTAGAGTTTGTTTTGAAGTGTTTGATTTGTCAACAAGTGAAAGCTGAACGCCAAGTGCCTTCGGGTTTACTTCAGCCAGTGACGGTACCTGAATGGAAGTGGGACAGTATTACTATGGACTTCGTAACTAGGTTGCCTTTGACTCTAAAAAGGAAAGATGTTGTCTGGATTGTTTTTGATAGATTAACAAAATCGGCTCATTTTATTCCGATACATACTGACTACTCACTTGATAAGTTAGCCGAATTGTACATTTTAGAGATTATGAGATTCCTCGGAGTGCTAATGTCTATTATTTTAAATAGATATCCGACGTTCACTTTGAGATTTTGGAAGAAGTTACAAGAGGCTTTGGGTACAAAGTTGAACTTTAGTACCACATTTCATCTGCAAAACCGACTGTCAGTCTGAAAGAACAATTCAGGTACTTGAGATATGCTTCAATGTTGTATTCTGGAATTTGAAGGTAGCTGGGAGAAATATCTACCATTGGTTGAATTTGCTTATAACAACAGTTTTCAGTCAAGTATAAAGATGGCACCATATGATGCATTGTATGGCCGCAAGTGCCGAACACCCTTGTTTTGGATGGAGCTTAGTGAGAAACGAATTCATGGGGTTGATTTGGTTAGAGAAACCGAAAAAAAAGTAAAGGTAATCTGTGATTGCTTGAAAGCCGCTTCAGATCGACAAAATTCGTACGCAGATTTGAAAAGAAAAGAGATTGAATTTTAGATTGGTGATAAAGTATTTTGAAAGTTTCTCTGTGGAAGAAGAATATCAGATTTGGTCATAAAGACAAGTTGAGTCCACGTTTCATTGGGTCGTATGAAGTTATTGAAAAAATAGGGTCAGCGGCATATCGGATAGCTTTATCGATAGAGTTGGAAAGGATCCATAATGTGTTTCATGTGTCGATGTTACGACAATATCGTTCTGATCCTTCACATGTGATTTCACTGACAGAAGTTGAGATTCTACCTGATATGATGTACGGTGAAGAACCGATCAAGATTTTAGCTCGGGAAGTTGAACAATTGAAAAATAAAAGTATAGCCTTAGTGAAAGTTTTATGGCAACGACATGGTTCGAAGAGGCTACGTGGCAACCTGAGCAAGCTATGAGAAAACAACACCCAAACCTATATTCTGGTAATATTTTTGGGGACGAAAATCCCTAAAGGAGGGAGAGTTGTAAAACCCGATTTTAGGCCTAGTAGGAACAGTGGTTTTGGGACCACAAATCATAGTAGTTATTCATGAATTACCCAATTATTTAAATTAACAAAGCATAGGAATTGGAGGTTCAATTTAAAAAAAAAAAGAAAAGCAATAATCTTAGTATACGAATTAACAAAGAAGAAATAGCATGGCAAGAAGCTTTTCAAAGGTTTTAGAAATCTTTAACTTCTTTTTTTTTTCTCAAATTCATTAATACAGGGAGATTAAAAAGCTTACCAACTCACCAGATTCTCTACTTTCCGGACTCAAACTTCACAATCACTGCCCATGTAGAGCTTTCCCCAACTTTCTCTTCTTCAGAACAACTAAAGAAAATGATGCAAAAGAGAAGAAAATGAAACAAAAATGAGAAGAATTCTGCCTCCAAAATAATCCTTCTCACACATATACATAACCTTCATGCATAGTCACCAAAGTCCCAAGTAACTCATCCATAAATAATCATTCTGCTTCCCACTGAGGAACCAGTCGATTCCAACTTAACTGAATTAGAATTGAGACCTAACTATTTTCCATTCAGCCATTAAAATTTCCAGCTTTTCTAATAGAGCTCGTTGTACCTACTTTTTCTTTCAGATAACTCTTAAATCTTTCTTAAATGTCCGAGCCCTTATGAAAACCGAGTGTGACAATAGCATAAGAACATTGACCGGTCCTTCAAGGTTTCAACCTGACCTAAGTAGCTTGGCATATCATGTTAATTTTGTTGGAGATTAACAAAATATGAGCCAATCTTATAAATTCATTGAATATCATTAGTGTATAGATTCCTAGCCTTAGCCTACATTTTGTAACATGTTTTACAATATTGAAACAAAGATAGTAGCTTTGGTTGAAGAGAATGCCATAACATATTACATAATTGAGCATTGATTTTAAACCTAAATATCTTTCTTCTTTTCATTGATCTGATTAGCTTATTGTTCCAAGTAATCCTTGAAACTCTATCCCATAAATTAGAGTTCAACCGAAGTCGCCCATGACACATGGTTATTGCTACCTTGAAGTTTGATGGTGGTAATTGCAAAGGAACTAGGAATGAAGTAAATAAGGATTTAATAGACTCCATATAAGAGAAATACCAAATAGGTGGAAATAGTAGGTCGACAACACCACTATGGTCGGGAGAGGAGTGTCCATATTTAAGAAAGACTCGTAACATTGAATGGTGGCCATATAAGGTTTCATTTACGTTCAAGCGTCGACGCGTGAGAAAGGGGCCAAAAAATATGTGGTGGTTATTTGAATCACATGCACAATTTACGGTGACCAACTTTCAATTAGAAGCTCGACAAACAGTGAAAATCCAATGAGAGGGGCAGTGAGACTTTACTAGCTCTAATACCATGTAAAATTGAGTGAGAGAGAGGAAGAAAGAAAAAGAAGGGAGAAAACTGCTGTTGTTACAACTTTATTATTTTAGTTGTAATATCCATGAGAAAGAAGAAGAAAATAGGAGGAAAGGATTCTAAAAAATATTTCTTGCATATTTACATTATGTTATATAACCTATTTATAAATATATAAAGGAAAGCAAATGCATGATATGCCTAACTTTACACTAGTCAATCTTAGAATTATGACATAATAAATACTTAAGATTACTAACACAACAATAAGAAAGATAAAATTTATTCAATTGTTAGTATAGTAATATAACACCCCAAACTCGACCTATACGTTATGGCCGAATCTGAACATATCACAAAGAAGGGTTTTGGAAACAGAGTCATTTCGATAAAGCTTTGTATAGTTGTTTGAAAAATCATCCAAGTTTTATAACCCATATTTGTTTGCTAGAAAAAGTCTTAGAAATCGTTATATTTGAAAATTTCATTCATATTTTCAGAAAACCTTTGTTTTAGTAAAAACCATATTTTTAGCTAACCGATGCAAATAATGAGTCAAATCAAAAATCCAAATCAAAATAAAACCAATAGTCCAAAGAGTCCATAAATTAAAAAATTCCCATAAATAATATTTAATTAAATAAAAACCATTATTTATAGTCAATTCGCAATCTTGTGGTCACCGTGGAGCTCCGCTACACTGATCTACCTAGGTCTGTGGATTACCTGAACAAACGGACTAGCGGATGAGAGTTTTCGTAAACTCAGTGTATAACCCAACAGAAATAGATATGTTATACATACAACAATCACATATTTAGTCAGATTCAAATTTGGACTCAAGTCCTTTACAGATACAGATAATAGAACCAGATATGAAGAACAAATATACAGAATCCTACCCCCATCCTCTACACACCATCTCCAACCATTCCATCACATCATGTGGGGTTAAAAACACCCACCCATTGGAATGACGGAAAATGTGCAAGTGTACACAATCGCAAAAAGTAATAAAGTGACAAGTAAATGTCGAGTTATTGCACCCACAAGGAATGTAAAAAGAAGTATTTATGAATTTAATTGTAAAACACTTTGGCGAGGTAAAAATAATTTGGTTTTAAAAGGTGGTCCAAAACTATCTAAAAACTAAACTATCTAAAAACTAAGTAAATAATTAAAATAAAACAAAGGAGTTCTAATGCACGAGTTCAAATAAGATTTAATCAAGATAGCATACTTGTGTTGGATTAATTACATTTCGTTAACTTAGAATTATTAAACTTATGTTTATATTGCTACGAATAAATTCGCGGTAACTCGGTAATTTGCTAACTACTTCTCATACATAATTATTAAATTAATAAATCTCTTGAACATTTTTCAATGTCAATCCAAGTGGTTAATTAATCTTCATAAGCATATAAAAGATTAAGTGAGGTAACAGGGTATTTCTACCTTGAAACAGTTTAATCACAAAAATCTTGCAAGTTATGCAAGGCATATGTATCGCCGAATACATTGCTAATTTAAACTTTAGCTAGCTTAGAAGAATAAACATGAACTAATTAAGCATTGTGTCTATTAATTATAATTTCAATACAATTTAGTTCATTAGTTATTTAACAATTGTATTGCAAAAATAACTTAGGCATGATTTTACTTAACCAAGCAATTTACCGAGGCCTAAAACAACATAAACATCATTTTAACAATTCAAGCAGGCAGAATATAATCAACCCAACACAAACTTAATTTAAGCTAAATTTATTAAAATAATCATTTCAATAGCATAAATATTCATAAACATGTTCGTCAAAACAACAACAAAAATTAAAGAGATAGGGAACAAGAAGCAAATCTGGTGTTTCTCTGTGGCTTGACTAGTTGCTCCGTTCTTCGTTCTTCATGGCCCTCGGCTATCAAGGTAGCTTATGAACACCTAATTACTTCTCCAAAATGGCTGATGAGAGCCTCTTTTCCAAGAGAAGAAATCGGTACTTGAACAAAATGGGAAATGGGATGGAAAAAAATGGAGAGAAAAGTGAGAGAGGAGAAGAGAGAATGAGAGAATGTTGTGGGATTGAGGGATGGTTTGAATGATCAGAAAGGGGTGGCTTTATAGCTGATTTTGGCTGCTAAAAATATAAAATTCCAGCAGCCAAAGAGCCCCCCTATGGCCAGCCATCTATTTCGCAAAAGTTGAGACTTTCAACTTTGTTAAAAATAGCCTAGGGCAAATCTACAAAGCCACAATTAAAGGTGGGGTTTGAATGCAATTTGGAAGTCTTTCAAGGTCCTTTTTGCAAGCATATTTAATCAGCTAAAATGCTGATTTGGGTCAGCATATGGACGGTTTTGGGCTGCCCAATTAGTGGCTGGTTCGGTTCACTCAATTTGGTTCAACCAGTGCGGTTCAACTGGACCATTTCTCCATAGTTAATTAAAAATAATTTATTTAACCCAAATTAAATGGGAAATAAATTAAAATTAATTAATTTATGAATTAATACACATTTCTGAACCGTCTTAGGCTGGAAATTAATGTGCCTCGATACTTCAAATTGCTTCTCGGTTTTGTGCTTTCACCAGTGTCAGTCGAGCCAATTTTCGCCCTTTGCGTGAATCTGTCGAAAATAGTCAAAATTAATCAAAATTAAGTATAAAATTAACTAAAATTCACCAAGTTCATATTTTTAACACAATTTAATTATTTTATAATATTTAATTATTTTTCAACAAGAATTTAACCGGATTTGCACAAATTTAAGTAAAAATGGGTATGAAAAAACATATAAATTTTTGTGTTTCCACACCCCCAACTTAATTCATTGCTCGTCCCGAGTAATGCACAAATTTTGAAAAGATTTTATCAGAAACACTTTTGAAAAACTCCTTCAGTACAAGATTCTCCCTAAAATTATGAATTTGATATATTCAGGCTCAAAAACAAGAAATATGATAGTTATGCTACTTAAGTATAACGTTCAGATTAGATTCAACAACTTATTATAATAGAAAATTTTAGACTAAATGCTTTTGAAACAAATACATGTTAACCCTTACCAATTTGATTTTTATTCCTTTATTCAAGACTAAGCTACAATCATTAAGCTTAACTTATGCCTTTTATATGTTGATTGTAGCAATTTCTCTCCACTAATGTAGGTAGCATTAGGACTTTGAATCAATAGGTCTTTATCAAGGTTGTAACATGGCTAGGCTAGGGGTAGGTGAAAGATGGATAAATTTTGGCTTAAAACCGAAGACTCAGCATCAATCGAACCTTCAAAATTTTTACCATCGATATACCAACTTGACTTTCATATGCTCTTTTGTAAATCTCTTTCACATACATGTGTTCTTTTTTTTTAAGCTAACACGAGCGCTTACTTTGTGTACTGTAATTCTCGAGCATTTGATACCTCTTTTCAACTCCCCCAAACTTATTTTTGAAGAACATTTTTAATAGTACTGAGTCTAGTGTTTGGGACAATTTTAAGATCATTAAGCGAAAAGTAATCGCTAAATATTGCAAAGGTCGAAATAAAATTAGGCCATATAGTCTCAAAGCTAGGTTTCAAAGGATAAGATTTACCATGGTGGGCTTGAAAGGCTCAAATGGTCCAAACAATAGTTGTCTAAATCATTTCCAGCGTTCCATGCTCCTTAGGATTTTGCCTCAAGAAACTACTAAGTCAATTCTAAAGACTTAAACTTTCATGCATACCTATCTTTCCTAAAGAACTAAAAATTTTATGGTACGAATTTGCATGCTTTATTAAAAATACATTCATGTCATTATTAAGCTAACATAATAATTTATTGAAATAATAGAACTTTATTCATACTCAAGTTTAGCATACTTAACAAAATTCAAATTTTTGAACAAAATATATCCTAATCATAATTAAAAGAAAAATTTTATTCTGAGTGGAAATTTTGGTCCCCCCAACTTAAAATGAACAATGTCCTCATTATTTAAAGTGAATAAATACTATACACCAGGGAGGATTCCAGAAAAGAGGAGGTGAGTCAATTTCACTGCTTAAGTACCAAGCTCTCTCTGAATCCAATCCTAGACATGTATATATCTATTGTCACACTTTATATTTTGTGACTTGTTCATATTTACTCATAATTTCCATCTCTTGTTTTATTATACAGAAATAAAAATTCCTAATTAAACTTAATCCTAAAAATAATCTATGAAAAAAACTAAAGTAAAGTCAAGATCCCTCCCTTTTATTTATTTGCAGATCCTGTAACACCCCTCACCTGTATCCAATGCCGGGACAGGGTTCGAGGCGTTACCGGACTTAAACATTTACAACATGCAAAATCGGGCCACAAAATTTTTGTCCAAAATTAAAACATCTTAAACACATGCATATCATCCCTTATATAGGCCTTTGAAGCCTATAACACACATGTTATAAAACTAGGTCCCTATACATGCCACTCACTTGATAATTCTAGCATATGTGTTCATACTCTCAATGAGTTGGCTTGAAAGTGTGATGCTGCCTCCGACGATCTCCAACCCTAAGCTAACCTGACAACACTAAAAGAAATGGAAAGGAGGGGTGAGCTTTACGCTTAGTAAGCTCACATGAAAATAATAAGCAATTTACTATCATGCTTTCTATAGTAAAACTAACCCAATTGTACATTTACACATGTTCTAGTTAAGCTGCTTTGTTGAGTTACAGTCACTAAATCATTTATATCTGGAGTTTCAAAACTCAAAATTAAGATCCATAAATTTTAACAGAAACTAGACTCATATATATTTCCACTATAAAATTTTCAGAATTGTTGGTCCAGCCAATAAGTACAGTTTATAATTCAAAGTCTCCCCTGTTTTGCTGTTAGACAGCTTCAACCTTTCTTCACTAAAATTTATTTATCTCATAGTACGAGACTTAGATAATGTTCCCATCTCTTTCTCCTAAAAGTAGACTCATTAAGGATTCTAAGAATATAAATTATAACCCATAATTATTTTTCTAAAATTTTTAAAAATTGTTCCAAGTCAGAATAGGAGATCTCGAATTCATTCTGACACTATCTCACAAAAATTATAATATCACATAATATATAACTCTTTTGCTCCCTATGCTTTTATATAAAAATAGACTCATTAATATTTAATTTCATAATTTATTTGAAATTTAATTCTACTTACAAAATTTTTGGTGAATTTTCAAAATCACACAACTGCTGTTGTCCAACTCTATTTTACTACTAAAATTCACTCTTACATAATTTCACTTAATCCATTTTGTCATATCGAAGTTCACTCAAATATCGAGCATATTGCTGAAAATTTTCTTAAACATATACCTGCACTTATTCATCATATAATCATGTTCACATGTATTTTTACTTAATCTATTTTCCCGTTGAACTCTTCATAATAATAATGATACTCAATTGCCTACACATATTTTCACACTTGTATCCAAAGCTATCTAGTACGCATAGTAGCCTGCACTTAGTACTACACATGCGACCAATTATCTGATACACGTAGTAGCTTGCACTTAGTACTACACACGTGATCGAAGTTATCGGGTACGCATAGTAGCCTACACTTAGTACTACACATGCGACTTGTAACACCCCTTACCCGTACCCGAGGCCGGGATAAGGTACGAGGTATTACAGGACAAACATATAAACATTAAACTAAAATACGGGCCATAAAATTTCTTTCATATTTCAAAACGTTCATTCACTTACACATAGTCCCTTATTTGAGTTTACGAAGCCCAAAACATACTTTAGAAAGGGTTCGGGACTAAATCGAGAACTTACGAAAATCTTGAAAATTTCATGCTTTAAGGCTCCACACGCCCGTGTCCCAAAGTCATGTTCCATACACGGCTGAGACACATGGTCGTGTCTCTGCCAGTGTGGAATATACCTAGGCTATTTTCCAAGCTTTGGTCAACCTTAATCTCTTACACACTTATACAAAATCAAAAGCATATAACATGGTATTCATTTAATGATTAAATATTCTCAATTAAACCACAAACATATCATTTGTATATCATCATACATGTGTCTCTCATACTCATTTTACCTTGTTTATTATAGTACCACTTATACATTTATACCAAGATTATCATCTTACCAAATATCTTCAGCTTAATCATCAAGCATTCATATTTAAAACTAGATCATATCTTTATAAAATACCACAATTCAGATGCGCAAATAACATGTTTGCCTAAAACATTTAATTCAACTCCATACCCTACAAGCATTACATTGAGACTAGTCATATATATATATACATGTCATGATACATATCATTCTCTTTCTGTTTTCTTATAAACACATATCATTTATTTCATTATATCAATATTTCATATACCATAGCTTCCATGTATTCCACATATATTTATTTTCCTCCTCCTCCTCTCCATTCCACATCCTTAATGTATATAGCATTCTTGTAAGTACGATTTCACAATTTACTAATAAATGCTCACATCAAACTGTCCACACAAGTCATAGTCACTTACTTATTTATAATTCAAGCTACAGAGCTCCAAATTAAGATCCGTAAATTTTAAATTTTCCCTGAAACTAGACTCACATATCTTTGCACCATAAAATTTTCATAATTTTTGGTTTAGCCAATTAGTACATTTTATTCATTAAAATTTCCCCTGTTTCACATTCTGACAGTTCTGAACTCTCTTCACTAAAAATTAATTATCTCACAATACAGAAATCAATGTTCTTGTTGATTTATATTGAAAATACACTCATTAGGGATTTTAAAAATATAAATTTAAGCCTCTAATTATTTTTATCCAAATTTTTGTGATTTTCCAAAGTCAGAACAGGGGATCACGTAATCATTCTGAACATGTCTCACAAAAACATAAATATATCAAAATATAGAATTCCTTTTCTTGCTCTGTTTCTTTTATATGAAAATAGACTCATTAACCTTTAATTTAATATCTCATTCAATCTCTGATTCAATTTCTAATATTTTTGGTGATTTTTCAAAATCAAGTCACTGCTACTGTCCAAAACAGTTTTATTGCTAATTCACTCTTTCACACTTTCTTTGTATTAACCTCATTTTAACATACATATCACAAATCATTTTCACCACATTTCATACATCACAAGTATAGGCCCATGATCACAAGGTCACCATAAAATCATCCTCATGTATAACTTACTTGTTTATAACCTTACCACATCCTGGTCACTTAATGAACACATCATTCACATAACCAAGTTCATGCACTTATTCATCACAAAACTCACAAAGCAATACATAGAGAGTCTCCCGTTGAACACTTCGGATCAATCCTCGATACTTGGTGGTTTTAGCACATAGCTCCACCCATCATAGAGTTCGGCTCTCTTGTACACATGGTGAACACTCAGTACCACCCATGTGACCTAGCCAATTTATCTCGTATCTCTCTTGTCTACATGGTGTCCTTCATCTGGAGCCACGCATGCGACCTAGCTACATATATCCCGTACCTCTCTTGTCTTATGGTGTACACATAGTATCACCCATGCGACCTAGCTACATCATAATTTCTTGTAGCTCTCTTGTACACATGATGTGCACTCAGCACCATACATGTGACCTAGCTACATACTATCTGTATCATCCAATCTTTCCGAAAGTTCAACAGGGATTTCTCTCTCTTTTCCAACAATGTCACCAATCAAGTAATTATCCACAAACATATTTCCAATATTATTATAAAATATCATAATACAAGCAATATTGATGTATTACTTACATATAAACTTACATCTCATTTAATATCAAGGCAATAACATTAAATTACACATTGCCTTATTAAAAATCATATGAACTTACAATTTCCCATAATATCCATAATCATAGAAATCACATATATGTATGATAATTCAATGCACTTCATGTACCATAGACATATTTTTAAATCAATTCATAAACTTGGCACCATAATCATTTAATTTAACATAATTCAATTAATTCAATAAATTTAACTTTCAAATATAAATTACAGCATTATTGCTGTATTATTATCATACCAACTTACATACTTTCAACACCTTGAAAATTATAATAAATATATCAATTTTACATTGAAACATGCATAAATTAATGCTTATTATACATATGAACTCACCTCGATACTAAAACTGTGACAGCCCTAAAGTGACCCTAGTCGGAAAGCGGTTTCGGGACCGCTAAACCGAGTCACCAAATTATTTGAATATGATATTTATTGTCTAAAATATGTGATTATGAATGTGTGAAAGTTTTAAGCTTCGATTTAGTAAATTGCATGTGAATTTAGTCAACAGGACTTATGTGTGACACTTTTGAAATGTGATAGGTTAATCTATAAGGATCTATTAGTGCATGTAATCAAAGGAATGGACTTGCATGTCAATTTCCCCCATTTAATTACTAGTGGCCGGCCATGACAAAGGGTGATGGGCAAAACATGTCATAAAACATGTTGTGCTAATGGTTTATGTGAGAAAGGATAAAATAATAATGGGAAGGTAAATGATGAAAAAAAAATGTGTGTGGTTGCCCCCCCTCCATTGCCATGAATGGAAGAAAGAAAGACTTCAACTTTTATTTTTCTATCTTGCTTCCTTGCCTCTTTCAAATGAAGCTAGAGAGGAGAGGCCGGCTGCATGTAGTGGAAAACCATGAAAATTGTTTGCTTATAAGTTGAAAATTTCTAGTAGAGGGCTAAAAAAGGGGAGGAGCAAACTGAATAGGTAGAATCGGTGTTGGGAACCTTGGTGAGTTTTCCTTGAACTTTTATTTTCTTGTGTTTGATAATTGTTGAAACTGTCAAATTGCTGTCCGAATTTTACCTTGTTGGTATTGTTAATTGCTGCCCAGTTTATGCTGTCTAAATATTGTATTATTGATGCTGTCCGAATCAGCCTCCGAATGTGATATGTTACAGCAATTAAGCCAAGTGTTGCGAGTCCTCTTAGGCTGCCCACAACGCAACCTTTCAATACTAATGTTACCATGAATTAACCTTCAATTGATGGTGTGGTGTATGATTTATGTTAGGGCAACCCCTTTTTTTTGGTTGCATTTTTGAGTGATTACATAATAGTTGGTGAGTGTGATTGAATGAAGGATGTATCTTCTTGTGATGGTAAACCCTGAGATTTTAAAATTCGAAAGGGAATGTAAAGTCCTCGTTGTTAAGTCCTCCTTGGTGCTAGTTGAGAAGAATCGGTCACTATATTGGAGGCCATTGCCGAATATGAATTTAGTTATAGAGATGTGAATGAATTGTTGTTATGTGAATAAATATTTGTTTGATGATATATATATGTATTCGGCAATGGGATAAAATGTGTATTAAGGTAAGTTTCATGGTATTATGCTTGTGATGTTGGGTTAATATTCGGCATTGAGTAATGTGGGGTAAGGTGATTAATCGGCTATAAAATTAGCTAAATTGAATAGGTATGTTTAATGATATGCTTAGTATAATGTATGATCTTATAACTCGCTTTGGTATTGAGATAAAGGTTAGATGTATGATTGGATTTTGGTATGTATTAAATTGGTTAATCAAAGATTAAATTATATGTGATTGCCAAATGTGATTGTTAAGTGAATAATATTAGTTAAGTACTCAAGCAAATCTATTGTTTTACTTAAGCTTAAGAGCAAAGAGGATCAAAGTCGGATAGGGGAAAAGAGAAAGTAAACGAATAGCCTTGGACATCTAATCGTCGACCACTTCCGAGGTAAGTTTTAAGTGATTAAACATTGAGTAAATTCAATCATAATAGGACATAATGAGTTGATTTAATAAGGTATGATGTGGCCATGATATGTCTTAAACTCAAATGGTAAGTTCATAAGTGTTTGGACTTGGAAATTTAAGAGCAAATTGTAATAATTTGCTTTGGACAGCAGCAGTAACGTGATTTTAGAAAATCACTATAAATTGTTGGTGTGGAAGTATAGGCTGAATAAAATATGTAATCAAAGCTTAGTTAGCCTAGTTTCTTATAAAAGAGACCGTGGAAGCAAAGAAATTTCCTATAAAGAGATATTTAAAGTTCGGTGGGACAGTGTCAGAATGACTCCGAAATCCCCTATTCTGTTTTTGGAAAATCATTATAATTTGTAAAAAAATGTTTATAAGATAAGATTTATATGCTTAGACTCCTTAATGAGTCTAGTTTCAAATGAAATCAAATAGAACACATTATGAATTCTGTACAATGAAAAATTTGATTCGTAGTGAGGAGTGGTCAGATTAGTCAAACAGTGAAACAGGGGAGAATTTAAGAAAAATCTGGTATTGATTGGCCAAACCAAAAATTCTGAATATTTTATGGATGGAAGATATATGAGTTTGTATTCAGAGAAAATTAATGGCAATTGATTTGGAGTTTTGTAGCTCCAGTTATAAATAATTCAGTGACTATTGCTCAGAAAAAAACAGCTTGTGCTGAATTTGAGATTATGTTGTAAACCTTGACAAAACTTGTTTTAGTTGCTCATAAGCTATTGATTAAACCCATACGTGAATTCTAAATTGTGATATTGTAAAATGATATATGAGTGACAGATGGATCTTTGATATTAAAATTTGTGAAATTGTAAGTTCATAAGTATTTGAATATGAAAGGATAGTATGGCATGAAATTGAATTATTCATTGGAAAATGATAGATGTAGATTCAGCCAAGACAAAATGTATACGTGAAAGTATATGTGGTATGTGAAGTATATTTGGATAATTGTGATGTGGATACATGAAAATTTATATTTTGATTTAGGATTTTATGTGATGAATGTGAATGTGCATATATGAGATAAGGCCGAATGGCCAATGTGATGAATATTAACATGTATATATGTGGTAAAGCCGAATGGCTAATGTGAAAAATGTATGAGAAATGTATATGTGGTAAATCCGAATGGCTAATGTGAAATATGTATGAGATATGCATATGTGGTAAAGCTGAACGGTCAATGTGAAATATATATATGAGATATGCATATGTGATAAGGCCGAATGGCCAATGTGATGAATGTGAGCATGCATATGTGTGATAAGGCCGAATGGCCAATGTGGTGAATATGAGATATGCATATGTGGTACAGCCGAATGGTCAATGTGAAATATATATATGAGATATGTATATGTGGTAAAGCTGAATGGCTAGTGTGAAATATGTAGGCGATGTGCGTATATTGTGGCCGAACGACCAAATGTGAAAGGTGTGTATTATTAGATAATTGATGAGGCAAATGAATTACAAATATGATAGTTGATGTGAATGTTGTAACATGTGATTAAATGTACATGAAACTTGGAAATATATTCCGGGTAAGACCCGATGACTACGCGTGGAGATTATGTCCGGGTAAGACCCGATGACTACGTGTGGAGAGTATGTTCGGGTAAGACCCGATGACTACGTGTGGAGATTTTGTCCGGGTAAGACCCGATAACTTCGTGTGGTGATTTCGTCTGAGCTAAAGGTCTCGCCGATAATCCGAGTAGAGGTTAAAGCTATAAGACTTCGTAATAAGAATTGCTTATAAATATATTCAATGCGAAAGGTTAAACAGGTATGTACTCCAAGTTTATATGTGAGCTTGATTGGAACTAAATCATAAGGTAGTTATGTGATGCATACGAGAGCAATCTATGAGACTATTCCTATGATTATGTGACATCAGGTCAGTGTGAGAGGTTATGTGAAGTCATACAATATATCTATGTCACATGAGCTCACTTTTATGTGAAAGTTTATCTGCCTATTGTATATGATGAGATGTGCATATTCGGTAAAGGGATGGTATGCCCGAAGGAAGAGTGAAATAAAAATACGAACAACTATGTTATAATTTGATTGTTAGCTGTCGACACTGCTTGAAACTTACTAAGCATTGTAATGCTTACTCCGTTTACTCTGTTTCCTCTGTTTTATAGATCTCATTGCGAAGCTACAGGCTCGGGGATCGTCAGCAACTAGTCACACTATCACTATCCACCGCTTGTTACTGTTATGTTTAGAATTATTTTATGGCATGTATAGAATAGACTAGTGGCGGAAGAATATTTTTGGTTAATGTATATAAGCCATGCAAAAATGGCATCTTTTGAATGTGTACTTATAGCAGTTAAATTGTATCCCTGACTGTCTTTAGTATTTACCTAAAGGAACGTTCTTTATAAAAAATATATATATTCAAATTTTTACTGTTCGGTTATGAGCTTCAAGTCCGGTAATGCCCCTTTACCTATTCCGGTGACGGATACGGGATAGGGGTGTTACAAAAACGATCATTTTACCAACTTTCCCAATTTTTTGATTTTTCTCTCATTCTAGGTTCAAATCTCATTTTCCGGGATCTAAAACATCATATTTTACTTATTTAATTAATGTAATGTTCAAAACAGTCCTTAACTCAAATTTTGGAAAAATTACAATTTTGCCCCTAAACTTTTGCATATTTACACTTTTGCCCCTAGGCTCGGGAATTAAACTTCATCCCTTATTCTTATGTTTTATGTCACTCTGATCACTTTTCCCTTCTATGGCAACATCAAATTCTCACTCTAACATATACTTATGACTATTAGGTATTTTTACCGATTAAGCCCTTTTACTCATTTTCACTCAAAACCGAGTAGCACAAGTTGTCTAACATAATTTAAAACCTCATATTCTATCATAAAGCAGCAAAATAAACACATTTCACCTATGGGTATTTTTCCAAATATGAACCCTAGCTTAAATTATTGCTAGAATAAGCTTAATCAAATTACCGGGATTCCAAAAACGTAAAGAACTTGAAAAACGGGGTTAGAACAGACTTACTATTGAGCTTGGAAAGCTTGAAAACCCTAGCCATGGTTTCCCCCATGCTAATTTTGGTCTCCATGAAAAAGATGAGTAAATTTTGGCTTTATTTTCCCTTTTTATTTCTTTTAATTACCAAATGACCAAAATGCCCTTCCTTACTAAACTTCCAAAAATTCCATCCATGTCCAATTTTTGTCCATCGCTTAGAAATTGGTCAAATTGCTATTTAAGACCTCCTAATTAATATTTCAAAGCAATTTCATACTAGAAACTTCTAGAATACAAGTTTTGCAACTTATTCGATTAGTCCCTAACTATAAATTGAGCACTTTATGCATAGAATTTCTTCACGAAATTTTCACACAATCATGAAATCATATCATAGACCTCAAAATAATCATAAAATAATTATTTTTATCTCAGATTTTGTGGTCCTGAAACCTCTGTTCCAACTGACCCAAATTTGGGCTATTACACGACCAATAATCCGGTACATGTAGTAGCCTGCACTTAGTACTACACACGTGACCTCACAATAGATCATTCATATCGTTTCTATTTCGAAGGCTCAACCGGGAAATTCCTCACTTTCCAACATGTTACAATTTATTCATAATCCTTTTTCAATTTGTAATTTACAAAAAATAATCATTCTATAGGCAGCCACATTTCATATGATCACAAAATATAATAAAATAAAAAGAATCGATAAATTATTTACATACAAACTTACCTCGGATCCAGAAATGGCAATTTACCATCATAGTCCAAAACCTTGTATTTTCCCGATTTAAGCCCAAATCTCAATTTTCTTGATTATTAAGCTTGGAAGCTTGGCCAAACCCTAACCATGGCTACTCTTGATACATTCTGCTGTAGCAAGAAGAAAGGAACACATTTGGGGTTTAAAATTTTTCTTTTAATTCATTTTACCATTAAATGACCAAAATGCCCTTTTTACTATTCTTTCAAATTTTACCCAAACAAGGCTATTTTTGTCCAATATACAATGGTTTAATTATCATTTAAGGACCTCCTATTTAAAATTTTATGACAATTAGACACCTCTAACATGTAAAACTCAACTTTTGCACTTTTTACAATTTAGTTCTTTTTACTAAATTGAGTGCCCAAACGTCAAAAATTTCGAACGAAATTTTCACGAAATCATTTAGTGAAATCGTAAACATAAAAATATAATAAAAATGAAAATTTCCTCATTGGATTTGTGGTCCCAAAACCACTGTTCCGACTAAGCCCAAAATCGAGATGTTACAGATCTTTCCGAATTGGACTCATCTTTTGCTCCATCTTTATTGCCTTTGCATGAATTGCTTCGCTCCTTCTTTGATAATGGACTCCATGGTTCAAATATGAAATCTGGGAACTCAGGCACAAAAATAAACGGGTAATTGTATATTTTCTTAAAAGCACTTCTCATCGAGTCATCCCTTATTTTTTAGTATCTCTAGTAGGCTTGTTGCTGCCATTGCATATGTTGCATTAAGTCCATTAATTTTGATTGCTCATCTCGAAGGTCTGGGCTAGTTGGTTGAGCTCTAAATATTGAAGTTTCAGCATCAGGTTCAGCTTCTGGCTCCACTGATTCTACCTTATCAGGGACTTCAAATGATTGTATCGTGGGATCGTCTTCTTCATCAGGGTCCCCAGGTTCCTCACTTCCTTCAACTCGTTGCTGTAGAACTGAGTCTCCAGCTATTCGGTAGAGGTCCCAATCTGTGATTGTGCCTTGGCTATACCCTGTCTTCCTTACATTTGCAAGAATTTCAGCTTTTAAGCATAGAATTGTTATTGTAAATGGGAAGTGAGCAGGGCCAGAGCGTTTAACGGCAGAATTTTGTATTTCCCTCAAGATGATCTTTCCCACATCAATGGTCTTACCAGCTAGGATCGAGTACAATAAGACCATTCGCTCTAACGAGATTGTAGTCCCATGTGAGCTAGGCATAAGGTTGAATCGGATGAAGTGAAACCATACTTTCGCGAGTGGCGTCAAATATTCTCTTTGACAAGTGTTGATTCCTTGGTTTGACACAGTCCATGTAGAACCCTGAACTGTCAGTTCCTCAAGAATTTCTTGCAAATTCTCAGGCTTGATATTGCTCATTAATGTGGAATATCCATCGTTTTCGACATCAGGTAATTCAAAGAACTCACTAATAGCGTTTGAATTTATTGGTACCTTGATTCCACGAACTGGAACTTCTGTCATCTTGCTTGAATTTAAATTCACATAGAACTCACGAACTAGCTCCTCATCCACACTAGGTCTCTTTTCACAAAACGGTTCCCAATTGAGGGTTTCAACAACTTGACGAATACGTGCCATAAAGTCTCTGTAGTTGCTTTTCTTTAATGTAAAGCCTTTTTCTGGATGCATCTGTTGATTTTTGAAGATACTTTCGTATATCACTTTGGCTTCTTCACAGCGTAACTTGTTTTGTGTTTCATCAATTTGAGCAAAAGCACGAGTTCTCTTGCGAGGCATGTTTAACCTGATCATAAGATGGAAAAATTATTTTCTCAAAAATTTAATAAAAATTATTAATTATGGAGAAAAGATGGCAATTTAAAAGAAGGGTTGGAAGGCTTAGCTAAAGGGCTTGGTGTGGAAGGTGGCTAGGTGCTTGGACGGATGGTACGTGTGGGAGCAGCAATACAGCACGGGGCCTTCGGCAGTAGGCCTGGCGTGGGCACTAAGGCGCTGGGCGCTTGCGCGTTGTGGCCTAGAGCAGTAGGCGTGCGCGGATGGAAGCCTAGTGCAGGACTCAGTCTGGACAATTGCTGGGCAAAAGTAGTAGGCGCGCGCGGATGAGCGCTTGGTGCAACCTGGGGCTAGAGCAATAGGCGCACGATGGAGCTGGACGTGCGGCGGTTGCTGGGCCTGTGCTAGTTAGTCAGATGGGCTAGGCTTGCGGCACTTAGGGGTTTGGTGTTTTGGGGTTTTGAAGATGAACGAATGGAGGGAGAAAGGTTGATGGTATTTATAGATGGAAAAATAAGATTTGTAGTATTCTTAGAAAATTTTAATTAAAAAAAATCCTAAGTTCTAATTCTACTCAAATTTTAACAATAATTAATAATTAAATATATGTATATGAAAGTATCAATTGCCATTAATTTTTTAAGATAACCGTAAAATATAATTAAAATACAATTAATCCTAATTCTAAGCTAAGTTGATAAAAATTAATATATAAATTATAATAAATATAATTATATATTAAGCTTTATCAAATTAATAAATAATATTAAAAATATTTATTCTAGATGCTTTTTGAAAATATTTATAAGGAGAAGCACCTAGTTTTTATTATTTACATAAACAACAATAAAATTATAGAAATAATTCAATTAAGTCCGTAGACTTAATGAAAATTTAAAATTGAGTTGCAAATTAAAACGTGGATCAAAATTGACCCTTTTATTTGAAAAACTAAAAATTTATTTTTCCATTTAGGGAATAATTTCTTAGGAAATTATGTCAAAATAAATTCCCAAGAAAGATTAGAGGGGTCACAAGCGGTCCCGCTTAAGTTCCAATCTCCTAGACATAATTTATTTAAATATACTATACCCGAAAATATACCCTAAATCATTTATTCAAAAATAAAAATGAGAAATTAAGTACCTGATAAAATGAACGAGATTTTATCCTGTTCAATTTTATCTCCCCAATAATGTTTCAGGCGCTGGGCATTAACTTGGAAATTACCTCCCTTACATTGGAGTTCAACAACTCCATATGGATAGACTTGATGAATCATAAATGGACCGGACTTTAACTTACCTGGAAAGAACCTTAATCTGGAATTGAACAACAAGACTTGCTGACCTGCTTCAAATTCTCGAACTCGAATGTGTTTGTCATGCCATTTCTTGAGTGTTTCTTTAAGTAATTTTGGATTTTCATATGAGAACATTCGGAACTCTTCTAACTCATTAAGTTGGAACATCCGCTTCTCTTTCGCGAGCTTAGGATCTAAATTAAGCTGTTGAAGGGCCCAGTAAGCTTTGTGCTCTAACTCCAAGGTTAGATGACATGCTTTCCCAAAGACAAACCTGTAAGGTGACATCCCTAAAGGTGTCTTGTATGCTGTTTTGTAAGCCCACAAAGCATCATCTAGCCTTTTGGACCAATCTCGTCGGTTCGGGCAAACTACCTTCTCAAGTATGCCTTTGATCTCCTTATTTGCCAGTTCAGCTTGCCCATTCGTCTATGGATAGTAAGCTGTTGCAACCTTGTATTTCACTCTGTGCTTGTCTAATAGCCATTTTAACCACTTGTTCACAAAGTGGGACCCTTCATCACTAATAATAGCTCTTGGGGTTCCAAACCTTGTGAACACGTGTTTCAGCAAGAACATCATTACAACCTTCGCATCGTTTGTCGAATAAGCTTTAGCCTCGACCCACTTGGACACATAGTCTACTGCTACCAATATATACTTGTAACCAAAAGACAGAGGGAAAGGACCAAGAAAGTCAATCCCCATACATCGAACAATTCTACCTCAATGATATTTGTTTGAAGCATCTCATTTTTGTTGGTGACATTTTCGACCCTTTAACATCGGTCACAGCTCTTTCCGTACGCATATGCATCCTTGAATAGTGTTGGCCTAAAGAATCTAGCTTGCAATACTTTGGTCATCGTATGAGTACCTCCGAAGTGTCCCCTACTCGGAGCTGAGTGACAACGGTATAAAATCTTTTGTACTTCATCTTCTGCCACGCATCTCCTAATCATCTGATCTGTACACTTTTTAAACAAATATGGTTCTTCCCAGAAAAAGTACTTCACATCATGAAGAAACTTTATCCTTTGTTGATACATCTTATCAATTGGCATCAAGCTAAATAATTAGCAATATCAGCAAACCAAGGGGTATTATGGACATGACTTACCTTTAGTATGTGTTCATCTAGAAATGTTTCCTAAATTGGTATAATAGGAGAATTCCCTTTTTGCAGCTCCAATCTGGACAAGTGATCTGCTACTTGGTTTTCTACTCCCTTTCGATCTTGAACTTCTAGATCGAACTGTTGAAGTAGAAGCACCCACTGGATTAGTCTCGGCTTAGTATCTTTCTTGTTAAGTAAGTACTTAATTACCGAGTGGTCCGTATAGACAGTCACTTTGATACCTACAAGATAAGATCAAAACTTGTCAAAAACAAATACAATAGTAACTCTTTTTCTATTACCGTATAGTTCAGTTGAGCTCCTGTAAGAGTCTGGCTTGCATAGTAGATGGGATGAAAAATTTGTTCCTTCGCTGGCCCATGACATCTCATATCGCGAAGTCGCTTGCATCTCACATCAATTCAAATAGCAAATCCCAGTCTGGTATGACGATTATAGGTGCCGTAACTAATCGACTCTTCAAATCCTTGAAAGCTCTTAAACATTCATCATCGAACTTGAACGTCGTGTCCTTCTCCAATAATTTGAATAAGGGTTTAGCAATTTTGGAGAAGTCCTTGATAAATTTTTGATAGAAATCGGCGTGGCCCAAAAAGCTCCTAACACCCTTTACAGATGCTGGCGGTGGAAGCTTCTCAATAACATCTACCTTCGCTTTATCTACCTTGACCCCATGTCTCGTTATCCGATGCCCTAGAACAATTCCTTCTCGTACCATGAAATGGCTCTTCTCCCAGTTAAGTACGAGGTTCGTTTCTTAGCATCACTTTAGTACTTTAGCTAGATTGGCTAAGCAGTCATCGTAAGTATCTCCGAATACTAAAAAGTCATCCATAAAAACTTCCAAGCACTTCTCAACCATGTCAGTAAAAATAGACATCATAGATCTTTGAAATGTAGCAGGTGCATTACATTAACCAAATGGCATGCATATAAATGCAAATGTACCGTATGGGCAGGTGAACATCGTCTTGTGTTGATCTTACGGTGCGACTGTAATCTGATTATACCCTGAGTATCCATTGAGAAAATAGTAATAGTCTCACCCAGCGAGTTTATCCACTATCTAGTCTAAGAACAGCAGAAGAAAGTGATCTTTCCTAGTCGCCTTGTTCAGCTTCCGATAATTGATGCAAATCATCCATCCCGTAACTGTTCTAGTTGGTATCAACTCGTTATTCTCGTTCTCTACGACTGTGATACCTCCCTTCTTTGGCACACACTGGACCGAACTTAGCCACGAACTATCTGAGATGGGATAAATGATACCCGCATCTAACCACTTGATAATCTCCTTTTTTCACAACGTCTTTCATGATGGGGTCAGTCTTCATTGTCCATCAATCGTCCCTTTTTTACCATCTTCCAAGATAATCTTGTGCATGCATACAGATGGACTAATAACGCAAATATCGGCTATGGTCCATCCGATAGCCTTCTTGAATTGTTTCAAGACTAAGATAAGTTTCTCTTCTTGCTCAATAGTCAATTCTGCTGAAACAATCATAGGCTGAGTAGAAGCGTTACCTAAATAAATGTATTTTAAATGTGAATGTAATACTTTGAGTTCTAATTTACGTGGTTCCTCAATTGACGCTTTTGGTTGGGCATATTCCCTCTTTTCTAACTCCAAAGATTCAAAACGAGATTGCAGATTAAATCCCCCTTGATTAGCCTCCAACAAAGCTAATTACTCATCCTCCTCATCATCATTTGGAGGGTCTGATGTGAAAATTCTTTCCAGTGAATCCTCAACAGAGTTGATGTAATATCCCGAATTAGGGCCTAATCGGAATAGTGGTTTCGTGACCACAAATCTAAGATAGAAATAATTATTTTATGATTATTTTGAGGTCTATGATATGATTTCATGATTGTGTGAAAATTTCGTGAAGAAATTCTATGCATAAAGTGCTTAATTTGAAGTTAGGGACTAAATTGAATAAGTTGCAAAACTTGCATTCTAGAAGTTTCTAGTATGAAATTGCTTTGAAATATTAATTAGGAGGTCTTAAATAGAAATTTGACCAATTTCAAAGTTTATGGACAAATATTGGACATGAATGGAATTTTTGGGAAGTTTAGTAGTAAGGGCATTTTGGTCATTTAGGGGTAAAATGAATTAAAATACAAAATTAAAAGCCAATTTTGCTCATCTTCTTCACCATGGACTTGTATACCAATGGAGACTCTATGGATAGGGTTTCCAAGCTTCCAAGCTCGATTGTAAGTCCGTTCTAGCCTCATTTTTAATGATTTTTACATTTTTAGAGTCTCGGTAACTTGATTTAGCTTATGCTAGCAATAATTCATCCTAGGATTCATATTTGGAAAAATACTCATAGGTGAAATTTGTGTATTTTGGTGTTTTATGATGGAATATGAGGTTTTAAATTATGTTAGACAACTTGTGCTACTCGATTTTAAGTGAAAACGAGCAAAAGGGCTTAATCGGTAAAAATACCAAATATTCATAAGTACATGTTAGAGTGAGAATTTGATGTTGCCATAGAAGGGAAAAATGATCATCATGGCATAAAACATAAGAAAATAGGATGAATTTTAATTTCCGAACCTTGGGACAAAAGTGCAAATATGCAAAAGTTTAGGGGTCAAAATGAAAATTTTTAAAAATATGATTTTTGGACCTGTATGAATAGTGTGACTAATTATTAGGCTAAATTTGATATTATAGATGAAGGAAATCGAGATTCGGGCTTAAATTGGGAAAATACAAGGTTATGGACTAAAATGGTAAATTGTTGTTTCTGGATCGAGGTAAGTTCGTATGATAATAATAATGCAATGTTATGTTTGAATTATATTTCTTACTATTATTGCATATATTTTTTGATTTAATGTATTGGAAAAGTTGAAAAGTTGATGGAATGGTGTTTATGATGTGGAAATATGACATGAAAGAATGTTACATGAAATGTAAGAAAATGAAGATACATGACAAGTGATATATGAAATATGTGATATATGTTACGTAAATTCTTAAAAGCTGATTTGATATTTGAGTTGTGTCTTATTATACTATGAATGGACAATTGGTACTATGGATAGTGAGATTGACACTTCGAGTAAATTCGTACATAAATAATCTATCGATTCTTTTTATGTTATTATATTTTGATATCATATGAAATGTGGCTGCCTATCAAATGGTTATTTGATGTAAATTATGAATTTAAATTGATTATGGACAATTTAGTAAAATGTTGAAAAGTGAGGAATTTCCCGATTGAACCTTCAGAATAAAAACGATACAAATGATCTATTGTGAGGTCGCATGTGTAGTACTAAGTGCAGGCTACTATGCCTACCCGAAAACTGTGATCACGTGTGTAGTACTAAGTGCAGGCTACTACGTGTATTAGATGGTGAGGTCACGTATGTAGTACTAAGTGTAGGCTACTACGTGTACCAGACTGTTGGTCGCATGTGTAGTACTAAGTGCAGGCTACTATGCGTACCAGATTGCTTCGGCTACAAGTGTGGAAATGGGAAAATGTGCAGGCAATTGTGTATCTGTTATTATTCAGATGAGTTCAACGGGAAATTGATTAAATGAAAATACATATGAAAGTGATTATGTGATGAGCAAGTCCAAGTATATGTTTATTTGAATTTATGAGCAATATGCTCAATATTTGAGCGAACCTCGGTAAAATGGAATGGATTAAGTGAAATTGTGTAAAAGTGAACTTTAGTAGTAAAATAGTATTAGACAGCAGCAGTGTCTGACTTTGAAAATTCACTAAAAATTGTGTAAGTTGAATTAAATTTAAAAAAAAAATTATCGAAATAAAGTTTAATGAGTATATTTTCACATGAAAGAAACAGGAGAAGCAAAAGAATTCTATATTGTGTGATATTTGAATTCTTGTGAAACAGGGTCTGAATGAATTTGAGATCCCCTGTTCTGACTTTAGAAATTCACCTTAAATTGTAAAAAAATTATTGAGAGTCATACCTTACATGCATGGATTCCTTATTGAATTTAATTTTAAGGGAAACAAACGGCATGGTCATTGGAATTCTGTACAGGGAGAAATTTGGTTCAAGTGCACAAGGGTCAGAGTAGTCATACCCTGAAACAGGGGAGACTTTAACTAATAAACTGTACTAAATGGCCCAACCAAGAATTCTAGAAAACAAATAGTAAGTACACATATGAGTCTAGTTTCATAGAAAATTTACAGAATTGGATTTTGAGTTTTGTAACTTGAGATATGATTTTTTTTAACACCGGGACTCCAGAAAATAGCCTGTCCTGAATATATGTGTAATTGTACAATTATAGTGTTTTATCTTGAAAAGCATGGTAGTAATTGCTTATTATTTTCATATGAACTTACTAAGCATAAAGCTTACCCATCCTCTCCATTTCTTTAGTATTGGCAGGTCGGCTCAGGGTTGGAGATCGTCGGAGGCAAAATCACACTATCAAACTATCATTTTTGGGAAAATTAATTCAAATATTAGAAATATCAAGTGAGTGGCATGTATAGGAAGTTGGTTTGTGATATGTATTCTTATTATGATTTTGACCATACGTATCAGTCTGCATTGAGTTATCATATAAAATCATGAGATGTGGTCCTTATCCATTATGGTTTATAAGTTTAATTAATCGTGCCATGTCTTATGTTTTGATGTAATGATATAGTTAGCTTTGTTTGTTATGCATGTGTTCGAAAAGTTTTAAATTAAATGAAATTTTATGGCCCGGTTTTTGTCTATGTGTATTGTTAAGTCTGGTAATGCCTCGTACTCTGTTTCGGCCTTGGATATGGGTAAGGGGTGTTACAGTTGAGTTCCTTTTCCACTATTAAATCCTCTAAGTCAGATACTGCAGAACAATCATCAACCGCGTCAGGAAATCACATAGACTTAATAACATTAAATGTTACCTGATCATCGTGAACACGCATCGTAAGCTCGCCCTTTTGCACATCAATAAAGGTCCTTCCAGTTGCTAAGAATGGTCTTCCTAGGATAATTGGTACTTCTTTGTCTGCTTCAAAATCTAGAATCACAAAGTCAGCAGGAAAGATGAATTTATCTACACCTACCAATCCATCCTCAAATTTTTTTTTTGGATGAGCTAGGGATCAATCTGTTAGTTGAAGTATAACCGTAGTAGGTCTAACTTCACCTATCCCCAACTTTCTAAATATTAACATAGGCATCAAGTTTATACTTGCACCCAAGTCACATAGTGCCTTACCACAATATGTTGTTCCAAAGTTGCAAGGTATGGTAAAACATCCCAGATTCTTCAACTTTGAGGGTAGTTTGTCTTGAAGATATGCGCTGCATTCCTTGTCAGAGCTACAGTCTCAAATTCTCCAAGTCTTCACTTCTTGGACAGGATATCTTTCATAAACTTGACATAGTTCGGCATTTGTTCAAGTGCTTCTACCAAATGGATATTGATATGAAGTTGCTTGAGTACATCAAGGAACTTCTTGAATTGAATTTCCTGTTTCTACTTCTGAAGTCTTTGAGGGTAGGGTGGTGAAGGTTTCATTAATGGAACTGGTACTGGTTGATTTGTCTTTCGTGGGAATTCTGCATCTATCATAGTTGTTAGTTGATCAGAATTAGGTGGTTCTGAGGTTACCTTATCAAATATTGCAGGTTCTGGTTCTGTTGAAACTGGAATTTCAACACTCGGTTGAACTTCCTCTGAGTCTTGAGTGTCAGCTAGCTCCTTTTCAGCTTCGATGGTGTTGGGCTCTACTATCTTTCCACTCCTCAATGTTAACACTTTGCAATGTTCTTTCCCCAAATTTCTTGGATTCTCCGTATCACTAGGTAAAGCACCTTGTGGTTGGTTCCTGAGTTCAGTTGCAATCTGGCCCATCTGGTTCTCCAAGTTCTTTAATATAACTACTTGGCTTTGAATTAAGGCATCATTCTTCACCATGTAAACCTTCAGTAGATTCTCCAAGCTATTGGATGATTTAGCTTAAACTAGTTTCTGACTGGTTCAGAAAAACTAGGCGGCTGGGTCGGTTTAGGTTAGGTGTAGTTGTTACTGGTTCCAGCCCATTGGTTACTCCAGGAAAAATTCGGGTGGTTTTGCAACAATGGGTTATAGAAGTTGGATTGCCTTCCTAGCCCTCCTCGATATTGGTTCTGTTACCCATGTAATATATGGAACCCGTATCCTTCATCGGATTACGGTCATGAGGCATTACCGATCATATTACAAATCATACAATTATCATTATAAATTACAGCTCAATATTTTAATCACATCAATAGTTATAATCAATTCATATATCAAAACCTTAAAATTATATCATTCATCACATAGTATAAATAAAATATAATTCATAATACATCAATACAACTTATGCACATATACCGAACATATGACACATCAATGTCTTTATTGTTGAATATTAGACCTATTCCTAAATAAGTCGTGCACTTGTATAGGTTATACATAAATGGAAATAAATTTCATTATTAACCTTTATATTCCTACATGCAGCGCTATTCTATTAGTCTATATGAAATTCATATTTTTTTCATTAATAAAATTTAATGAATCCATCCATCCAAACATATATATATGTATAAGTAAATGCGTCTAATCATTTTTGAATAGAGCTTTATAGCAAGTCATACTTGCGGTTAAATAAATAGTAATATATAAGAGATGCAACATGCTACATAAAGGTCAAGCACATTACTACATTTTTACTTATATCATTTTCAAACACAAATAACAACTTCAGCACAAGCTCATAATATAACTAATTGAAAATTTATTTCATAATTTAGTAAATAATTACACATACAAATTTAATTATTTATAACATAACCGAACATGCTTTAAAGTTTATATACAAGTGCACATTTGCCCTAGGTTCCAAGGCCACACTTAAATAGTTGAATTCATACCAAGTAAATGACAATAACAATCATGGAACATTTTCCCTTATTTAATACCATGCAAAGCCGATTCACATTATTTAATCCACACACCTATCCAAAATTTCCATCACTGAATTATCAAAACCAATCTCATAAATCATTATTACTAAAAACATATTAGATCAAAACTAAGTACAATAAGCAAAATTCACATGCATACTTTATCTTAGTATAATACACATCTAAGCTAACCGCATTCATACCACATCCAAGATCTATAATCAAATTTAATGCTCAAAAACATATACCATAATTACCTCCATTCCATGACACATAGCATAATAATTGAAAACGAGCTTAAACCATAACCTAGTCAGACCAAACTCAACCATAACACTTAAGCCATTTTTGCATGGCTAGATTACACACAACCAAAATCCAATATTTCAAATGAATCTAGCCTATACATGCCATAGTTCAAGCTCAAATATTTAAATACCGAAGCAGCTGATAGTGTGATGGACTTTGCTGACGATCCTCGAGCTTGTAACTTGAATCCAAAATCTATAAAATAAAGTAACAAAAATACACAAGGTAAGCTATCTTAGCTTAGTAAGCTATAAGCAAATAAACAACTCAATAATATATTCAACCTATTTTACTAAACAGAATTATATTATCAAGACCAATGCTTAACCTTAAACCCACATATGAGATACAAAAATACATTTCCAAATACCATTTTTGTTTACCTTGACCGAATACTCACAATAACTAATTAATCAATATGATTCAACTTTCGGGTCCAAAAAGTCACCAAATAATCAAGCATGCATATACCATTTAAATAAGTTTAAAAATCATAATATGACATTTTACACACATAATTCTTACTTGGCCGAATACTCATATGGTCACTTATAACGTTAGTAATCAACTTCTAAAGGCAAATAGTCATATTAAAATTTAGTACATATTCACTCAAGTACATAATTTCAAATATTGAAATAATATTTCATATACATATACTAATTATATAACCGAAAATACTTCATCATATAAACAGATATATATGGGTTATTCATGGTATACTAACTCATCATATGGCATACACATTTTCTTCTTTATTTGCACCTTACAAGATTTAAAATAAATAGTCAAGGTGTTTACTTAACTTACCTCAAGTAAGTAACATATTAGTTCATACCTGGTATATATATAGCTCAATTAACACATTTGAACTCGATTTACCTTTGCCTGATGAACCATTCAGAATTGGATAGGACACTCAGATAATCACACAAATCGTACAATGCCAACGTCCCAGACATGGTCTTACATGTAATCACAAATCGATGCCACTGACCCAGACAGGGTCTTACTCATAAACACATATCAAAATCACATATCAATTCCATGGTCCTCGCACACATATATCGGAATCCTATGTCATGACATATGTATCCTAACTATTCCTAAGGCTCATACAGGGCTTTCGGACGTCGTAACTCAATCGAAACAAAGTCATAACTTAGTTGCCAAGCTTAACAACATTCGGCTATTACATTTATAATTTCATATACTTCAATTCGGCATATATACTTTGCATTTAATTAAAATTAAGTATGTCTATTTGCTTATAAACTTACCTCGGATGATACAAAACGGAACGAGACAACTAGTCGATGAATTTTGTTTTCCCCCAATCCAAATCTAATTTCTTTGGTTCTTGATCTAAACATATTCAAATTAAGCTCATTCAAACATATTTTCATTCAATTTAGTCCAAAAGCACCTAAATGGGAAAATTACCATTTTACCCCTGACATTTATAGTTTTTACAATTTAGTCCCTATTTCACAAAACACAAAATATTCAAAATTTCAAGATACCCATGTTTGGCTAAATATTCCTAGTGTCCATACATGTAACACCCCAAACCCAGCCTGGAAGTTTGGCTCGAATCTGGCGTGTCACATTGAAGTGTTTTTCGAAAACCATGTTTCCATTAAAAACCCTTCTTAATAATTAAAAACTTATACCTTTTTAAACCTTGTTAGAAAACCTCAGCTGAATAACATTCTTAACAACTTTGTAAAAATCTTGGCAGTTACGGAAGCTTAATTTAAAAACAATTGCGGATACGTGATGTTTTGAACAACAGTAGTTGCTTTAGAAAACCGTGTTCTAATACTAGCAATTATAAGAACAATAAATAAAATTCCAAATCCATAAAATTACAACGGCTTTACTACAACCCACATAAAAACATTTAAAAGTAATAATCAAAACTGTAACATAAATAGTGTGTGTGGCTTCCTCCGAGCCTCTTCCAACTCCGATCCGTCTAAAGCTGGAAATTACCTGAAAGGTTAATAAACGGGGTGAGTTTACAAAAACTCAGTGTGAGATCCCCTACTATATAAAAGGAACAGTCAGTCATATAAAAGAATTAAAAGTTTGGCCCCAGCCCTACTTACAGTTTCAGTATCACTTGGGCCTTAGCCCATTATAACAGACAGTACCAAATGGGCCTTAGCCCATTACAAAATAAGAAATATTATCAGAACTAGAATCAAAATGAGAATCAAAATCAGAATTAGGTGACAGAATCAGAATCAGTATCAGGTAACAGAATCAAAATCAGAATCAGAATCAGTATTAGGTGACAGAATCAGAATCAGTTTTAGGTAACAAAATCAGAATCAGAATGTGAATGCAATCCCAACCCAATCCAGCCATATACACCCCCTACCAACCTTACACCATGTGGGGAGACAACTCGACCCACCCATCCGCTACACACCACAAGATTTGTAGCATGGCTGCCAGAACAAATATTGCGACAGAGTCACCAAATACAGATGTTGTGGCAGAGCCACCAGAATCAGATAATGTGGCAAAGCCACTTAACAGAATACGTGGCACAAAGCTATTGATAACGTGTCTATAATTGGAACGAAGCCCACAATATCGATACGAAGCCCACAATAACCACACACAGCCATAATCAGGTTGGCACAAAGCCATAATCAGAATAATTGGCTTTAAACCATCGGTAGTTGTATCATGTTAGGTACATAGCCATCAGTGACGGTAATATAGTTGGCACACAACCTTGAGTAAATACCATTGTCACAGAGTCATCAATAATCATATATTGGCACATAGCCTTAGGTAAATACGTTTGGCACACAGCCTTCGGTAACATGATCGGTACTCAGCCATCGATCGTTCCACAGTCGTCTCGGACGACCCGTGCGACCTTATCAAATCAATACGAATATACGGCTCTTAAGCCTTCGGTGGATCCACCGTCGTCAAGCAACCATGCGATCCTAACAGATCAAATCTTTCTCCATACAAAATCCTAACCCATGCAACATGTCATGTATGCAGAATGTCATGCCCATATTTGAATCAAACAATCACAGTCAAGTCATTCATATCACCAACATATATTCACAATCAAATCCGTCAACCACACAGTCCAAGTCAGTCACTTGCCCACAAGGGCAAAACAGTCATTTAACACCCTAAGGGCAAAATGGTAAATTTACCCCACAAGGGTATCTCGGTAATTCTACCCTACAGAGGTATTTCGGTACTTCTACCCTACAAGGGCATTTTGGTAATTCTACCTTACAGGGTTATTTTAGTAATTCTACCCTACAGGGGTATTTCAATAATTTTGTAAATCGAGGTAAAACGGTAATTCTATAAATTAGGGGTACTTTGGTAATTTTACAAGTCGAGGGTATTTCAATAATTTTACAGGTCGAGGGTATTTCAGTAATTTCACAAATCAGGGGTATTTTGGTAATTTTACAAACCAGGGGTATTTTGGTAATTTTACAAACCAAGGGTATTTTGGTAATTTTACAAACTAGGGGTGTTTTGGTAATTTTTCTAATTGAGGGTATTTTGGTAATTTGGTAAACTAAAGTATTCTAAACAGGGATAACAATACGAAAATACGAATGGGCCTAAAGCCTATTCTCGGCCCAAATGGGCCTACATGCTCGTGTGGCCCTTTTAGCCCAAATCTAGCCACAGATATGAGATGTACCTAGCCTAGTCTAATATTTACTACACAATCAAACAACTTATCCAATTGGGCCCATAGGCCCATTGGGCCCACATGGCCCCTTTCGGCCCATCATGGCTCGAGGTAGCCATCCTACAGCTAAAGTAGTGAGAAATACACACCTGATAAGAGACTAGAGTTAATCTGCGCTCCGAGCACTCTTAGCCGACGCCCAACCCAAACGAGCACGCCATAAAGCGAAAGGGATCAGCCAAGAAAGGTACCTTTACTCTTCTCATAATTCTCTCTATTTAAAGTCAGCTTCGCATCCACTCTTATGTTAGCTTCCCAATGTGGGATCCCTCCATCATCAGAGTTTAAATTCAACACCAACTCTTGCCACCCTTTGTTAGCAAAATAAATGCTCTTTGATTGCCATGAGTTTCGAACCCTATACCTCATTGCCAACTCTATGACGTCGCCTTCCTGCCTCTTATGTGGCGCTACTTTGCCACTAGACCACAAGGCTTTTTGTGGCACAATTTCTCCAACAATATTCTTAAGGCCTACCTACTACACCCAGGGTTTGATTCACCTTAAACCAAAATTTTTGCTAGAGTCCATGTTTGAACCCAGGACTTCTCCAACACTTCTCAGCATACTTAACCACTAAAACAAGCCTTCATTAACGAAATTTACATGCACAACAAAACATTATAAGCTGCCTTCAACCGCTCCCATGCTCAAAGCCCAAAACGTCTAGGCCCAAATTCAGGGTGTTACAATACAGGCCCATATATTTCATTTATTTCACATTTTAGTCCCTCAAATTATTATTTTTGCAATTTAGTTCTAATTACTCAAAATCATCAAAAACTCCAATACAAAATATGTTAATCTAAAACATATCTTTCATATTTCATCATCAAACAACAAAAATCACAAGTTATCAACAATGGCATAACTCAAAATATTCATCAAGATCAAAAATTAAAGCTTGGGTCTTGAAGATTACTAAGCAACGATCTCAAAAACATAGAAATTATCAAAAACCGAACAAAAACGAACCTTGATTGAGCTTGAATATATGCCGAACCCTAGCTTGGTTTCTTTCTTTTTCTTTTATTAAGTTTTGGAAATGGAGAACAATGAGATAAAAATGAATTTGATAACCTTATTATTAACTATTATATGTTTATTAAATAAATTACTTAAATAACCTTAATTAAATAATAATAAAGTTATATAATATATGTCTTTTACTGTCCCAACATTATGCTAATGGAGTATTTACAACATAAATACTCCAATTTAGAAAGCCATTAGCATTTAAATCCCCTTTTAGAAATAACCACCAAATTTCCCTTTTACGCGATTAGGTCCTTTTTATTAAATTAGTCACTCAAACAACAAAATTAAATCACGAAAATTTCACAGATAGAAATTCACACGAAATAAACACAGAAAATAATTTTTAAATATTTTTTAGACTTGGATCCTTGGTCCTGAAACCACCATTTGGATTAGGGCCTAAATCGGGCTATTACAACTCTCCCCCGGATAAACCGTAATATATACATATTTTTACCCATGCTTAACGCATTTTATGGATGATTTTCCCTTAAAATTGGTAAATTTGATGCTCCTAATGCTTTAATTTCATGTTTTAAACTTAGGAGAGCATAGGAGAGCAAAAGGGACGAGAAACGAGCCAAAAACGGAGAAAATGGGCCAAAGTACGAAATCAACACGGCCTGGACTTCCTCACACGGGCAGACCACACGGCCATGTCAATTTGGCAGATTCGAAGCACGATTCACACGGGTGTGTCCCTGCCGAGCCCAAGTTGAATCCAATTCAGAAAAGGCTAATTTTGAGGGTTTTTAGGCATTATAAAGCCTATAAATACGCCTTAAAGAAGAGAAAAAAGTAGGACACGGAGAGGAAGGAAGGAATTACTCGAAGGAAGCCGATTGATCCATCTCAGAAGCCGGAGTCACCATCAAGACTAAAAATCTCCCCTCAATTTCCTTTCAGGAGATTTGGGTTTTCTCTATGTTTTGTATTCGTTATTCTTCTAAGATGCTTTCCTTTTTAGTTATGAACTAATTCCCCTAAATACCTAAGGGGAATGAAACCTAAGACGAATCTTGTTATTATTTTCTAAATTGTACGATAAATATTTCACTTGTTCTTCATTATGTGTTCTTAATTCTTGTTTTGATATCCCAGGATACTGATTCAAGATAAGCTCTTATTCAGAGGAGGAATAGACCCTGTCTAAGAGTACATTTGTCATAATTAAGCGGAGTTGTTTGCGAGCCTAGACATAGGGTGACAAGATTTTGCCGGATTAGCGTGAAACCTAATAAGGGCATCCATAGATCAAGTTAATGCAACCCTAGAGTGTTAATTAGAGAAAAGTCTCAATTATTCAATCTAGGGATTAGACGTTACTAGTCTTGAATAGGGATAATAACATAACTTAAGGATCTCTATGGAACAAGTTAAATGAATAAATCGTCCAATTCAGAGTCAGAATAACAAGTACAGTCTAGGTGGATTTTTTCTTATGTATTGTCTTAATTCAATCATTTTCCAAAAGTAATCCCCCAATTCCATTCTCTATGAATTCTTAGATTAGTTAATTAGTTAGTTAAAACAAAACCCCCTTATTCTTAGTCTAGATAATAAAAAGACAGACATTACTAGTACTTTTAGTTCTTTTGGGTTCGACAATTCGGTCTTGCTAAAACTATACTACTGTTCAATAGGTACACTTGCCTGCACCGCGATAATAATTAGTTTCAAGAATGATTAATTATAAATATTTAAAACTTACCTGTCACGAAAATCGCGATCAAGTTTTTGGCGCCGTTGCTGGGGAACTAAGATATTAGGAACGCTCAATTTTTATTAGTTTAGCCATTTATTTTTCCTGCAATTTAATTTTAATTTATTATTATTATTTATTAATTTACTTTTTCTTTCTCTTGGGAGGTTTTTATAGTTTATGACTAGAAGAAACCCATCAGAACCACTACTTTTTGACGAAGAAATCAATCGCACAGTTGGTAGAAACCAAAGAGGAATAAGGCGAGGCTTAAGATACACAGAGAACGAGCAAGAGGACGATACTTAACCCCCAACTAAAAAGATGGATGAAAACCAAGACAATCAACTACCTCCTGTAATTGCGGTTAATCAAAATCTTGCTCTACGCACTATGTATGATTATGCTAAACCTTCTTTAACAGGAACTGAATCGAGCATAGTTAGACCTGTTATAGCTGCAAATACTTTTGAACTAAAACCTAACATTATTCAAATGATACAACAATTTGTTCAGTTTGATGGTTTCCAGGATGAGGATCCCAACGCTGACATAGCAAACTTCTTGGAACTATGCGATACATTTAAAATTAATGGTATTTCTGATGATGCCATTCGTCTTCGGTTATTCCCTTTTTCATTGAGAAACAAAGCTAAATAGTGGTTGAACTTATTACCACGACGGTCAATCACTACTTGGGAACAAATGACCAAACAATTTCTATTAAAATATTTCCCGCCGGCTAAAATGGCCAAATTATGTAATGATATCTCTTCGTTTGTGCAAATAGACTTAGAAACTCTTTACGATGCATGGGAGAGATACAAGGACTTATTGAGAAGGTGCCCTTACCATGGGTTACCGCTTTGGCTTCAAGTTCAAACATTCCATAATGGCTTGAATCCTTCAACTCGACAAATGGTTGATGCAGCTACTGGCGGAAACATCAATAATAAAACACCTGAAGATGCTTATGAGTTTATAGAGAAGATGTCACTGAATAACTATCAGTGGCAAGTCATGAGGTCAAAGCCAACAAAAACAGCTGGTGTTTATAACGTCGATTCGGTCACCATGCTTTCTAATCAGGTAGAACTCTTGAATAAGAAAATTGATGGTTTTCTTAGTTCTTCAAAGGTTCATCCAGTAATGCAGTGTGAAGCAAGTGGAGGAGGATCAAGCAATTCAGAATACCAGCCTTATGGCCACAACATGGATAACGAGCAATTAAATTACATGGGTAATAATTCTTGATCTCAAAACAATCCATATAGTAACACTTACAATACAGGTTAGAGGAACCACCCAAATTTCTCATGGGGATGCTAAGGAAATCAGAGACCACTTCCAGGCTACCAACAATCACCCTACTAATAGGAAAAGAAGCCAAACCTTGAAGAGATGCTCTCAAAGTTTATATCTGTGTCAGAAACTTGTTTCCAGAACACCGAGACAACACTTAAAAATCAACAAGCATCGATCCAAGGGCTCAAAACTCAGATAGACCAGCTTTCCAAACTAATCTCTGAACGACCACAAGGTAGCTTGCCAAGTAATACTGAACCCAACCCAAGGGAACAACTCAACGCGGTTAATGTTCAAGATGAAGAAGGATTCGTTGAGCCTGAGCCAGAACCGAGGCAAGAAACTATGGTAAGTAGGGGCCAAGGTGAGGTAGGTCATAATAAAAACAAATCAGTGAATGTTGAATATAAACCTCGTGTGTCATACCCCAACACGACAAGGAAAGACCGCTCAGATGAACAATTTGGTAAATTCCTTAAACTCTTAAAAAAATTACACATTCACTTACCATTTATTGAAGCTCTATCACAGATGCCAAACGCAATGAAATTTTTAAAAGAGCTTTTAGTAAATAAGCGGCAGTTGGACAAGGGGTTGCATGTGGAGCTAAACCTAGTTTGCTCAACTATTCTGGAAAATAAGCTACCGAACAAATTAAAAGATCCAAGAAGTTTTACAATTCCTTGCTTAATTGGTAGTTTAGATGTTAATAATGCATTAGCTGATTTAGGGGCTAGTATAAACGTCATGCCCTACAAAATGTTCAAACAATTAGGTCTTCGGAAACCCAAATAGACTAGGATGAGCATTCAATTAGTAGATAAAACTATAAGATTTCCTAGGGATATTATTGAAGATGTGCTAGTTAAAATCGATAAATTTATATTTCTCGTAGACATCATTGTTCTAGACATAGAAGAGGATAGCAACACTCCTTTAATTCTAGGAAAGCCTTTTTTAGCAACTACTAAAATGATCATTGATGTTGGCACAGGTGAACACACACTCCATGTGGGAGACGAAACAATCACCCTTCAAGCTCGCAATTCTGGCAACACATCGAAAATTCAAGGTGATCGTTTAACCCATTCTACTAAAACTAACAATATGGTGCAACCTACTTTGCAGGAAATGAGTCTGAAGGAACTACATGAGCTATTCTCAAGCAATGGTAGAGGACCTATTCATGAAGAACGAAGGCTACAAATTGAGGAGCTAGATGAATGGCAGACGCATAAACCAAGAACGCATGATAAACCAGAACTACGCCAGAACAAGCTCAACACCTTCCCACATCAACTTAAGGTTGGAGATAAAGTCTTATTAGATGTCGCAGATCATCATATTGTCACTACCATACTGAATGAAGAAATCCCTCTTACGGTACTTGGCAGTTTCCCATTCGGTAAAGTCGAGGTAAGTCATCCCAAGTTTGGCACTTTAAGGTAAACAACACCCGTCTAAAACCTTATTTTGATGAGAATGATAGTAAGAATGAGGAGTATAAACTCCTCGAACCACCATGACCATTCAATGAAGAGGTAAGTCGAGCTTAGACTATAAATAAGCGCTTCTCGGGAGGCAACCCGAGCATTAACTGTATTAACTTCTTTAAAATTTAGTCTTCAACACCTAACTCACTAACGGAGCACTTGAATACAGGTTTTCCATAGAGACACGACCAAGCACACGGGCATGCTTAGGGCCGTGTGAAAATAGGGCAATGATTTTCTCATACACGGGTTGCGATAAAACGCCACGACCGTGTGACACGCCCATATGGAAGAATTGTGGGTGAACCTGTTAGATTGACAAGGGCGTGGATCTACATACACGGGTGTAGGAGAAGCGAATAATGCCAGACACGGCCACGCGACATGACCGTGTGCACCCACACACCCAAGGAACACAGGCGTGTACTAAATGTCAGACATGCCCTAACTCAAAATTTACGAATCACACGGGCTGAAATTGGGTAACACAAGTGTGTTACCTGGCCGTATGCCCCAAAATCTATAAATAAGTTGCATTATTCATTGTCTTCTTCACCCAAAAACCCTAACCCTAGCCGCTACAAGTCTACACGCCCTCCCCGCCATGCCCGTGCTCCGCTTCCAACTTCATTCCTGACGCTTATTCTTCCTTTTTTTAGCGTTTTTTCACTCTTTTACCTTTAACTCCATGCATTTTTAATGCTATAATCTTCATGTATCTCACATTATGCTATCATTCAAGCTTCATTTCTTTTAAGATTAGTTATCACTCATTCCCCATGACATATTTTTTTATGAAACTCTTATGCCTTACTCACCTATTCTAGATCAATATTCATAGTTTTCAATTATTTTTTTGTTATTTACCATTTCAACTCATGCCATGTGCTAAATTTATGCTCTGTATATTTCCATTAAATTTCTGGCCATTTTTACTCATATCACCATGCTAGTGCCACAAAAGTATGCCATTAAACTTATTGTTTTAGTTAGTTTTAGTAGTTGTGGCTGAAATTATGATTTTTATTTAAAATTTGTCTTCATTTTACTTTGACCACTCATCAAGACGACTTGGTGATTCTATTTGCAGGTACCATGTCATCTTCACATGGTAAAAAGGTCGCTGTCCCTACTTCAAAGAAAAGGAAGGGAGCGTCATCTTCCTCGGGTCCTATCGTGAAAGTTTGTCACCCTTTCCTAAGGTTCCCCATCGGGCCCCAAGAAGAACTATTCCAAATACTTTAGGCCTGACCTTTAATTGCGGGTCGCTGCATCGGCTGGGCTGCGGTAGAACAAGTTCAATTGCCTGAAGCGATTCGGGCCCTCCTAACCACCGACCCTTGGGAGCTTTTCTTTGGGATCATAGAGCCGACATATCTCGAGCTTACGATGGAATTATGCTCCACATTTCATCTTCAGACCGTGATGACAAACTACGATGATCTCGGTATGGTCCAATTTCGCCTAGGCTGATTAGTCCGCCAGCTCAGCGTCCCAGAATTCGGTACGGTGCTAGGTTTATATACGGAGGAATTCATGGAGGAGAATGACTTACATGCTCTCAACCGCCACATCCATCATTCTCTTTCACGGTGCTGGGACGCACTAGTACCAAGTGGGGCCACCTACAATTCTAGCCGCTCCAAGGCATCAGCTCTCCCTCCATCTCTGAGGTACCTACACACCATTTTGGCTCACACGATTACAAGAAGGCGAGAGAGCACCAACGTTGTTAACACTCACGACACCTACTTTTTTTGGTGTATGTCGCACGGACACATCATCGACCTTGCCTATTTCATCGCCCTCGCGATTTAGCACCAGACGGAGCGGCATAAGAAGGGGGTCCTCTCCATTGGGCCCTATGTTACTCGGTTGACTCGACACTTCGGGGTCCTCAGCACCGCCGCCCAAGAATAATCCTTAACCCTCATTGGCCAGATGTCTCCACAAGGCATCTTGAGCATGCTTAGTATGAGGATGATTGAAAAGCACTGAGGAACCTACCCTCCTCAATATCGTCTCGCCTAATCTACCGAGGAGGAGGCCTACAAGGACATTCCTGATGATGTCCCTCCACCACGCTCTCATCCAGTTCATGCGACGGATTCATATGCTGACATCTCTGAGCGTTTCACTCGATTTGAGTAGTAGTGTTTTTAGCGATTTGACAACATTGATGCTACTCTGCAGCAGATTTGTCAGCACCTCCACATCTCATCGACAGTCCCACCTCGCGAACCATCCAGCAATAAAGATGTTTAAAAACATTTATTTATTATTTAATGTTTTTAATTTTTATTAAAACTACTTTTTATTTTTTATTTTTTAGACTTTAGATTTTATTTTTTTAATCATCAATTTCGGTTATTTCTTTATGAGTAATTATTCTTCCTAATATCTCCTAAAAGTTCCTTATTTGATCACAGTTATATAGAGCTCCTAAGCTCATCATCACATAGGAACTAAAAACTCCACCAGGAACGGTTCTCCATGACTACCATGTCCTGATCGACCACGATCATAGCTACCACTAGATATAATATTCTTTTGGCGCAGGACTTATGGACTAATGAACCTCTACCACCGCCGGAGTATCCTCCTCCGCTCTCGCACCGATTACTCTCCAAAACTCCAGTTCAAGAAATTTATCATACAGGAAGTTTCACTTCTCTCCCTATCTTCTTTCTATCTTCTTATATCTATCTTTGTACACTGAAGGCAATGTACATCTTAAGTGTGGGAGGGTATTTACTTCATTTCCCTATCAGAAAAATCCCTAAATGACTGCCTTGTTCTCTTGAAAAGCTCTCATATCATATTTAGGATAAATTTTAATTGATTTATGATTTTGATTGATATATCTTGAATTAAAACATAGGCATTTATGCATTGATTGTTTAAACTTTAAGACATTAGAGAATCAAGCATGATAAGTTGATTTTTAAAAATTTAAAATCTTAGTTTGTTTCCCCAAAGTTTAGGTATTACTTAGAGTTGGAATTCACAAGTTTTAAACATCAAAAAAGCCATAATTTGTGTCAGATTTTTGAGCTTTTTGAGCATCTATTAATTCTTTCATGCTCACTTTTATTATTGCTTTGAGTGTGTCAGTATTGAACTGTTATTCTAGAATTTGCTTGATTATGCATGTCAAGACCACACCATTTGATTTGATATGTCAAAATGATTAAGGCATTTAGGATTAACCCACTCATGCCATGAAAAGCCTACCTCCATGATTAACCCCTAGTAAACCCACTTGAGCCTAACAAACCATTTCTTGTATTACCCTTAATATTAACCCTTAACCCATTATTGTTGAAATCCCCTAAATTAATTTGATCCCCATTTTTGTCGAGGTTTGAATTGAAATAGTTGCTTAACTATGTTTTATTCTATTTTGTAATTTAACTTGTTCTTAAAAAAATGTATACATATTACTAGTAGTAATCTTTTCTTTTTGAGCTTAAGTATTTAATTCCATATCCTGAGAAGAAGCTTTGTTGTACGCAAGTGATATTAAATCTTTTTCTAGTTAAGTGATTTTTCAATTCAATCTTTGTAATATCCTGATTTTGGGCGTAGTAGGAATAGTGGTTTTGTGACAACAAAATCTGAGATAGAAATAATTATTTTATGATTATTTTAAGGTCTATGATATGATTGCATGATTGTGTGAAAATTTCGTGAAGAAATTTTATGCATAAAGTGCTTAAATTCAAATTAGGGACTAAATCGAATAATTTGCAAAACTTGCATTCTAGAAGTTTCTAGTATGAAATTGTTTTGAAATATTAATTAGGAGGTCCTAAATAGAAATTTTACCAATTTATAAGTCTACAGACAAAAATTGGACATGGATGGAATTTTTGGAAAGTTTAATAGTAAGGGCATTTTGGTCATTTAGGGGTAAAATGAATTAAAATACAAAATTAAAAGCCAATTTTGCTCATCTTCAACCCCATGGCCGAATATAGCAAGGAGAAACCATGGCTAGGGTTTTTCAAGCTTCCAAGCTCGATTGTAAGTCCGTTCTAGCCTCGTTTTTAATGATTTTTTCGTTTTTGAAGTCCCGGTAGCTCGATTTAGCTTATGCTAGCAATAATTTAACCTAGGGTTTATATTTGGAAAAATACCCATAGGTGAAATTTGTGTATTTTGGTGTTTTATGATAGAATATGCGGTTTTAAATTATGTTAGACAACTTGTGCTACTCGGTTTTAAGCGAAAACTAGCAAAAGGGCTTAATCGGTAAAAATACCTAATAGTCATAAGTACTGGTTAGAGTGAGAATTTGATGTTTCCATAGAAGGGAAAAATGATCAGCATGTCATAAAACATAAGAAAATAGGCTGAAGTTTAATTTACGAGCTTTGGGGAAAAAGTGTAAATATGCAAAAGTTTAGGGGCAAAATTGTAATTTTGCCAAAATATGATTTTGGGTCAATTTGAATAATGTGAGTCCTAACTAGACTATACTTTAAATGATAGAGCAAGGAAAACTGAAATTCGGACTAAAAAGGGGAAAATACCAAGTTGTGGACGAAATGGTAAAAGTAGCATTTTCGCAAACGAGGTAAGTTCATATGTAAATGTTGGTAACATAGTTATTATTTTAAATGTTTTTATGTTATTTAAATGATATGATAATTATTATGAAATATTATACTCGTGATAATTGTTTGATAATATGTCAAATTATGTGATATACTTGGACAATGTGAAATACTACTGAGTATCGGTATCGAAATTCCGTAGGAGATGGTTGAGACACATGATTGGGAAAAAGGTCCCGTTGAACCTTACGAATGGATTAGGATACAAGTGACATGTCACTAGGATGTTTGGGCATCCGAACTCATTGAGTTGAGTCCGAGTTCACTTATGGATGCGAATGTCCGAACTCGTTGAGTTGAGTCTGAGTTCACTTATGGATACGAACGCCCGAGCTCGTTGAGTCTGAGTTCACTTATGGGCGGGTTACATGGTAGCTTGGCTACATATGTGGCACTTATGTGCAAAATTTCCATGTATCCGAATTATATTCCGATGTGTTCAACGGGTAAAATTCTACTCAAATGGAGAAATACTCGAGATGAAAGGGATGTATTGGTAAGTGTTGTGAAATGAATATTTTGAACAGGTATGTACTTAACCCTCGGGTTGAAAATTCGATATAACAACAATATGGTAAGATGATAAATGAAAATGTGATATGAATGTCTCGGTGATGATTATGCAAATGATGTTTTATGTTTGCTTATATAGTTGTGTTACTTGCTATTTGCATGTGAGCTTACTAAGAATTTATGCTTACTCCCTCCTTTTCATTCCTTGTAGTTTTGACAAGCCAGCTCGGAAATCGGGAACGGTCGGAGGCTCGCTCACACTATCCGTATACCATCTTGGCATAATGGCTTGTATATTTTGAGTGTGGCATGTATAGCATTATAATCATTTTGTATATATGGTCTTATGATATGGTTATTGAGTGGTATGAAAATGCTTGGTAATGATTAGCCATTGGAATGGCTAATCATGATCATATTTGGTGTTATGTATGTCAAATTGCTAGCTAATCCATGGAAACCATGAAACAGGTAAAATTTACCATAAAATAGATTCAAACAGCAGTAGTGATGTGAATTTGAAAAATTACTAAAAATAGTAGAAATGGAATTAAATAATGAATAAGTTATGGAATCGAATCTTGATGAGTCTATTTTCATATAGAAGAAGCGAAACAGGTATATGAGCTATATTTTATGAGATGTTTAAATTTTTGTGAAACAGGGCTAGAGCGATTTCTGGATCCCCTGTTCTGACTTTTGAAATTCACCATAAATTTTACAAAGATAATTAGAAGTCATGATTTATATGTACAGATTTCTTATTTAGTTTAGTTTTATTAGAGACAAACGGCATAGTCATTGAAGCTCTGTACAGGGAGATATCTGATTCGTAATACACAGAGGTCAGAGTAGTCGAACCCTGAAACAGGAGAGACTTTAACTAATAAACTGTACTAATTGGACTAACCAAAAATTCTATAAAAAAATTAGTACATATATATATTTGTCTAGTTTTAGAAAAAAATTACGTAATTGGATTTCGAGTTTCAGAACTCGAGATATGATTTTTAAAGCGACTGTGATGCAGTTAGCCACCTTGTCTAGAAATTTTAAAATGAATTGTATGAGCTGTTTAAGTAATGAATTAAGTCCGTTAACACCTCGTGTTCGACTCCAGCAACGGTCTCGGGTATGGGGCTTTATATTTAGTGGTATCAGAGCAGGTTTAATCGGTTCTCGGACTAACCTAGCATGTGTAAAAGCTTAGCTATACATGCCACTGATCTGTGATAGTGTGATGTCTTCCAACGCGTATGAGTACCATCTTATTTAGACAGGGCACTCTCCAACCGAGCTGCGCTGACCATGTTCAATGTTATGCGAAGGTATTTGAGTAAAGTTATGATTATGATAAGTCTCGGTTCAGAAAAGTATGAATAAAAGTTTATGATACATATGTGATAATATGTGAGATGAAAGTTCATGTTGTGATAAATATCCATATTTGCTTAATGGTCATACGATGTAGTGTATGTGGCTTACTTGATAAGATGAACGGAAGAAATAGAAAGTAGTAGAGGTATGAATAAAAGGTCATAATATCATGATACGAATGAAAATGTCCTTGTCTTGGTTTGGACGTCGAATGTTGATAAATGTTAATGATATATAATTTTTATGAGATAAAGGATTATAATGAAATGAACTTATCTATGTTAAATTGTTGGACTGAATTATATGATTGTAATGATATGTACATGATGATGCACGAAATGAAAGTTGTGATTGTGATGCAAATATCTATGTTTGTTTGGTCTTATATGATGTCATGAGCATGAATTAATTTAATTAAATGAATGGATAAGTAAAGCTATCTAGAAAACATAGAATGTATGCATAAGTATATTGTCTAAATGGGACAATAGGAAAATTGGTGTAAGCCAACATGAATGATGACATGATTTTGATGATGTTACTACGATGATGGAAGTTGTGTCGTATGTGTATGTATAAGAAAGTCGAGTCAGAGTTCCTACAACCCCTCCCCCTTACCGAAGTGGTACTTATAATGGAATTTCATGAGATTTGTATTGAATAAGTTTTCGGTTGAGAACCCAAAGAGTACAGTGATAGAATAATTATAAGTATGATTAGAGATTGAAAATGAGCTGATAAGTAAAGTCAGAGCCAGTAAAGTATCGGATTGACGTAAAGATTATTGGAGTTATGCACTGTCCCAATTAGAAAAGGAATTCTCCTTGGTAAACCGAATTACTCAGGTGCAAGGTTGAGAAAAGTGTAAATCGAAATTTATTCAGAATTGGCCTTCTTTAGTGAATGGTTTAATATGAAATTTGTGATGGCAGAACTAGTTGGGGAAATGATATTTGAAATGTGAACTATCTGAGTGTGACAGTTATGACTGGACAGATTTAGCAGTCTCTTTTGAGATGTTCTATGTGTTTACCCGTTCTTAGAAATATTTCTATGGCTATTGATCTTCTGAAGAAATTCTTGTTATATGGGAATGTCTTCTAATTCTGGTGTTGGATGAAAGCATTGGTAGTTTGACTGGTTTATAATTTATATTGCTCTATTTCATCGGGTATTCTATTTCATTTCGTCTGATAAGAATTGATGAGAGAATACATATGATATTATGATTCTGTTTCTTCTGCTTGATGCTTCATCTGATATATATGTATGGGAAGATATATTGATCTTGTTATATTTTATTTCAGTGGGATTAAATGATGTTTTCTTTTGGACTTTCTTTCTTTGAAGAATTATCGGGGTATTCCGTATTTTCTCTATGAGTTTGGTTTTCGATTCTCCGGCATAGTACCGTATCTTGGGTTTCTTTATCCTGGATCTCTTTATTCTAGATTTCTTTATTCCGGGTTTCTCTATCTTGGATTTCTTTATTCGGTTTTCTTGTTATCTTTGTTCCATAATTTGTCAATTACGACTCATGTTCGAAGTGGGTTCTTCAACTCGTGATAATCATGTAAAATATGACTATACTTCTAATTTGATCTTAGTAATGTGGTGATTTTAGTACTGGGATTTTTTCTAATTTCTATATAAGGATTTGATATCAGTAAAGGCATAGGTGATAAAAGCGCGAGTTTCAGTCGGTATGGTAAATTATTTATTTGAAAGATTTCATGTGACAATTATGTCAGGATTATTTTTCCCAATTCTGATGATATAATTTCATTTTGTACGAATAAAAGAGTAAATAGTTTGAACGAGAAGTGTATATTTATTAGAAAAGAGTTGGATATTAGTTAAAATCACTACGAATGATAAGGTTTTCGTCTTGTAAAAGCTGAAAAGTTTATTACATGTTGACAAAGTTTGGATAGATGAGAATATTGATAACCGAAGCGTCTGAACTAGACTAGTCTACATTGAGTAAAGACTTCCTGACTTTCAGTAATGTACTGTTGTATGAATTGTGATGTGTTTCAAGACAGTGAGGTAATGTGATTGTTTAGAGCATTCGATGTTACATAAAATCGGAGTTGTTAAAGGGGTTAAAGCCGAGCATTGGGATCTATCAAAATTATCCTTGTCAGTGCTGATATTGGGATGGAAATGAGAAGGATTATTCTTGAGGCTATATCAGAATTATTTCTATGGCGGAAAGAGGAAAATGTGATGTATCCTATTGTTAAATGTTTGGCGAGATCTATAAATCATATATGTATTGAATGAATTCCTACACATCAGATTCATGGAATTTTAGGTCTCTTTGACTGTTGGATTTCTTGGAATTCCGGTCTCCATTAAATCAAGTTGAGATTTGAGTTTTATGTCATGATATCATGGGAAACTGAGAAGGGTTGAAAATTTAAGAACAGTTGAGAGTTGAGACTGTAAGCTTTCAGATCATATGAGAAATTAAAGAGATGTATTGGAGGTACAGCCTAAGTGAAAGTTCTTCGGCACTGAATATGAGATTAAAAGTGAAAACCACTTTTCTGGTAAGATTTTCGGGGACGAAAATCCCTAATGGGGGCTGAGAGTTGTAATACCCTGATTTTGGGCCTAGTCAGAATAGTGGTTTCGTGACCACAAAATCTGAGATAGAAATAATTATTTTATGATTATTTTAAGGTCTATGATATGATTGCATGATTGTGTGAAAATTTCGTGAAGAACTTTTATACATAAAGTGCTTAAATTGAAATTAGGGACTAAATCGAATAATTTGGAAAACTTGCATTCTAGAAGTTTCTAGTATGAAATTATTTTGAAATATTAATTAGGAGGTCCTAAATAGAAATTTTACCAATTTATAAGTCTACGGACAAAAATTGGACATGGATGGAATTTTTGGAAAGTTTTATAGTAAGGGCATTTTGGTCATTTAGGGGTAAAATGAATTAAAATACAAAATTAAAAGCCAATTTTGCTCATCTTCAACCCCATGGCCGAATATAGCAAGGAGAAACCATGGCTAGGGTTTTTCAAGCTTCCAAGCTCGATTGTAAGTCCGTTCTAGCCTCGTTTTTAATGATTTTTACGTTTTTTGAGTCACGGTAGCTCGATTTAGCTTATGCTAGCAATAATTTAACCTAGGGTTTATATTTGGAAAAATACCCATAGGTGAAATTTGTATATTTTGGTGTTTTATGATAGAATATGAGGATTTAAATTATGATAGACAACTTGTGCTACTCGGTTTTAAGCGAAAACTTGCAAAAGGGCTTAATCGGTAAAAATACCTAATAGTCATAAGTACTAGTTAGAGTGAGAATTTGATGTTTCCATAGAAGGGAAAAATGATCAGCATGTCAAAAAACATAAGAAAATAGGCTGAAGTTTAATTTACGAGCTTTGGGGCAAAAGTGTAAATATGCAAAAGTTTAGGGGCAAAACTGTAATTTTGCCAAAATATGATTTTGGGTCAATTTGAATAATGTGAGTCCTAACTAGACTATATTTTAAATGATAGAGCAAGGAAAACTGAAATTCAGACTAAAATGGGGAAAATACCAAGTTGTGGACGAAATGGTAAAAGTAGCATTTTCGCATACGAGGTAAGTTCATATGTAAATGTTGGTAACATAGTTATTATTTTAAATGTTTTTATGTTATTTAAATGATATGATAATTATTATGAAATATTATACTCGTGATAATTGTTTGATAATATGTCAAATTATGTGATATACTTGGACAATGTGAAATACTACCGAGTATCGGTATCGACATTCTGTAGGAGATGGTTGAGACACATGATTGGGAAAAAGGTCCCGTTGAACCTTAGGAATGGATTAGGATACAAGTGACATGTCACTAGGATGTTTGGGCATCCGAACTCGTTGAGTTGAGTCAGAGTTCACTTATGGATGCGAATGTCCGAACTCGTTGAGTTGAGTCCGAGTTCACTTATGGATGCGAACGCCCGAGCTCGTTGAGTTGAGTCTGAGTTCACTTATGGGCGGGTTACATGGTAGCTTGGCTACATATGTGGCACTTATGTGCAAACTTTCCATGTATCCGAATTATATTCCAATGTGTTCAACGGGTAAAATTCTACTCAAATGGAGAAATACTCGAGATGAAAGGGATGTATTGGTAAGTGTTGTGAAATGAATATTTTGAACAGGTATGTACTTAACCCTCGGGTTGAAAATTCGATATAACAACAATATGGTAAGATGATAAATGAAAATGTGATATGAATGTCTCGGTGATGATTATGCAAATGATGTTTTATGTTTGCTTATATAGTTGTGTTACTTGCTATTTGCATGTGAGCTTACTAAGCATTTATGCTTACTCCCTCTTTTTCATTCCTTGTAGTTTTGACAAGCCAGCTCGGAAATCGGGAATGGTCGGAGGCTCGCTCACACTATCCGTATACCATCTTGGCATAATGGCTTGTATATTTTGAGTATGGCATGTATAGCATTATAATCATTTTGTATATATGGTCTTATGATATGGTTATTGAGTGGTATGGAAATGCTTGGTAATGATTAGCCACTGGAATGGCTAATCATGATCATATTTGGTGTTATGTATGTCAAATTGCTAGCTAATCCATGGAAACCATGAAATAGGTAAAATTTACCATAAAATAGATTCAGATAGCAGTAGTAATGTGAATTTGAAAAATCACTAAAAATAGTAAAAATAGAATTAAATAATGAATAAGTTATGGAATCGAAGCTTGATGAGTCTATTTTCATATGGAAGAAGCGAAACAGGTATCTGAGCTATATTTTATGAGATGTTTAAATTTTTGTTAAATAGGGCCAGAGCGATTTTTGGCTCCCCTGTTCTGATTTCTGAAATTCACCATAAATTTTACAAAGATAATTAGAAGTCATAATTTATATGTACAGATTTCTTATTTAGTTTAGTTTTATTAGAGACAAACGGCATAGTCATTGAAGCTCTGTACAGGGAGATATCTGATTCGTAATACACAGAGGTCAGAGTAGTCGGACCCTGAAACAGGGGAGACTTTAACTAATAAACTGTACTAATTGGCCTGACCAAAAATTCTATAAAAAAATTAGTAGATATATATATGAGTCTAGTTTTAGTAAAAATTTACGTAATTGGATTTCGAGTTTCAAAACTCGAGATATGATTTTTAAAGCGACTGTGATGCAGTTAGCCAGCTTGTCTAGAAATTTTAAAATGAATTGTATGAGCTATTTAAGTAATGAATTAAGTCCGTTAACACCTCGTGTTCGACTCCAGCAATGGTCTCGGGTACGTGGCGTTATATTTAGTGGTATCAGAGCAGGTTTAATCGGTTCTCGGACTAACCTAGCATGTGTAAAAGCTTAGCTATACATGCCACTGATCTGTGATAGTGTGATGTCTTCCAACGCGTATGAGTACCATCTTATTTAGACAGGGTACTCTCCAACCGAGATGCGCTGACCATGTTCAATGTTATACGAAGGTATTTGAGTAAAGTTATGATTATGATAAGTCTCGGTTCAGAAAAGTATGAATAAAAGTTTATGATACATATGTGATAATATGTGAGATGAAAGTTCATGTTGTGATAAATATCCATATTTGCTTAATGGTCATATGATGTAGTGTATGTGGCTTACTTGATAAGATGAACGGAAGAAATAGAAAGTAGTAGAGGTCTGAATAAAAGGTCATAATATCATGATACGAATGAAAATGTCCTTGTCTTGATTTGGACGTCGAATGTTGATAAATGTTAATGATATATAATTTTTATGAGATAAAGGATTATAATGAAATGAACTTATCTATGTTAAATTGTTGGACTGAATTATATGATTGTAATGATATGTACATGATGATGCACGAAATGAAAGTTGTGATTGTGATGCAAATATCTATGTTTGTTTGGTCTTATATGATGTCATGAGCATGAATTAATTTAATTAAATGAATGGATAAGTAAAGCTATCTAGAAAACATAGAATGTATGCATAAGTATATTGTCTAAATGGGACAATAGGAAAATTGGTGTAAGCCAACATGAATGAATGACATGATTTTGATGATGTTACTATGATGATGGAAGTTGTGTCGTATGTGTATGTATAAGAAAGTCGAGTCAGAGGTCCTACAACCCCACCCCCTTACCGAAGTGGTACTTATAATGGAATTTCATGAGATTTGTATTGAATAAGTTTTCGGTTGAGAACCCAAAGAGTACAGTGATAGAATAATTATAAGTATGATCAGAGATTGAAAATGAGCTGATAAGTAAAGTCAGAGCCAGTAAAGTATCGGATTGACGTAAAGATTATTGGAGTTATGCACTGTCCCAATTAGAAAAGGAATTCTCCTTGGTAAACCGAATTACTCAGGTGCAAGGTTGAGAAAAGTGTAAATCGAAATTTATTCAGAATTGGCCTTCTTTAGTGAATGGTTTAATATGAAATTTGTGATGGCAGAACTAGTTGGGGAAATGATATTTGAAATGTGAACTATCTGAGTGTGACAGTTATGACTGGACAGATTTAGCAGTCTCTTTTGAGATGTTCTATGTGTTTACCCGTTCTCAGAAATATTTCTATGGCTATTGATCTTCTGAAGAAATTCTTGTTATATGGGAATGTCTTCTAATTCTGGTGTTGGATGAAAGCATTGGTAGTTTGACTGGTTTATAATTTATATTGCTCTATTTCATCGGGTATTCTATTTCATTTCGTCTGATAAGAATTGATGAGAGAATACATATGATATTATGATTCTGTTTCTTCTGCTTGATGCTTCATCTGATATATATGTATGGGAAGATATATTGATCTTGTTATGTTTTATTTCAGTGGGATTAAATGATGTTTTCTTTTGGACTTTCTTTCTTTGAAGAATTATCGGGGTATTCCGTATTTTCTCTATGAGTTTGGTTTTCGATTCTCCGGCATAGTACCGTATCTTGGGTTTCTTTATCCTGGATCTCTTTATTCTAGATTTCTTTATTCTGGGTTTCTCTATCTTGGATTTCTTTATTCGGTTTTCTTGTTATCTTTGTTCCATAATTTGTCAATTACGACTCATGTTCGAAGTGGGTTCTTCAACTCGTGATAATCATGTAAAATATGACTATACTTCTAATTTGATCTTAGTAATGTGGTGATTTTAGTACTGGGATTTTTTCTAATTTCTATATAAGGATTTGACATCAGTAAAGGCATAGGTGATAAAAGCGCGAGTTTCAGTCGGTATGGTAAATTATTTATTTGAAAGATTTCATGTGACAATTATGTCAGGATTATTTTTCCCAATTCTGATGATATAATTTCATTTTGTACGAATAAAAGAGTAAATAGTTTGAACGAGAAGTGTATATTTATTAGAAAAGAGTTGGATATTAGTTAAAATCACTACGAATGATAAGGTTTTCGTCTTGTGAAAGCTGAAAAGTTTATTACATGTTAACAAAGTTTGGATAGATGAGAATATTGATAACCGAAGCGTCTGAACTAGACTAGTCTACATTGAGTAAAGACTTCCTGACTTTCAGTAATGTACTGTTGTATGAATTGTGATGTGTTTCAAGACAGTGAGGTAATGTGATTGTTTAGAGCATTCGATGTTACATAAAATCGGAGTTGTTAAAGGGGTTAAAGCCGAGCATTGGGATCTATCAAAATTATCCTTGTCAGTGCTGATATTGGGATGGAAATGAGAAGGATTATTCTTGAGGCCATATCAATATTATTTCTATGGCGGAAAGAGGAAAATGTGATGTATCCTATTGTTAAATGTTTGGCGAGATCTATAAATCATATATGTATTGAATGAATTCCTACACATCAGATTCATGGAATTTCAGGTCTCTTTGATTGTTGGATTTCTTGGAATTCCGGTCTCCATTAAATCAAGTTTAGATTTGAGTTTTATGTCATGATATCATGGGAAACTGAGAAGGGTTGAAAATTTAAGAACAGTTGAGAGTTGAGACTGTAAGCTTTCAGATCATATGAGAAATTAAAGAGATGTATTGGAGGTACAGCCTAAGTGAAAGTTCTTCGGCACCGAATATGAGATTGAAAGTGAAGACCACTTTTCTGGTAAGATTTTCGGGGACGAAAATCCCTAATGGGGGCGGAGAGTTGTAATACCCTGATTTTGGGCCTAGTCAGAATAGTGGTTTCGTGACCACAAAATCTGAGATAGAAATAATTATTTTATGATTATTTTAAGGTCTATGATATGATTGCATGATTGTGTGAAAATTTCGTGAAGAACTTTTATGCATAAAGTGCTGAAATTGAAATTAGGGACTAAATCGAATAATTTGGAAAACTTGCATTCTAGAAGTTTCTAGTATGAAATTGTTTTGAAATATTAATTAGGAGGTCCTAAATAGCAATTTAACCAATTTATAAGTCTACGGACAAAAATTGGACATAGATGAAATTTTTGGAAAGTTTAATAGTAAGGGCATTTTGGTCATTTAGGGGTAAAATGAATTAAAATACAAAATTAAAAGCCAATTTTGCTCATCTTCAACCCCATGGCCGAATATAGCAAGGAGAAACCGTGGCTAGGGTTTCTCAAGCTTCCAAGCTCTATTGTAAGTCCGTTCTAGCCTCGTTTTTAATGATTTTTTCGTTTTTGGAGTCCCGATAGCTCGGTTTAGCTTATGCTAGCAATAATTTAACCTAGGGTTTATATTTGGAAAAATACCCATAGGTGAAATTTGTGTATTTTGGTGTTTTATGATAGAACATGAGGATTTAAATTATGTTAGACAACTTGTGCTACTCGGTTTTAAGCGAAAACTAGCAAAAGGGCTTAATCGGTAAAAATACCTAATAGTCATAAGTACAGGTTAGAGTGAGAATTTGATGTTTCCATAGAAGGGAAAAATGATCAGCATGTCATAAAACATAAGAAAATAGGCTGAATTTTAATTTACGAGCTTTGGGGCAAAAGTGTAAATATGCAAAAGTTTAGGGGCAAAACTGTAATTTTGCCAAAATATGATTTTGGGTCAATTTGAATAATGTGAGTCCTAACTAGACTATATTTTAAATGATAGAGCAAGGAAAACTGAAATTCGGACTAAAAAGGGGAAAATACCAAGTTGTGGACGAAATGGTAAAAGTAGCCATTTTCGCATACGAGGTAAGTTCATATGTAAATGTTGGTAACATAGTTATTATTTTAAATGTTTTTATGTTATTTAAATGATATGATAATTATTATGAAATATTATACTCGTGATAATTGTTTGATAATATGTCAAATTATGTGATATACTTAGACAATGTGAAATACTACCGAGTATCGGTATCGACATTCCGTAGGAGATGGTTGAGACACATGATTGGGAAAAAGGTCCTGTTGAACCTTAGGAATGGATTAGGATACAAGTGACATGTCACTAGGATTTTTGGGCATCCGAACTCGTTGAGTTGAGTCCGAGTTCACTTATGGATGCGAACGCCCGAGCTCGTTGAGTTGAGTCTGAGTTCACTTATGGGCGGGTTACATGGTAGCTTGGCTACATATGTGGCACTTATGTGCAAACTTTCCATGTATCCGAATTATATTCTGATGTGTTCAACGGGTAAAATTCTACTCAAATGGAGGAATACTCGAGATGAAAGGGATGTATTGGTAAGTGTTGTGAAATGAATATTTTGAACAGGTATGTACTTAACCCTCGGGTTGAATATTTGATATAACAACAATATGGTAAGATGATAAATGAAAATGTGATATGAATGTCTCGGTGATGATTATGCAAATGATGTTTTATGTTTGCTTATATAGTTGTGTTACTTGCTATTTGCATGTGAGCTTACTAAGCATTTATGCTTACTCCCTCCTTTTCATTCCTTGTAGTTTTGACAAGCCAGCTCGGAAATCGGGAACGGTCGGTAGTTTTGACAAGCCAGCTCGGAAATCGGGACGGTCGGAGGCTCGCTCACACTATCCGTATACCATATTGGCATAATGGCTTGTATATTTTGAGTATGGCATGTATAGCATTATAATCATTTTGTATATATGGTCTTATGATATGGTTATTGAGTGGTATGGAAATGCTTGGTAATGATTAGCCATTGGAATGGCTAATCATGATCATATTTGGTGTTATGTATGTCAAATTGCTAGCTAATCCATGGAAACCATTAAATAGGTAAAATTTACCATAAAATAGATTCAGACAGCAATAGTGACGTGAATTTGAAAAATCACTAAAAATAGTAAAAATGGAATTAAATAATGAATAAGTTATGGAATCGAAGCTTGATGAGTCTATTTTCATATGGAAGAAGCGAAACAGGTATATGAGCTATATTTTATGAGATGTTTAAATTTTTTTGAAATAGGGCTAGAGCAATTTCTGGATCCCCTGTTCTGACTTTTGAAATTCACCATAAATTTTACAAAGATAATTAGAAGTCATGATTTATATGTATAGATTTCTTATTGAGTGTAGTTTTATTTTAGACAAATGACATAGTCATTGAAGCTCTGTACAGGGAGATATCTGATTCGTAATACACAGAGGTCAGAGTAGTCGAACCCTAAAACAGGGGAGACTTTAACTAATAAACTATACTAATTGGCCTGACCAAAAATTCTATAAAAAATTAGTAGATATATATATGAGTCTGGTTTCAGTAAAAATTTACGGAATTGGATTTCGAGTTTCGGAACTCGAGATATGATTTTGAAAGCGACTGTGATGCAGTTAGCCAGGTTGTCTGGAAATTTTAAAATGAATTGTATGAGCTGTTTTGTTTAAGTAATGAATTAAGTCCGTTAACACCTCGTGTTCGACTCCAGCAACGGTCTCGGGTACGGGGCATTACAATCTCGATTCTAACTTTTTCTTTCAGCCTATGACCACACCCCCTTACCAGGCCTCATGACAACCCTCTAAAAACCTTTTAATTGATGTATCATCTCAATTTATAATGGTGGAGATTTGATTTTCATGCAAGCCTATGGTAATAATTTTTCATTATTGATTATTGAGTGCTTCAATTATTGTCCTTAAAAACCTCGAGTGATTTGAGTGAATCTTTAGTGACGATGTGAAACTCTGTGATATTCTAAATCAAAGGTAATTACTTAGATGAGGAGATACACCTATGTTTGCATGATTAAATACTCAACTTGGAATGTTTGAAACTTTTATTTTATTTTAGTTGAATTCTCAATGTATGACTACCTATGGATTATTTTGAGATATTTTCGATAGAGATTATAAGTTGAGAAAGATTTATTTTGATTATGAGTTGAGGATTTTGCTTGAGGACAAGCAAATGCTTAAGTGTGGGGGTATTTGATAAACCGTAATATATACATATTTTTAGCCCATGCTTAACGTATTTTATGGATGATTAAGTGTCCTTTTAGAAATAACCACCAAATTTTCCTTTTACGCGATTAAGTCCTTTTTATTAAATCAGTCACTCAAACAACAAAATTAAATCACGAAAATTTCACAGATATAAATTCACAAAAAATAAACACAGAAAATAATTTTTAAATATTTTTCAGACTTGGATCCGTGGTCCCAAAACCACCGTTTGGATTAGGGTCTAAATCGGGCTATTACAACTCTCCTCCGGATGGTCTGAAGATTCGATTCATCAAATCCATGAAAGCAGCAGGTGCATTGTAAGCCCGAATGGCATAACCAAAAACTCGTAGTGTCCGTACCTCGTTCAGAAAGCAGTCTTTGGTACATCAAAGTCTTTAACTCGCAACTGATAGTGGCCTAACCTCAAATCTATCTTCAAAAATACTATAGCCCCTTTCAGTTGGTCAAACAGGTCATCAATCCGTGGCAAGAAATACTTATTCTTTATAGTCACCTTATTAATTTGCCTATAATCGATGCACATTCTCATAGTTTCATATTTCTTTTTCACAAACAACACAGGAGCACCCCAAGGAGAGAAACTCGGTCACGCGAAACCTCTATCTATCAATTCTTGTAACTGAGCTTCAATTCTTTTAATTTTGTAGGTGTCATTCTATACGGGGCTATGGATATCGGGGTCGTCCCAGGCATTCTCTCAATACCAAACTCTACTTCCCGAATAGGTGGCAAACCTGATAATTCCTCAGGAAACAGATCTGGATACTCACATACAACAAGTACTGATTCAATATTTCTTTCGATCACTTTACTGTCAAGCACGTAGGCAAAATAAGCTTCACACCCTTTTCTCACATGTTTCTAAGCTAGCATCGAAGAAATTACTGCTAGTAAAGCATACAAATCATTAAATTTAATCCGAATAACCTCATTATTCTGACTCCATAGATCAATGATCTTTCTCTTGCAGTTTACAACGGCATCATGTAATGTCAACCAGTCCATACCCAGAATTATGTCGAACTCATCAAACGGTAGTAACATTAAATCAGCCAGAAAGCACAGATCTTGAACCATTAAGGGACAATTCTTACATACTTTTTCAACCATAACTCACCAGCCCAAGGGGTTTGACACTCTAATCACAAACTCAGTAGACTCAATATGTAACACCCCAAACCCGGCCTAGAAGTTTGGCTCGAACTTGGCGTGTCACATTGAAGTGTTTTTCAAAAACCATGTTTCCATTAAAAACCCTTCTTAATAATTAAAAACATATACCCTTTTCAAATCTTGTTAGAAAACCTCAGCTGAATAACATTCTTAACAACTTTGTAAAAATCTTGGTAGTTGCGAAAACTTACTTTAAAAACAATTGCGGTTACGTGATGTTTTGAATAACAGTAGTTGTTTTGGAAAATCGTGTTCTAATACTAGCAATTATAAGAACAATAAATAAAATTCCAAATTTGAAATCCAGAAAATTACAACGGCTTTACTACAACCCACATAAAATAATTTAAAGGTAATAATCAAAACTGTAACATAAACAGTGTGTGTGGCTTCCTCCGAGCCCCTAGCAACCTTGATCCATCTAAGGCTGGAAATTACCTGAAAGGTTAATAAACGGGATGAGTTTACGAAAACTCAGTGTGAAATCCCCTACTATAAAAAGGAACAGTAAGTCATCTAAAAGAATTAAAAGTCTGGCCCCAGCCTTACTTACAATTTCAGTACCAATCGGGTCTTAGCCCATTACAACAGACAGTACCAGATGGACTTTAGCCCATTACAGAATAAGAAACATTATCAGAATTGGAACCAAAATGAGAATCAGAATCAGAATCAGTAACAGAATCAGAATCAGAATCAGTATTAGTAATAGAATCAGAATTAGAATCAGAATTACGTGACAGAATCAGAATCAGAATGTGAATGCAATCCCAACCCAATCCAGCCGTATACACCCCCGTACCAACCTTACACCATGTGAGGAGACAACTCGACCCACCCATCTGCTACACACCACAGAATTTGCAGCATGGCTGCCAGAACAGATATCGTGACAGAGTCACCAGATACAGATATTGTGGCAGAGCCACCAGAATCAGATAATGTGGTAAACCCACCTAACAGAATACGTGGCACAAAGCCATAGATAACTGTAATAACTTCGGCACATAGCCATCAGTGACGGTAATATAACTGGCGTACAGCCTTCGATAAATATGATCGACACAGAGTCGTCAACAAATATGTTAGGCACATAGCTACAGGTAAATACGTTTGGCACGAAGCCATAGTCAAGATGGCACAAAGGCATATTTAGGTTGGCACAGAGCCATTAATAACGGGTCTATAATCGGCACAAAGGCCACAACAACGGCACACAGCCTTCGGTAGCGTGATCGGCACTTACCCATCGATCGATCAACAGATATTGTGGCAGAGCCACCAGAACAGATATTTGTGGCATAGCCACCAGAACGCTTCCTCCGTACAAAATCCCAACCCATGCAACATGTCATGTATGGAGAATGTCATGCCCATATTTGAATCAAACAATCACAGTCAGGTCATTCATATCACCAACATATATTCACAATCAAATCCGTCAAACACACAGTCCAAGTCAGTCACTTGCTCACAAGGGCAAAACAGTCATTTAACACCCTAGGGGCAAAATGGTAATTTTACCCCACAAGGGTATCTCGGTAATTCTACCCTACAGGGGTATTTCGGTATTTCTACCCTACAAGGGTATTTCGATAATTCTACCCTACAGGGGTATTTTGGTAATTCTATCCTATAAGGGTATTTCAGTAATTCTACCCTATAGGGGTATTTCAGAAATTCTACCCTACAGGGGTATTTCAGTAATTTCACAATCAAGGGTAAAACGGTAATTCTATAAATTGAGGGTAAAATGATAATTTTGTAAACTGAGGGTAAACCAGTAATTCTGTAAATCAAGGGTAAAACAGTAATTTTACAAATCGAGGGTAAAACGGTAATTCTGTAAATTGAGGGTAAAACAGTAATTCTGTAAACTGAGGGTAAAACGATAATTCTGTAAATCGAGGGTAAAATAGTAATTTTGTAAATTGAGGGTAAAAAGGTAATTCTGTAAATCGAGGGTAAAATGGTAATTCTGTAAACTGAGGGTAAAACGGTAATTTTGTAAATCGAGGGTAAAACGGTAATTCTGTAAACTGAGGGTAAAACGATAATTCTATAAATCGAGGGTAAAACGGTAATTCTGTAAATCGGGAGTACTTTCGTAATTTTACAAGTCGAGGGCATTTCAGTAATTGGTAAACTAAAGTATTCTAAACATGGATAACAATACGAATGGGCCTAAAGCCTATTCTCGGCCCAAATGGACCCACACGCTCGTGTGGCCCTTTTACCCCAAACCTAGCCACAGATATGCGATTCACCTAGCCTAGTCCAATATTTACTACACAATCAAACAACTTATCCAATAGGGCCCGTAGGCCTATTGGGCCCACATGGCCCCTTTCGGCCCATCGCGGCCCGAAGTAGCCATCCAACAACAAGAGAAGTGATAAATACACACCTGATTGGAGACTGGAGTTAATCCACGCTCCGAGCACTCTTAGCCGACGCCCAACCCAAACGAGCACGCCATAAAGCGAAAGGGATCAGCCAAGAAAGGTACCTTTACTCTCCTCATGGTTCTCTCTATTTAAAGCTAGCTTCCCATCCACTCTGATGTCAGCTTCCCGATGTGGGATCCCTCCAACATCAGAGTTTAAATTCAACGCCAACTCTTGCCGCCCCCTGTTAGCAAAATAAATGCTCTTTGCTTGCTATGGGATTCGAACCCATGCCTCCCCTCAAATGCTCCACACGCCACTTGCCACTAAGCCATAAGGTTTTTTTGTGTCACAATTTCTCCAACAATATTCTTAAGGCCTACCCACTACACCCAGAGTTTGATTCACCTTAAACCAAATTTTTTGCTAGAGTCCAGGTTTAAACCCAGGACTTCTCCAACACTTCTCAACACACTTAACCACTAAAACAAACCTTCATTAACGAAATTTGCATGCACAACAGAATATTATAAGCTGCCTTCAACCGCTCCCATGCTCAAGGCCCAAAACTTCTAGGCCCAAATTCAAGGTGTTACACAATAGGCAGAGTCTTCCTGAATACTAATGTCTCACACACATAAGAATGAGTAGAACCAGGATCAATTAATGCAATTACATTAGTATCATAAAAAGTGAATGTACCAGTAATAACATCTGGCGATGAAGCCTCCTCTCGTGCACGTATAGCATAGGCTCTGGCAGGTGCACGAGCCTCTGATTTGTTTTTTGTATCTTTAATTCCTCTCTGACTACCACTCGCATTACCAGCATTTCTGGGTGGTCTCCCCCGAGCTGCAGTATTACTCAATCTTGTGTTCTGCACCGAATTCTCTTAAGCTAACCCTGGGCAATCTTGAATATAGTGATCTGTCAACCACATTTAAAACAGGCCTTATCATGCAATCTACAACTGCTAGGATGTCGTTTACCATAGTATTTACACTCGGGTTGATTTGATCTAATATTACCCATACTGGCTACTGAGGTAGCTCTCGAACTCACTGGTGGTCTGCTTTGGTCTTGTCCAGAATAACCCGGAGTGGCTTTTGAACGGCTGAAATCATCTCAAAATTTTTTTGGTGCCGAATGGTCTGACTTACTGAATGATCTCTTACGCGAGTCTCGACCTTCAAAATCAGCTTTTTTCTTCTCTTTTTCGAGCTCTTCAGCTTTACAGGCTCGCTCAACTACTACTACGAACTCTTTTATCTCAAGTATGCCAACTAATAGTTTAATGTCTTCATTCAGCCCATCTTCAAATCTTTTACACATTATAGCTTCAGTAGAAACACACTCTCAGGCATACCGACTAAGTCTCACGAATTTCCTCTCATACCCTGTCACGATCATCCGACCCAGTTTTAGCTCCAAAAATTCTTTTCGCTTATGATCAATAAATCTCTGGCTGATATATTTCTTACAAAATTTAGCCTGAAAGAATTCCCAGGTCACCCGTTCTCTCGGAACCACTGATACTAGGGTATTCCACCAGTGATATGCTGTGTCTTGAAGCAAAGATATGACACATTTCAAACATTCATCTGGGGTATAGGACAGTTCATCAAATACACGGATAGCATTACCAAGCCAAAACTCAACCCGCTCAGCATCATCATCATCAGTAGCTTTAAACTCTTCGGCCTTGTGTTTTCTGATTTTATCAACAGGTGTCTTATACAATCTCAACGGATCACTTACTTGAGGTACAACAGGCATCGAAGATGGATTAGTTGGGGGTAGAGGTTGTTGTGCAAGCCGGGTTAGTCCAGATATACTGAGTAAACCAGTCATTCATCAGTTGGTAAAAGGCTTGTCTAGCCTCTCCCTCCTGGTTACTCGAAATCGGTCGAGAATTAACCGGCACTATCCCTTGCGCGAGAGCAGGTGCTACACTCTCGACATCATCAGCTACAACTCTGTCAGAATCCATTTACTATATGAAAACACATTTTCAAATGTCAGGAGACATCACACTATCACAGCATATAATATGGCATCTATAGCTAGACCCACGCGCGCTACATTAGTCCTAGAACCAACTAAACCGTAGCTCGGACACCAACAAAATGTAACACCCCTAAGCCGTATCCGTCGCCAGATTAGGGTCATGAGGCATTACCGATCATATTACAATTCATACAATTATGCATTATAAATTACAGCTCAATATTTTAATCACATCAATGGGTATAATCAATTCATATATCAAAACCCTAAAATTATATCATTCATCACATAGTATAAATAAAATATAATTCATAATACATCAATACAACTTATGCACATATACCGAACATATGACACATCAATGTCTTTATTGTTGAATATTAGACCTTTTCCTAAATAAGTCATGCGCTTGCATAGGTTATACATAAATGGAAATAAATTTCATTATTAACCTTTTTATTCCTACATGCAACACAATTTTATTAGTCTATATGAAATTCATATTTTGTTCATTAATAAAATTTAATGAATCCATTCAAACATATATATATATATGTAAATAAAAGCTTATAAGCATCTTCGAATAGAGCTTTATAGCAAGTCATACTTGCGGTTAAAAATACTAATATATAAGAGATGCAACATGTTATATAAAGGTCAAGTACATTACTACATTTTTACTTATATCATTTTTAGACACAAATAACAACTTCAGCACAAGCTCATAATATAACTAATTGAAAACTTATTTCATAATTTAGAAAATAATTACACATAAAATTTAATTCTTTATAACATAAACGAACATGCTTTAAAGTTTATATACAAGTGTGCATTTGCCCTAGGTTCCAAGGCCACACTTAAATAGTTGAATTCATACCAAGTAAATAACAATAACAATCATGGAACATTTTTCCTTATTTAATACCATGCAAAGCCGATTCACATTATTTAATCCACACACCTATCCAAAATTTCCATCACCGAATTATCAAAACCAATCTCATAAATCCACACACCTGTTTAACCTTTCGCATTGAATATATTTATAAACAATTCTTATTGCGAAGTCTTATAGCTTTAAACTCTACTCGAATTATCGGCGAGACCTTTAGCTCAGATGAAATCTCCACACGAAGTCAGCGGGTCTTAATCTAGACATAGTCACCACATATGGTCATCTGGTCTTTAATCCCGGGTTTACATCATAGAGTTTCATGCATATTTATTCACATGTTACAACATTCACATCGACTATCACATTTGTAATTCATTTACCTCATCAAATATCTAATAAAACACACCTTCCGCCGTTTGTCATTTGGCCACAATATATATATACATCCCCTACATCTCTCACATTAACCATTTGGCTTTACCACATATCCATCTCATACACGTTTCGCATTAGCCATTCGGCTTTACCACATATATATACTTCCACGTTCATCACATTGGCCATTTTGCCTTATCACATATATGCATGTTCACATTCATCATATTGGCCATTCGGCCTTATCACATATATGCATGTTCACATTCATCACATTGGCCATTCGGCCTTATCTCATATATACACATTCACATTCATCACATAAAATCCTAAATCAAAATATAAATTTTCATGTATTCACATCACAATTATCCAAATATACTTCACATACCACATATACTTTCATGTGTAGACTTTGTCTTGGTTGAATCTACATCCATCATTTTCCAATGAATAATTCAATTTCATGCCATACTATCATTTCATATTCGAATACTTATAAACTTACAATTTCACAAATTTTAATAGCAAAGATCCATCTAACACTCATATATCATTTTATAACATCACAATTTAGAATTCACGTATGGGTTTTATCAATAGCTTATGAGCAACTAAAACAAGTTTTATCCATGTTTACAACATAACCACAATTCTCTACAAGCTATTTTCCTGAGCAATAGTCGTTAAATTATTTGTAACTGGGGCTACGAAATTCCAAATTATGTGCCATTAATTTTCCATGAAAATAGACTCGTATATCCTCTATCCAAAAAATTTTCAGAATTTTTGGTTTGGCCAATCAATACCAGATTTTTCTTAAAGTTTCCCCTATTTTACTGCTTGACTACTCTGACTACTCTTCACTAAGAATTTAATTTCTCATTGTACAGAATTCAAAATATGTTTCCGTTTATTTTTTTTAAAACTAGACTCATTAAGGAGTCTAAGCATAAAATTTTATCTTATAATCATTTTTGTACGATTTATAATGATTTTCCAAATACTGAACAGGGGATTTCGGAGTCATTCTGACTCTGTCTCACACAACTTTGAAAATCTCGTTATCGGAAACCCCTTTCCTTACACGATTTCTTTTATAAGAAACTAGACGCATCAAGCTTTAATTACATAATTTATTCAGCCTTTAAATCAACTCCCACAATTTATGGTAATTTTTCCAAAACACGCTACTGCTGCTGTCCCTAGCAGATTTATACAATTTACTCTGTAAAGTTCTCATTCACATATTTAAAACATAATATCATATATGCCGTCATTTAGCAAAGTCATTGACCTTAACGTATATACATAATTCATATTCATCCCGTTTTAAACTTAAACTTACAAAGGAATCAAACTCAATTACTTAAGAACTTACCTCGGACGTTGTCGAACGACTTCAACAGCTATTCGATCACTTTTTCCTTTCCCTTATCCAACTTTGACCCCACTTGCTCTTGAGCTAAATAAGTATAGATAGAGATGTTTAATATTTTGATCAATAGTGTTTACTTATTATTCACATTCGGTAATCAAATATCCATCTCATTTTAATATATTATCATTACCACAATTAGTCTTAAACCTACCGATTTCATAACTAATATATGTTCATACACAAATGTTACTTTCACCAAATGCTCTTGTAATTAAAGTAATAACTTATCAATCGACTATCAAAGCCAAATGTCATTATATTACTAGATATACATGCACCCACATACATAAGCTCAATAATCATAATATAACATCATGTAATTATATTATTTATGTGGCCGAATATACTTGGTCATACATACCCAAAACAAAAATCAAATTCCAAATTTTTTTATTTCATTTGCTCACTAACCGAATTCACTTACCATGTTCACAAACACTCTTCAACGATTTCTTTTCTTTAGTCAAACACATAATTTTCCATCTCAAAATTTATTTTCCTACTAATTTAACTTACTCCGAGGTTGAATGCTAAAATTAAAGTACGAAACTTCCACACATTCATATTCACATATAATAAGCATCGAATATGACTGTTAATTATTTTTATGACTTGGTTTCGTGGTCCCGAAACTACTTTTCGACTAGGGTCAAATTAGGGGTGTCACATGGACCATTTCTCCATAATTAATTAAAAATAATTTATTTAACCCAAATTAAATGGGGAATAAATTAAAATTCATTAAATTATGAATTAATACACATTTCTGGACCGTCTTAGGCTGAAAATTAATATGCCTAGATACTTCAAATTGCTTCTCAGTTTTGTGCTTTCAGTAGTGTCAGCCGAGCCAATTTTTGCCCTTTGCGCGAATCTGTTGAAAATAGTCAAAATTAATCAAAATTAAGTATAAAATTAACTAAAATTCACCATGGTCATATTTTTAACACAATTTAATTATTTTATAATATTTAATTATTTTTTGACAAGAATTTAACCGGATTTGCACGGATTTAAGTAAAAATGGGTATGAAAAAACATATAAATTTTTTTGTTTCCACCCATCCCTACACACCATATGGTGTCATTACAACACATAACAGATAATATGTAGTCAAGCTGCTAGTGTAACATCCCGAAATAGGGCCTAGTCAGAATAGTTGTTTCGGGACCACGAATCCGACATCAAAATATTTATTTTATGATTATTATAAGGCCTAGAATATGATTATAAGAATTTGTTAAATTTTTCATGAAGAAATTCTTTGAGCAAGGTGTTCAATTGAAAATTAGGGACTAAATTGAATAAATTGCAAAACTTGATTTATAGAAGCAATTTGTATGAAATTGCTTTGGGTTATGAATTAGAAGGTCTTGGAGAGCAATATACCCAAATTCTAAATTTTTGGACAAAAATGGGCTTGCATGGATGAAATTTTAAAGAAAGGGTATGAGGGCATTTTGGTCATTTGGCCTTTTAATGAAATAAAATGGGAAAAATGAACCAAAATCAGCTCATTTCCTCCTTCATCCAGCCAAAATTCCCAAGTCACCTTATCTAGGGTTTTCAAGGTTTCCAAGCTCAATAGTAAGTGCTCCCAAGCCTCGTTTTTCCTGCTCTTCGTATTTTTGAAATCCCGGTAGCTTGCTCTCTCCATTTCTACCCTTATTTCATGCTAGGGTTCATGTTTAAAAATTTACCCATGCATGAGTTGCTTGTATTTTGATGGATTATGGAGGAATATGAAAGATGAATGTGTATTAAACATCTTTTCCTAGTTGATTTTCATGAAAAACACTTATAGGGACTATTTTGTAAAAGATGTAAATGTGTGGTAGAAATGAGAAAATAATGGATAATGTGGGCTACCATAAGAAGGAAAAGTGTTTGGCTAGGCTTGGGTAAGATAAAAAGTGCATGTGTTTCATTATACGAGCCTAGGGACTAAATCGTAAAAATGTGAAAGTTTAGGAGCAAAACAGTCATTTGGACCGGGGGTAGATATTAAACTTGTGATGTATAATATGGGGTATTAATGAATTAATTTTGTTGTTATAGACCTCGAGGAACAAATTCTGGAGGTCGATCGAGGTAAACGTAAGGTTTTGGAATAACCGAATCACAACTCTAAAAAGAATACCAGGTAAGTTCGGATAACTTAAAGTAAACCCCTAATATGCATAATTGAATGATTTATGAATGCATGATGAATGCATTTATTATTAGCATGAAATATTATGTAAATGCATATTTGATGGTAACATGTGAAAAATGTCTCGATTGAGGTTGACAAAGGGAATTTGATGGATAAACCCTCATTGATATGTGTAAAGAGATCCCACATGTGTTGCAATAAGGATTTAGCCTGGACGGGTAATCTGTGATCTCGAGTATGGAAAGGATCTAGCCCGGATGGGTGTTCCTTGAATGATCGAGCCTCCCGAAGAATATATGTGCATTGAGGATTCAGCCTGAACGGTAATCCTATTAGTGTCTGAATTTAGCCTGGACTGGTAATTCAGATCTGAGCTCATTAAGGGTGTTTGTCGCTATAAGGGATTTAGCCTGGACTGGTAATTCCAACATCACCTTATGAGTTTATGATATGGGGGATTTAGCCTGGACTGGTAATCCTGCCAAGAGATGTAAGGTTCGCGGGAGTGCATATATGTAAAATGATCATTCATAAGAATTGACGGATAATGGGTATTCCAGCGAGATTTCCTAGAAACTCAACGGGATTAATATGATGTATGTCAATAAGATGATGAATAATGAGCTCATCTACATTAATTACATGATGCTTTGTTATGTGACTAACTTATTGATTGAGTGCATGTGATAGGAAATCATTTTATAATTGATGATTTCATGATTTAAAGTATGGATGTATGCTAATTACTCGGTAAGTTTACTTTCCGGTTATTCGAGCTTACTAAGCATGAAAATGCTTACCCCTCTCTTTTTCCTGTTTTACAGAGCTCGAGGACTCATAAGGATTAGAAGACGATTGGAGAAGCAACACACTATCAACTAGTCAAGCTTTGGTATAAAGACACTTCTATTTTGTTAATGGCATGTATAGGGCTTTGAGTATTTTGTCATATGTGTCATTTGAATTGCCAAATGAAGGCATGTAAAGATGTATTCATCTTTTTTTTATAAGGCCATGGAAATTGACATATTTGGAAGTAAGCTATGACCTGCCTTTATATGCATGTTTATGTTCTTATATGATGGGTTGCTACAATTGGCAATGAGTTCAAAAACGAGCCAAATTTTGAGTGTGCTACAATAACATAAGACCCCATAAATACTAGACGGGAAATAACCTTTTTGTATGAAACCAATGATATGAGGTTTCCATACAACTAACTTCATCAAGATCATTTACAAGTGTATAATCATGTTTTACTTTGAATTTGGTATCTATTAAGAGAAAGAAGTAGAAAGGGGTGACTAAAAGCTTGGAAAATAGCCTATTAAGGTCCACATGGTTAGACACGCGACCCATCCCCATGGGCGTGTGGTATGGTCGCCTTTCTCCTGCACCTAAAACTTCAAGTCAAATTAGCACATGGGTAGGACACACGGGCTTGTTTTTGGGACCGTGTTAATTTAACAGAATGCTCAAGTTTTGGACACGGGGTGAGCCCACGAGCGTGTGTCTTGGCCGTGCCTAAAAGTCAGTGTTGCCCATAGGTTAAAGGCATGAACGTGCCCTAGGCCACACGGGCGTGGGTGACCACAAGGCCCCTCATACACGGGTGTGTGACACTTTTAAATAAGGAAATTTTCTAAAGTTATTAAATGTTCTCGATCCTATCCCAAACTATCTCTATGTATATTTAGGGCCTTGAAGGCCCATTTAAGGAACAAGATGTGAATACCTGAAAGTTTCAGATCTGAGCTAAACCTGGTGAGTCGATTCAGTATGTTTTGAATGTAAAGTTTCGGTAATACCTCGAACCCTATCCTGATAACGGATATGGGTGAGAGGTGTTACAGCCAGAATATAGGCGAAGGTTGCCATATAGAACACTTCCTCCACATATACAATTCCCACCCAAACATATATACGGAATACAAATATAGAAATATCATGCTTACATGCTCGTATACATATAACATATATATATTTAACAGTGTAGTCAATCATGCATAACAATGTCCTACTGAGAGCAAAATATCAGAATATCAGATCACATAATTTAGGGTTTGGTCAGCCTTTACCGACCTTACGTAGGCCCATAGTCAATTGGAACAACCCGTCCGACCCTAGGAAAAATTTTAGAATTGGGCATGTGGGCCCACACACCCGTGTGGCCCACATGGCCACACCCACACCATCACACTGCCTTGTCTTGTGCACGGCCACACATTCGTCAAACACACGGTTGTGTCTCACACACGGCCAACCACATGACCAGGTACACGCTCGTATGGCGTCGACAGAATGCATTTTTGGCTTTCGATGAAACCCATTTTTCTACATTTTGGGAACACACTTGGTTCTTTTTAGATGCTACAGCAATCTCGAGCCCTCTGAAACCTAAGAAATAGTATCCCATTGACCAATTAGCAATCAATTTATGAATCGAAACATAATCTAAAATAACGCACATAACTTACAGTCAATAGTAACAGATATCAACACAGTTTAGACCGTCAAAGCTGTAACACCCCTTACCCGAGTTCGACACTAGAATAGGATACGAGGTGTTACCAGACTTCAACATAAGCAAACATATATTTCCTAGTTATGAAATTTTGCTCGAATTTAAAACTTTTAACAATACTTTAATATCCCTACTATGGGCCTACGAGGCCTAGATCATGCTTTGGAGTTGATTTGGGACTAATCTATGCACTCCAGAAAACTTTGCGAAAATTCAAGCTGACAGGGGCATATGCCCGTGTGGATGGGCAATACGCCCGTATCCCTAGCCCGTGCTAATTTATTTTTTTGATTCGAACTTACAGGGGTTTTCACAGGGCTTGGCACACGCCCGTGTCCATGACCCGTATCTCCCACACGGCCATGACATGCCCGTGTCTCAGCCCGTGTGTAAAAACATTGACATTCCGTTTCTGACGTCAGCAACCAATTAAGGGCACACGGCCAAGGCACACGCCCGTGTGTTAGGCCGTGTCCTCCACACGGTTGAGACACATAGCGTGTCTCTGCCCGTGTGTTTACTACCATGCATACTGACTTGTAAAATTGAGGTGCAAGGGACACATGGCTGGACTAGAAGCCCATGGGGTAAGCCGTGTGTCACAAACGGTCTAGAAAAAAGCCCGTGTGTCCACCGGTGTGGACAAAAACAAGGCTATTTACCAAGCCTTTTGCCACCCTTACTTGCACCAACCTACACAACATCAACCAAAACTAATTCAAGTATAACACAAATAACCAAAACAACCACAACCATGAGAAATTTGCATCAAATGCATTTAATAATAATCAATATTAAACAATATTAATGGCCTATACAAATTGAATATTACATCCATCATATGAGCCAACACTTGCGGCTAAACTATCAAGGCTCTAAACAAAAGATTCAAGTCCCTATACATGCCACAATCAAAACATTTAAACTAACTATACCAAAAGCTTCAAGTGATAGTGTGATCGATGCCTCCGACGTCCCTTGATCCCCGACACTAGCTTGGCAATACTATAAGAAAATGGAAAGGAAAGGGAATAAGCATAAAGCTTAGTAAGTTGCATATAAATAAGTAACAACATCAACCATGCATATTATAAATCAATACAACATTCTTGAGTGAACATAGGTAAATATCACTACATGCTTATCTATCACAAGTATAAACCAAAGATTTCGATATCATCCTAAAATCATTTCATAGCTAGAACTTACCCATGTCATTCTTACCATCAATGCAACATAACCAGATGCAACATAACTAGACTCATATCTCATGAGAGAACTTAATGGCTGAAAATTTCAAGCTTTCAAGACCCCTTCCTTGCTGAAAATTTTGGTGGGGAAGAGAAGAAGAGAAAAAGATGATAGCTTTTCTTTATTTTATTTTATTCTAGTCAAATTGGTCACCAAATTTCACCTAATTTTGACCTTTTTCATTTTCTTGTCCCTATGGCCGGCCATGCCATTAATAAAGGCCTATTTGCTCTTTAAAGACCCTTAATTTTGGTTCTCTAGCTATTTGACACCTTTAGCTAATGAAATAAAACTTTTGTCCCTTATGCGATTTAGTCCTTTTTCGCAATTGAGCATGCAATCACTAAAATTATTTCACCACACTTTTCATGCACTCATATAAACATGCTATAACACATAAAATAATATTGAAAATAATTTCTCTGACCTCGGGTTACTGGTTTCGAATCCACTTTTCCGACTAGGCCCAAAATCCGGCTGTTACAAAAGTGAAACTCCTTCACCATTGCCTTCTCCTACAAAAATTTGGAAGGAATCAAACCTTTACCTATGCCGAAAACACAACTACGGAGAGGATATATCATATAGTTTACCGAAAACATTACTTAAAACAAAAATAAGGCTCTTACCTATATCCCACAACAAGCACCAGAATTCGAGTATAACACGAGAAATAAAAAGAAAATTTACACAAATTAGCAAGGAAAATGAATGGAGGAAGAAACTCACGTCAGAATTTCTGGAGGAGAAAGAAAAATAAAATTTGAAAAAAAAAATATATCACAAATCCCCTATTTCTCTCCTACTAACCCACTAACTCACAACTACCGTAGAAATTTAGCTCTACCGAAACTCTATCAAACAATCGAGCAAAAATTAATTAACACCTTTGCTAATGTAGGGATTTAAACACAGGACCTCCAACACAGTAACCCCTTTACCACCCGAGCCAGCAAGCTCATTCTAATATAGATTAACAGAGATTTTTATATAAGCCCATTCAACAAGGATAAGGCTTAGATCTAAAATTACAAAATTATGGCAAAAAGGAGACTTGAACCCAAGACCTCATACACACACCCAAAACATTTAACCACTGAAACAAATACACACTTATGTTAAATATTTACAGAAACAGAAATAAATTATTCAGGGCGTTATAAGTAATATACTTAAAATAAAAATATATTTTCTTAAAATTAATTTTTTTCAAACCCCATACTTTTATATATATTATAATAATTCAAATATACAAATTTTATGCATATCATATAATGATATTAAATATGTTTATAAAATTCACATATATGATCATACATTTTACAAATAATAAGAAATTTAATTATTTTATATAAAATATCTCTCTATCAAGGTAACCAGTTTGAATCGGTAAGCATATCGTTTTTGTCTTGATACTTATATGTACCTATATCGATGTGTTTAGTGTATCATTTCAGATTTATCAATATTTTTATTTTCGCAAATATGTTTATATTTATAACTCAATTTTTCATTTATTCATAAATTATATATAGTATGTGTAACACCCCTATCCCATGACCGTCGCCGGAATAGGTAAGGGGCATTACCGGGCTTGTAACTCATGTCAGAACCGTAAAATTTTAAACTTTTTCTTGAAATAAAGGTCATTCATTTAGATAAGTACTAAGCATGGCCAGGGGTAAAATTTAAATTTCTCTAAGTAAATATTCAAAAGATTCCATTTTCGCATGGCTTATATACATTAACCAAAATATTCTTCCGCCACTAGTCTATTTTATACATGCCATAAGATAATCCAAAACATAGCAGTACAAAACAGTGGATAGTGATAGTGTGACTAGTTGCTGACGATCCCCGAAACTGTAGCTTCGCAATGAGATCTATAAAACAGAGGAAACAGAGTAAACGGAGTAAGCATTACGATGCTTAGTAAGTTTTAAGCAGTGTCAACAGATAACAATCAAATTATAACATAGTTGTTCGTATTTTATTTCACTCTTCCTTCGGGCATACCATCCCTTTACCGAATATGCACATCTCATCATATACAATAGGCAGATAAACTTTCACATAAAAGTGAGCTCATGTGACATAGATATATCGTATTATTTCACATAACCTCTCACTCTGATCCGATGTCACATAATCATAGGAATAGTCTCATAGATTGCTCTCGTATGCATCACATAACTACCTTATGATTTAGTGCAAATCAAGCTCACATATAAACTTGGAGTACATACCTATTTAACCTTTCGCATTGAATATATTTATAAGCAATTCTTATTACGAAGTCTTACCCGGACAAAATCCCCACACGTAGTCATCGGGTCTTTAGAGCTCGGATATAGTACGAGCACGAAGCTTACGGACATTAATCAGTGATAATATTCTCGCATAAAGCCTGCGGGGTTTTAACCCGAATATAGTACTGACACAAATGCCCTTCGGGACTTATCACATTTATACACTTTCACATCCATCACGTTGGCCACTCAGCCCTGTCACATATATACACTTTCACATTCATCACATCGGCCATTAGGCCTTATCACATATATACACTTTCACATTCATCACATCGGCCATTAGGCCTTATCACATATATATACACTTTCACATTCATCACATCGGCCATTAGGCCTTATCACATATATACACTTTCACATTCATCACATCGGCCATTAGGCCTTATCACATATATATATACACTTTCACATTCATCACATCGGCCATTAGGCCTTATCACATATATACACTTTCACATTCATCACATCTGTCATTAGGCCTTATCACATATATATACACTTTCACATTCATCACATCGGCCATTAGGCCTTATCACATATATATACACTTTCACATTCATCACATCGGCTATTACGCCATACTATCATTTCATATTCGAATACTCATAAACTTACAATATCACGATTTAGAATTCAAGTATGGGTTTAATCAATAGCTTATGAGCAACTAAAACAAGTTTATCAAGGTTCACAACATAATCTCAAATTCAGCACAAGCTGTTTTTCCTGAGCAATAGTCACTAAATTATTTATAACTGGAGCTACAAAACTCTAAATCACTTTCCGTTAATTTTTCCTGAATATAGACTCGTATATCTTCCATCCATAAAATTTCCAGAATTTTAGGTTTGGCCAATCAATACCAGATTTTTCTTAAAGTTTCCCCTGTTTTGCTGTTTGACTAATCTGACCACTCTTCACTACGAATCAAATTTCTCATTTTACAGAATTCAAAATATGTTGTATTTGATTTCATTTGAAACTAGACTCATTAAGGAGTCTAAGTATATAAATTTTATCTTATAACCATTTTTTTACAATTTATAATGATTTTCTAAAAACAGAACAGGGGATTTCGGAGTCATTCTGACACCGTCTCACACAACTTTAAATATCTCATTATCGGGAATTCCTTTGCTTACACGGTTTCTTTTATAAGAAACTAGACTCATTAAGATTTAATTACATATTTTATTCAGCCTTTAACTCAAGTCCCACAATTTATGGTAATTTTTCCAAAACGCTACTGCTGCTGTCCCTTGCAGATTTATACAATTTACTCTGTAAAGTTCTCATTCTCATATTTAAAACATAATATCATATATGCCGTTTTCCATATCATTCTTCATTATAACTAAACTTATATGCTAGAAACTTACCTTAAAAGTTGTCGACGACTATAATTCTACGGCTATTCGCTTAGTTTTGTCGTCCCTTTTTCCGACTTTTGTCCTTGATGCTCTTGAGCTAATGATTAACAAATTTACAAATTAAAAAAAATTCTACCATGACGATTATAGCCGAATAACATAGACTAAGAAATTAATGTACATATAAAACGTATACATATATAATTAGCTCAACCTTCAATAATTCAATTTGCTAATTAAAACATAGAAATTTATAACCAATTCAAAATTCCTTAACAATGGCCGAATATCAAAAGGGCTATCAAAGGACATCATCAACTAACTAACAAGCATCAATTGTAATTCAAAACTTAGGTTCACATTTGGCCCAAGCAAACTTCATTTCAATTATGCCACTCTTAAACTTATCCATAATACCCTAAGTTCATTTAGTAGCTAGGCAACAATTATACAAAAACAACAAGCATTTAACAACAATGTACTTAACCAATTCCTTAAGCATACATTCGGCAATATACATATATATTAATGACTAAAACACTTAGGCCAATTCTAAATCATCCACAAATCTTCATGCTTACATGCCATAACCGTATGGTTCTTATCACACTTGGACCACAAAATGCATAAATTTCACAAATTCTAATTAATATCATAGGCTCAATTTCGGCTAACACTCATTTAAATACTTACAATTTAGCACTAATTTAGCATTTCAACATAGCCGATTGTCATTAAGCAATTTAGCCACAAACATTTAATTTTACCAAGCTCAACTCATCTATAATCAACCCTCAATACCCTAAAGCATCAAAAACGACATCAAAGAAATACAAACATCCATGACCGAATGTCATCTTCATAACTTTACAAAAAACATTTGCCATGAGCTAGCTTCTATACTTGATGGCCACTCCAAATATACAAAGATTTTCAATGATAGAGCATTAACATACCTTAATCCACTTAAAGGTGACCAAATGCCTTAACTTCAATTTCTTCTTTTCTTTCTTTAGGTACGGCAATGGAGGAAGAAAAAGATGAACCAACTTTGTTTTTATCACCCATTTCTTTTAATATAAGTTCATATTTCATATTATTTATTCATTTAACATTTAATTTATTAATATAAAAGGCATATATTTTGTATCCCATGCTCCTTATTTTATCATACTTCCCATGAAACACTAACTTAACATGTTTATGACATGTTCTTGCCCATCACACTTGGTCTACCATACTTGTCATGGCCGGCCACTACTAATTAGGGGGGAAATTGACATGCAAGTCCCCCCTTTTTATTTCATGCACTAATAGATCTTTATGCTTTGACCTATCACATTTCAAAATTTTCTCACATAAGTCCTATTTGATAAAATTCACTTACTATTAACAAAATTCAAACATGAAATTTTCACACATGCATATGTACATATAATGAGCATCAACTATGACGGTTAATTATCTTTATGACTCGGTTTAGTGGTCCCAAAACCACTTTCCGACTAGGGTCACTTTAGGGGTGTCACAGTATGTACATGCGAATATATTTTAGTTATTTTTTTAAATGTACAAATATATCTCAATTATTAATTTTTAGTTTCTTAATACATCACGTTAGTGTAAATATATATAAATATAGATTTTAAAATAATTAATTAGGTGCAATAACTTAAGTTAATAATTATATTTTAAGTTTAAATATAATTTTTTAAATGTTTAAGATATAAAAAATAAAAGTTAGGTTTAAAATATAAAAAATTTGTATCAACTGATACGAGTTGATACATTGCAATACAAGTTGATATTGACCGAAACAGGTCAAAATATATCAAAATGGCTGAAATGTACCGAAGTTTGACCATAACGGAGCCTAGACTACTTGGTACCGATTGAATACCGAACCAATAAATATATATAATTTATATTTTTTATAAGATGAATTTGAATTGGGTCAAATTCTTCTATTAAATCTTGTACTTTGCGTAAGTTGTAGATTTAGTACCTGTACTTTAATTTGGTCATTTTAAGTTTATGTACTTTGAGAAATTGAAAATTTTAGTCCTAACCGAACAGTAACTATTAAATTCATTAAGTTAAATTCTATTGTTTTAAAATTTTCAAGTGTCAAACATATTATCACAAGTGCAATGATATGTCTATTTGTTATTTTTCATATATTACTCACAAAAAATTAGTTAATAGATTTAACAATTATAGTTTGCATTAAGACAAAAATTTTGAAATTCAAAAAATTAGCCACTAAGAATGAGTCAATTGATGAACATTAACTAAATCTATAACTTTATGTATAATACATGACTAATGATATAATTTAACCAAACAGATTTAATTGTTACCGTTGTGTCAAGACTAAAATTTCAAAACTCGAAAAGTATAAGGACTATGTAACACCCCATACTTGTAACCCACTTTGGAGCGGAATACGAGGCATTACCTAATTTGGTCTCATGTACATAAATGTTCCCCAAGTCGTCAAGACTTTTTCCACTTAAGAACTTTTCAATTTCTACTTTAAACTTCTTATTATGGGCCTGTGAGCCCCAAATCGACCATTGAAAACTATTCGAGATCAACCCGGGTCCTTAAATCATCTATAGAAAATTTGGCTCTGGAACAGGGCACACGCCCGTGTAGAAAGGTAACATGCCCGTGTAGCCATTAATTCTAAATGCACACCTACAGGGGTTTTCACACAGCCTGGCACATGCCCTTGTCCTTGCCTGTGTGCAAAAATATGGATATTCTATTTCTAACGTCAGCATCCCCAAAATGTCACACGGCCAAGGCACACGCCCGTATGCTAGGCTGTGTTCCCCATAAGGCTGAGACACACAGTCGTGTCTCTGTCCGTGTGTTTACTATCATGCATACTGACTTGAAATTTTTACAAGAAAACCGTGTGTCACACATGGCCTAAACACACGCCCATGTGTCTACCCGTGTGGACAATATAAGGCTATTTACCAAGCCTTTTAGCCACCCTTATTTACACAACCTGCTCAATGGCAACCAAAACCAATATAAGGCTATCTCATACAACCAAATCTGCCACAATAAATAACATTCCATTTGTGCATTTTACCCATTCATGAAAATAACATTTTTGCATATAAATCAAAACGAATAATAGCCATTATCCATGGCTTAATACAAAATGAACGGTTTCCAACCGAAGCCAACATATTTGGCCAGTTCTCAATGACACAAAAATTAGTAAAGTCTAAGCCTATTCATGCCATATTCAAAAATAAAAGTCAAACTATACCGAAAACTTCGATTGATAGTGTGATCGATATCTCTGACTTCCTTTGGTCCTTGAGCTAGATAGGCGGCACTATAAGAAAATGAAAAAGGAGAGGGAGTAAGCATAAAGCTTACTAAGTTGCACATAAATAAATATACAACATAACTTTATCATCCATCAACAAGCATCATAATACACAAGTGGCATAAGCAAAACTTGCTCATCAATATTCAATACACCTCATATAGCATATATTGAGCTCACATTTCATACATATCATATAGGTACCTGTACCACTCACAACACGGTTATACTTTCCTTATTAACTTGAAATCATACTTTCACCGTTGAACCATTTGGGACATTATCGGATACTCATTTAGCCTCAAACATGGGTGTAGGTGCTGATGTCATGTCCCAGACATGGTTTTACACATATCTGTGCCAATGCCATGTCCAGACATGGTCCTACACTGGCACATCTCGTATCCGATGCATGTCCCAGACATGTCTTAGACTGGCTTACGTCTCGAGGCCGATGCATGTCCCAGACATGTCTTACACTAGCACTCGTCTCAATGTTGATGCCATATCCCGGACATGGTCTTACACTGGCTCTCATAATGTGGCCGATGCATGTCCCAGACATGTCTTATACTAGCTCATGCAAGTGACCCAAATGTCATGGCATGAACATCCAATTTATTTCCTAAGGTTCATTCGGGAATTCTACTACCTCTATTCTCATCATATTCTCTAATTTCCACAATCAAGCAATCCATACTATAATAATTTCAATGCAATTCAAAGCATATATTATCAATGTAGTTGTATTATTTACATACAACTTACCTCGGATTACAAAATGTGGCGACTAGTCGATTTAATGGCTTTGCTTAGCTTTCCCCTAGTCTAGGTTCGGATTCAATATTTCTTGATCTATAATAAAAAAATGCACTTATTTAGTCACTTTATCAATCTAGCCACCCTACAATTCATAATTGGGTAAAATGACCAATTCACCCCTATACTTTTGCAAAATCACCATTTTACCCCTAAGCCTGAAAATCAATTTTTATCGAGTTTCTTCGCATTTTAAGCCTAGTCGAACCTTTTTTACTCTTATAGAAGCTCCAAATTCCCACTATTTCACATACTTAACATCTATTTTACAACTTATGCAATATAGTCCTTTTAGGTGTTTTCATGCTAACACCTTTCACAAAACTTGTTCATAATACACCCAAGACTTATTTCTTTTCCATAAAAACTTAGCAAACATTACAAACCCTTTCATGGAAAAACCCTACACTCTTATTCATTTTGCAAAATAGTACCCTTATTTGAAAGCTCATGCTTCAAAGGTTTCAAAAGTACAAAAATATTCAACAAAGGGTTAGAAAATCACTTACTTGTGAAGGCTTAAAGTTGTTGAAATTTTTAAGCTTTCAAACCCCCTTAAATGGCTGATTTTCAGTGGATAAAGATGATGAAAAAAAGGATGATATCATCCTTCTTTTAATTTCTCCTATTTTAGTCAAAATAAGCCACCTAACCTACCAAATTTTGAAAATTTGACCACCCTTGTCTCCTATGGCCGGCCATGCCTCCTTAAAGTGCCTAATTGCTCTTTAAAGACCCCCAATTTAGGTTCTCTAGCAATTTGGCACTTTTAGAAATCAAAATAGGACTTTTTCATTTTATGCAATTTAGTCTTTTTTCACAATAAGGCTCACAAACGTCATAATTAACTCACCAAATTTTTCATGCACTCCTAAAAACATGCTATAACATCTAAGAAATTATAAAATAATTTATTCAACTTTGAATTTGTGGTCCTGAGACCATTATTCTAACTAGGCCCTAAATCGAGCTGTTACATTTCTCCCCTTTAGGGATTTTCATCTCCGAAAATCTTACTAGCGAATAAGTTCGGGTACTGATCTCTTATAGTCTCCTCGGGTTCCTATGTGGCTTCCTCGACTCCATGTTTATGCCACAAAACTTTTACGAGTGCAATACTCTTATTTCTTAACTGTTTGACTTCCCGAGCCAATATCTTGACTGGCTCTTCACCATAAGTCATGTCCGGATGAATCTCAACCTCTGTCGGTGCAATCACGTGTGAAGGGTCTGATCTATATCGGCGTAGCATGGACACATGAAATAAGTCGTGAATCTTTTCCAATTCTGGTGGCAAAGCCAACCTGAAGGCAACTGGTCCTACTCTCTCGATAACCTCATAAGGTCCTATGAAACGAGGACTCAACATGCCTCTTCTACCAAATCTGAGGACTTTCCTCCACGGAGATACTTTCAAAAACACCTTATCATCGACTTGAAACTCAATTTCTGTAACATCCCGAACCCGAGACCGTCGCCGGAGTCGAACACGAGGTGTTAACAGACTTCAAACCACTTATTAAAAATTTCCCAGACAAGCTGCCAATCTGCGTACTAGTCAGTTTAAAAATCATATCTTGACTTATGAAACTCGAAATCCAGTTCCGTAAATTTTTCCCGGAACTAGACTCATATATATATATGGTAGAATTTTTGTAGAATTTTTGGTCTGGCAAATTGGTACAGTTTATTAGTTAAAGTCGTCACTGTTCCTGGGTTCGACTACTCTGACCTTTGTGCATTACAACTTAGATATCTCCCTTTACAGAGCTTCAATACTTATGCCATTTGTTTCTAACGAGACTAGACTCAAAATGGAATCTATACATATAATTCATGACTTCTAATTGTCTCTGATTAATTTATGGTGAATTTCTAAAGTCGGAACAGGGGATCCAGAAATCGCTCTGGCCCTGTTTCACAAGAGTTTAATTATCTCCTAACATACAGCTCATATGGTCGTTTTGTTTCTTCCATATGAAAATAGACTCATCGAGATTCGATTACATAATTTATTCATTATTTAATTCCATTCCTACTATTTTTAGTGATTTTTCAATCTCACATCACTGCTGCTGCCAGCATCTGTTACTAAAGCAACTATGCCTATTTCGTGATTTCTCCTTGATCTAACTAATAATTCATCATACATATCACAAATTATGATCATGACTAGCCATGCCAAAGGCTAATCATTGTCAAACATCTCCCTACTACACTATTGCCATTTCATGAATTTTAACACCAAAAATAATCAACCATGACATATGGCATAAACATCGAATAGGCCTCAACTATTATTCAACCAAAACCGAATTGGCCCAATATCAGTCATGACCACATTATAAAACCCATTTACTAAGATTTATAACTAAATATCTTAGGACCCAAAGTCCAAATTAACATTTATGCCATTTTCGCATGGCTGAAAGTTTACATACCAAAGTTCAAACACAACATAATAGCCTATACATGCCGAAATGTTCTCCTAGACCGAC